>NC_134700.1:287015241-287383991 GCF_043290135.1 Rhipicephalus microplus
TCTGTGGCTCCATGCCTCTTCAGGTCCCTCTCTTGTTTTGAATTTGTGTTGGAAAGTCGTGGAGAATACTGAGTGAAGCTGAGAATGTAGGAATAGTGAAAGTGATATTAAAAAAAAAGCATATACCAGAAGAATTTCGATTATTCTAATAAAATGAACTAATCGGGGATGATAACTTTCCGGCTTTTTAGCTGTTGCACCTTCTTCTTTTTTTTTTGGTTTATTCACTACGGAAAGTATATACGCAACGTACTATGTGATAGGTAGTGCGTTCTATTTTGATCGTGTTGGATGTCGCGTCATCACGTGTTTTTTTTTTCTACATCAGTAATTTATGAGTTGTATTAAGAAGCAATAAGCAATACTCTACAAGATGTACCAGTGAAGCCATCGCCTACCACTGCTTGTAGGCCCCCTTTTCACAAAACAAACAAACAAACACACAAACACAAAGTGCGGGCAAATAACATAAAAGAAAGCTTTGCAGGTACCATTCGCTACTATCTTCACGGTGATGAATACGAGTAGATAATGATAGATGCATGTTATTGTGTCTGTATAAAGCTTAACATAGCACGAGAAAATAAGAATCGCGGTTTAATTCATGGCCAACGAGTGTGCGGGCACGAAGTCTCGACTGAAATGAACCTGCATCTTGCGTTCCCCGTCACACACGGATGTCATGCCCGTGACAGCACGATGGTACGTTACAAAGCTACAGGACAGAAACAAGCAGCGCAGACAGCGCAGAGGTGTACAGTTCTTTTCTGCTCTGATTCTAGTGCGCGTCCGTTGCGCGCGCAGCTTTCTGTGGAACACGGCATTTCGGTTAATGAGTTACACACAAACTCATTTCAAATCGCCGTGCCAGCCGCCACTTCACTGCCATCCCGGCTGACTCCATCGTGCAATGAACACCAGCGCAACACACGCGATTCAGCCTCTCTAAACTGGGCGGCAGGCAAAAAACGGCCCGCGGCAACATTTTGCGTGTGTCGTATATACAATCTGGGCTGACCCCAGCACAACACGGCGACATCAAAGCGGGTCGATATATGCGGCGGTCGTCCAATCTTCCACACAGGAAGAGACCGTCGCAAACCCTGCACGTCCTCGTGAACTCTGCGGTTCAGAGGAATCCCTGGAAAAAAAACCCCATGTTCCCTCCTCGCGGATCGAAATCCGGAAGTTGTGGCGAGCTAAACGGCATTATGGATAGCGGCGCGGTTTAACCGGCTCGCGACTTCATAATCATTTCTCGACACTGTTCTTGCATGTGTCCAAGCATTCGTCCATTTATTTCTGCGTCGTGTGCTCTTGTGAGTTGTGCATTTGTTTTTACTGTTGAAAGTAGTCCGGGAGAAGGGAGGACTCTTACCTTACCCCCCCCCCCCCCCCCCTGCTGCCCATACCCACGCCTCCACATATTTCCTTTCAGGGGGAAATACCCTGACATCGCCAACGGGCTCAGCGTGGAGGTGCGGGATCAGGAGTCGTACAGGCGTACATTAATTGCGTGTTTCCTAAAGCCAGCTTCACCGCAGCGCATTTATCGACTGCAGCGCCAGCTGGAAGCCAAACGCACGCTCCATCTGTGCCGGCAACGTTAAAGCTTTCGGTCGTGACCTTTTTTTTTTTTTAACGGATGGGAAACTTTTTTTTTTTTTTGATGCTTACGTTTTACTGTCACCTCAACAGCGCGAAAGTAATGTATTCCGAGTAAACCATCAGTGTCTGACGAAAATGACGTCATGTGCTATATAAAGGACGCTACGGCTTAGTGGCAGTAAAGTGAAATATGGTAAATATAAATACTAGAACTTTTATACCTTGTCGACACGTGAAATTGTTGTGAAGCTATGGCACATGCAGCGATGATATATTACTTAGAGCATCTGGAATGTAAAAGAGCAAGTTTTTGCGTCCGTCAAACACAAATCCTCGTTCCACTCTAATGGCCGTCATCTAATTATTGAGCGCTTTAGAAAATGCAACAACAAAAAAGACTTGAGTTTGACTTTACTGCGCCGAAATGACTTCCACACCATGTTTGCAACGTCAAGCTAACGGAACATTTGATCTCCATCATCTTCTAGCTCCCTCACTTTCCTTTCATGTGGTGCAGAAAGCGTATTCAGACCTATTACATGCAATTTCACTGTTGGAACTTCTTTATGTATTAAGTAAGGAATTCAGGCTGATTTCTCGAGTATACAATAGCAATACATCGAAATCTGACAAGCACTACGACAATATATCGACATGAGATGCCTTCAGAGCTCTGACAACCACTGATCTCTGTTGCGGTCCACGCTCAAATTCTTCAAGAAAGACCCATTCTGTAAATTCTGTAAATCTTAAAAATATCTGAAAAAATATCACAGCTACCCATATAACATTGAATCACTAAAATGTCTTGAAATATACGCCTCGACGATTGTCGCTTTTTTTTTTCGCCTTACGCCATCTTGCTTTCCACTTGGCAGTGCACTGAGAACCAAGACGATAAAGAAACTACTACCGATGTTTACGCAGGTGTGCTCAAGATTCCTCAAACAGTTACTCGAATTCCTGAGTTGTTTATAAGAAGATCCCTATACAGGTGTTGCGTCGTCGAGTCAACGTTTCGAAGGGTGGACTTGTATTCTGGAAGGCTAAAAAAAGACAAGTCCACCTGTCGAAACATCGGCTCACAGACACCGCCCCTCTTTTCGGACTTTTTCAACGCAAGCTTCCATCTTCTCCTCCCGGCCGTTCTTGAGTTATTTTTGTCACAGTTTGACCAATATCGTTTTTTTTTTCCGGGCACTAGGGCCAGTGACATCATGACTGATCACGCGGCCAAGGACTGAAGCAACGCAAACATACAACATGCAAGCTTCACTTGCGTGCTTCTATAGCGTATGCGCAAGTTTGGTTCGTTTGTTTAGGGCCCCCGTGTGTACGCAATGGGCGCTTCCTTTTTTAACGCTACAGACGAAGCGCTCACTTCGGTGCATCCTCAGTTCCCTTCATGCTTGGCCTTGCATCCTTTTTTTTTTTCTTGCAGTATCGTGGGCTAAGGCCACGCACACTAGCGGAGTTCGACAAACATGCGGTCCCACTTGCTTTTCTTGCTCGCTGCTTCAGCTGAATGCGCAATCTGCTTCTCGGGCACGAACTCCAGCATCGCTTATACATAAGCTTCCAATCGAGAAAAATAAATGAACGCTCCGAAGGAACATAAATCAGGCTTCAATAACTGATTCCCTTCATTACTCATCGCGCTGCGCCGCGTAAACCTGAGAGACGGGCCACTCGGGCGAGCAGCTGCCCCGGATAGTGTCGTGAAAGCGTGCCGCTATCGAGCCAAGTTTAGCCGGCATTCGGCCGATCGACAGGGCGTTTATATAGGTTGCAGGAGCCCTCTTTCCGACAAGAGCCGCTGAAGAGCCCGAGCGGTGGCGCGGGAATTTTTAACAGACGCCCGTTTACGTCATCAGTGAGAAAATACAGCACTGCATTTGTACGCCGAGATCGCTTCAAAGCTTTGGATAAAGGATCGGAATTAGAGATAGGGTGACAACAACATATAGAGGCAGGATGCACAGTTGTCGACAAAACGGTGATTCATAAGGAATGCTGCGCTTCTTCCACCTTTCGACAACAAAATGTAGCTGTTCATGTGTCGACTCTTGGCTGATGTTTGCTTAAAAAGAAAAAGAAAGACCACTGTAGATAGACATTAGCTATAGAGGTGTGGATGTTGTGATAAAGCGCACATTACTGTACGTACACCGTTGAAAGCGCAGAATCACATTAGGAACGTGTGTTTAGCTGTCTCGCATTTTGTTCGTCTTTTATACCGCAGTAGACACTTTCTTCCAACTGATATCAAGTTGTTGCTCTTCAAATTGCTGTTTATGTCATAAGTGAATTATTGTCAACTTGTATGGGGCATCGGCACGCATACAGCCTTAAAAAAGCTCCACGTTCCACAGAAAAAGGCCTTACGCATCGTGTACAACTTAGCCAGAGATCATCCTTCCGCACAACTCTTCCATGCTCCTGATATCCCGACGGTTTTCAGAACTTGTAGCTTGCGCCTTGTTCTTCGCTATCAGTATGAAATAAAGAACAATATTTCAATGCTGGCAGATTTAGCAGAGTTAGCTAAATAGTCTTCTTTGTATGCCTCGCGGTTCATGAAAAAGTTCGAAACAAGAACACCACGCACAAACTACGGGGCCCAAATGCTACGAATATATTTGCCTTCTGTATTAAACCTTTTATCCCAAAGTGGGTTTCCTATTTCATTTTCCAGGCCTGCGCTGCATGCTTTCTTCGTGAGATAACTGAAATGTCAGTTTTGTGCTTTGTTTTTTTTTATGTTGTACTCCTTTTTCTTCTTGAACTGCATGTACGTGTAGTGTTCTGTCGGTGACTATGCACAAGGATAACGTATGTATTTTTTGTGATTTCCTTTTCGTATGCCAGTTTCTGTATATTATGACTGCTTGCTGAAATGTAACCGGCTAGGAAGCCTAATCAAGCTCGCAGGAGTTTTTTCTTCCCATGCCCTCTACTTGCTGAAGTGGAAAATAAAATAAATTGATTGATTAATTGATTAATTGAATGGTTGAGTGAGTGATTGCTTGATTGAAAGGTCAGAATAAAGTAGAAAAATGCTGAAATTCGATTGCGTCGTCATTAGAAATCAAGGAACGTATACACATTGCCTACCAGTGACCATACCAGTGACCATAGCAGTCATACCAAGAAAACAAAAGACAGAATGAGTACGTATTCACAGTTTCAGTGGACCAGCCTTACGCATTTTGTAATTAGTTAGTATTAGGAGAAATAAACGCCTGCATCGTATGTACTGCACCTCCTCGGGGCATGCGATTAAGGGTAAATGTGGCGCCATCTAGAAACACTCCAGAAAGAACAACTGTCAGAAAAAATGTGCGTACTAACCAGATTACGGTACTTCGCATAAAATCTACTGTCACAGCATACTATCTTTACCTTTCCATAATTGAAGACATAGCCAGAGCGCATATTGTATATTATTGCGATAGCAATTACATGGACACTCTCGGCTGGATTTCGCCACCTGTGTAGGCATCGATGTCGTACACCGTATATGTATACGGATCTATATATACGAAAACGCAAGAAACAAAGAAAAGATCGCGAAAAAGACTCTGGAGCGCGGAATCAAACGTGGGACGTCCGCGTCGTGAATGCGAGGCGTTAACAACTGAGCCACTGTTAGGTACCTCCTTCAACGTTCAAACAGCAAGCTATTCATATCTACCACTTACCGTTGTTGGCGGGCATCTGGGGGGCGGGGGTACTATCGTGTTTTCAGCATTATCAGCAAGATGGCGCAGTGAGCGTGCAGCAGCTCTCATCTTTCACGCGTACTTTGGCCCGCGTAGGGAATAAGGGGGTGTACGCTCGATCGCGCGCCCTTATCTTGCAGTGGGGAGAATCATACGTCTTGGCTAAACTTTGGGTTTCATCGGAATGATTCTGTTGTAGTTACCGGGCGCACAAAGGTCACTGCAATCGTAGCACAGCCTCCGTTTGCGAAAAAGGCTCGCCTTTCAGACACAGCGAAGCAACAACTGAGACGCTTATTCGCGGTCATCGGTACCTGTGAGTGCGTTTCGTGCGTCATCTGTGCGTGAGAAACGCGCGGCACGTTTCGATCTGCTTGCCATTCTGCGCGTGACCTTCGAATTTGTTCCTATCGCGTTCATTGCTTGGCCTTTGCAGCAAAGCTGTGACTTTTTTAATATAAACACACTTACAGCGCATGGAGTATATGCACATTTAAAGCCGTCAATTAGACACTTGCTGCGCATATGAACATGTTTACAGCGCGTGCACACATGTTTGACGATGTCAGAATTACCAGGTCACCAACGTACGCTTACCCAACTCCACGAGACGTGCCTGGAAAACAAAAACGCGGCGGTGTCTATATTAGGCTAGGCACACAAAAAAGCTTCCTGATTATGTTGGAAAAGTGGGAGAGTGGAACTCGAAGTCAGGCAACGTTTAATAATACGCTTGCCAGCAGTATTATTCTTCTCTAGGGCTAACAACGACCCACCGGATGAAAAAAAAACGTGAAAAAGCACTTGGTGCACCCGATGTAGAGAGTTTGCAGTTGCAAAGCACAAAGCACTACCCTTACCCTACTATCCCTTTTTTTTTCTCACTACATCTTATCAACTTCGTGCGAAGAGACCCATCGAAAACACACACACACACACACACACACACACACACACACACACACACACACACACACACACACACACACACACACACACACACAGAGAGAGAGAGAGAGAGAGAGAGAGAGAGAGAAGCGCACACGCACACAAATTGCGGGCAGAATAAACGAGAAATGCCTCCGAGTGGACGCGATTAACATAACGGCCATGTTTACGCTAACCATAGTGGCCTAGCGAAAAGGAACGATTGAAATAATATAGAATAACCAGAACTACGGCATAGAGAGGCTGACGGAACTGGAGGCTTCCGGCCAGATCGGATGCGAGCTACGAGGACTAAATAAAAGAAACAAACGTCGAACAAACGCCATTTCGTCGTTTTTTCGAGTAAATGTACGCAAAGATTCAGACCTTCACGTTTCATTTTCCTGACATGCATCTTTTCGTTATAACAGAGTCTACTAAACTCTTTTTTTACGTTTATCCAAAGTCATTCGGATGAAGTAAAAACCTCAATGAATACGAGTGTATCCCCCTTGGTTTATTGTTTATTGTTCCGTTATGTAAGCCACACAGAGAATCAATTTTATTCAACTTTCTTTAAAGTTATTCCACGTGCACGACCAGTTTATTTCCTACAGTTTCCACTCTTTCTAACTGCTTTCTTCGCTTTCCTACCTTCTGGACGAAAAGCCCGGCATCCGGAAGCGGTGGCCGGCCAGACGGAAGCGTGGTTGCCAGCTCCAGGGCCTTTTCGAGAGTCAGATCCCGCTTCTTTATTCGCTCCAATGCGCGCTTGCCGAACGAAGCTTTGTGGAGGCGGCGAGCTTTCGGGATGCCCGCGAGGCCCACACCGGCCTAGACGGATTGGAGATGCCAGTGCTCAGGTGCGCGAAAAGCGCTTCTTCTTCTTCTTCTTCTTCTTCTTCTTCTTCTTCTTCTTCTTCTTCTTCTTCTTCTTCTTCTTCTTCTTCTTCTTCTTCTTCTTCTTCTTCTTCTTCCAGCACGGTGCGCATTGTTCACTTTAGAGCGCCGAAGCACAGAGAGGGAGATAATTTACAGTTCCGTTCAAACATGGAATGTTACAGTTTCTTTGACTTAAACGTGCTGCGATTTCCGTACGTTCAAAGCAGTCTCGTTTTTGATGTTTAAACATTTCCTTGCCGCCCCCCCCCCTTGAAAAAGCACGCGCGGTTGTGGGCGAATAAGCCCGAAAGCGCAGAAAAAAAAAGGCCTCGTATCAGCATGTTTCACTGAAAATCTCGTCGAAAGACGATAGTTGTGTCTGCAGAGAGTGAACAAAACGTTTATTTGATGTTATGCGCGAGTAAACTGATGAATTGTATTCTGGAGGCGCTGCGTTAAAGAGTCTCGATGCGTGCAGTGAACGCGAACGAACGCATTGAGGCTCGTTATACATGAGCGCTGCCTGACAGTTATCTTCGAAAACGAAGGAAGGTGTGCGCGCCCGTTTTGGAGCCGATAAGGTGTTGAACGCAAAGCGACGGGTAGGTGCCACCCCTATGTCGTCTTAGCAAAGCGTTGGAAACACTTGCCTTTTTAAAGACGATAGTCTTTCTTGGCGACCTTCGACGCAAATATTTTGGTATGTCTGTCTGTCTGTCTGTCTGTCTGTCTGTCTGTCTGTCTGTCTGTCTGTACATTTGTTTGTTTGTCCACTCTTACCGGCATCGGGTACTTGAAACGGCTGACCCTATCCGAAGCGACCACCAATGCTGCTCAAGGTTGAGCGTTCATGCTTGTGCAATTGTCAATTATAAAGCAATTATTGCGCATGTCTGGGGCACCATAACAACACGCATATATTCTGCATATGCACCTCTTACTAGAAAATGCATACATAAGTAATTTTAAGGACCGTAGCGCTCATCACACTGCGCTTACCATGCAACGCTTGCACGGAACGGGGAGTGTTTCCAACGCTTTGCTAAGACGAGATGGTGGTGGCACCTACCCGTCGCCACGCGTTCTACACCTTATCACCGCTGAGACGGGCGCGCACGGCCACGCGCTTTGTTTTTCAAAAGAAACTGCCAGATGGCGCTCATGTCTCACGTGTGACGTGACTTGATGCGCTCGTTCACTACCGCTGCACGCTTGAGGCACCCTAACGCAGCGCCTCCGGAGTACCATTCACCGATGTTCTTGCGCAGAACATCAAATAAATCTTTTGTTCACTCAATTCACACACACAAGACTATCGTCTTTCGACGACATTTGCAGATTACATGCAGATACGGGGCCAATTTTTCGGCATCGCGTTGCATTGTCAGCGCAGCGTGATAAACGCTACGGTCCTTCGAATTACCTCTGTATGACTTCTCCAGTATAAAGACGCACATACAAAATATTGTCTTGTTGTTATGGTGCTTCAGATACGCGCAATAACTGCTTTTTAATTGACAATCGCCCAAGTATGAACGCTGAAATTTTGGCAAAATTAGTGGGCGCTGCGAATGAGTTTGGTCGTTTGGGGTATCGTTTGGTGCCGTTTGGGAAATCGTTACGGCGCACAAACAGGCAAATGTACAGACCCAAATTTTCGCCCCGAAGTACCCCAAGAAAGACTATCTTCTTAAAAAAAAAAAAACTACCGGCTTAAAAAAAAAATTAGGCCTCTAGCATGTCCACCACAAATAACTATATCATAGCGTTGGCAACCTATATCTACTATTTGCACCCACACATTCACCGAGCACTCCGAGGAAGCTCGCCAGATTGCGCGGCTGCACATCGGTCTGCAGCAATAGGCACGACTCTACAACAGCCGCCATTAAGACGTGGCCAACAGTCCAGGAGACAAAGTTTCGGCGTGAAACCCGGTTCGTGGCCATCGCCTCTCGGAAAAGTTGATAAACCGGAGCTTCGGACCATATTAAGTGTTCCGCCGTGTGAGTGACGTAAACCACGAAGTCATGCCGGTCAGTGGGTCATCAACACAAACACAACGAAGACAAGCAAGCTCCAGCATAGTTCACGCTGCGCGCACGAAGCCTTATTTTGCGCATTCATAATTTCTACTGCCGTTCATTCGGTTTTTGGTTTTCTTTTTTGCCACCTTATATTTGCATTACTGACACCAATGAACTCATCATGCATTCATTTCGTGCTCTTAGTATTTCGTCTTTATAGTTCTTTCACCTCCGGTTCCGTCTGTGATGAAGTACTTAAACTACTTGAAAATAGAACACTTTCTCCACATACTATTACCTGGTTTCTTGCACATCTCGAACCCCTACTGGACTCTCTAGTAAACCTAAATGACACTGCTCACTGCCGGGCGGGCGCACTAACCCTCCACACTGAGGAGGACGCAGATCCACAGGTTGGCAGTGAGATGTTCAGAAATGCCTTATTTACATTCAGTGAGGTGGCTAAACGCTACCAGTTAAGTAGGTGGTCATTTGCTCCTCCGCACAGCAAGTTGTCTAGACCTCAGGCCATCACGCTTAGAATTCTCAAGACCAGGTCCTATTCAAGCCTATCTTTCCTCAGCATGGTCTCCTCAGAGGCTTTTGACTCTACTTGTCATGGTCGTGGTGAGGTTAGTGACTTAGCACATGTGCTCTGGCAGTGCCCCTCGTTACGGGGCCCAAGTCGTCTCACAGAAGAGGATTTGGACTCTGCCTTACGAAGTTCAGAGTTGCTATCCACAACTACGGGCTGTCCAGAGAGCCCACGATTCGGCGGTGAGGCTAGGCCTCACCGTTCCTACGCGGGAGCGGCCCGCGACGTTGCTCTAAAATAGTAGCGTTTCTCAGAACCCAATAAAGTTCTTACTCTGTCTGTCTTGCACAAACCTTGTAGCATTGATTGATATGTGGGGTTTAACGTCCCAAAACCACTATATGATAAACCTTGTAGCATTGCTGCGATGCTCTTTTTCGTGAAGGAGGGAATAATGCCACTTGTAGTAGTGTGTTAAATGCATATGCAGAGGCGCAGGCCAAGAAATAAATATAACGGGTAGCGAACCAGAGTTGTCCTTTGGTTAACCTCCCTGCCTTTCCTTTGTCCTTCTCTCTCTCCCTCTCTCTTTCATACGCTTCACGTGCTGCGTGCCTTTTTATGTGCACAGAACCCAACTAACCAAATAGTTGGCAGTCAACGCTACAGTCCTGTCCATCCTTGTCCGTGTCAACTCCGCGCTATTTTTAAACCATGGATACGTACCAACTGGCTCGCGTTCACTCGCTTTTAAAATTTCTTGCTTTGTCTTTCAGTCGATGTATTCATAGCAAAAAAAACTAGCGTTCAGACCTCCTTTTTGTCCTGCAAACCAGACTAACCAACACGACAAGAGAGCGCACTTCTAGGTTATATACTTCTAATCACGTGATACCACAGAGGTGCCGTTATAGAGAGAGCCGGAATGATAATGTCGAGACTTCGGACGAAAGCAACGTCGAATTTCAGAAGAAAAAAGCTACCAGCGGACACCCGTTAGCGTCCTAAAACCCTTTGTGAATGCGACTTCAAAAACAGCTGCCAAGCTGTGCAGCGGCGGATAAGGGGCACGTCCCTGCAGAAGAGGAACTGACAGCTTTCTTCACTTCGCGTTGCGTCAAGCCGCAACCAACGTAAAGAACGCATGTAGAGGGCAACAACTGAGTCAAGTAAGCCCTGCTGGCCACGGAAACATAGGAAAAGAAACGAAAAAGAAATAGAAGAGTAAACGGGCGAAGCAAGAACTCAAGGAAAGAGGAGTGGAAAGAGAGGCCGAGCGAAATCACGAGGAAATCGCGGTGGAGCGGCGAGAAACCGAGGGCAAGTGCCGGTATGTTGGCAGTCGGTGCAGGCACGCACATTAACCATTGAACGAAACACCCCTCACGCGGGCGGGGCTGGCAAAATAAAACAGAAAAAAAAATCAACCTACGCGCTCAACTTGAGTGCGTGTTGGATGCTGTTTTCCAGGTCAGGGACGGCGGGAGATGGGCCGTAATTAGGAGGAGTACTTCAACTCAGGTAGCTCCACGAAACCACGCTGCCTGATATATATACAAGAAATAGCACGATATCATTCCACAGAAAGCAACAAAAGTTTACACAAGTATAGCAGAAAGCTTGCAAAGAGCACCCTTTGCTGCTGACTCTTCGCAAAGCAGTCGGAACAAAATGAACCAGTACAAAGTCTATGTGCGAAATCATTTTAATAGGAACCGGAAGGTCTGCGCATTAGCAAAATGGTATAATTCATATCAGTATAATTCATATCAATCGATAAGACTCTGGATAACTTAATTCGGTGTTTTAAGTGCCAAAACCACTTTATGTTGATGAGGCTAGCCATGCTTAGAGACACGGGATTTTATAATATATATAATAATTATAACCTATAACGTGAGTCCAAAAGTAAAGAGACAGGTGTTTCCTGCACATCGCTCCTATCTAAACACAGCCATAGTTAAGCGCCATAGCGTATATGCATTAGCGAAACTTTTATGATTGCGCAAAAGCGCTTCCTCCTTGAACGGCCGTGATGGACGAACCCAAGACTCATAACATCGATCGGCATGTGAAAGGGACAATCACATTTAATAAGAAACCGATATTTGAATGAGTGACCGATATTACAAGAGTTATATATTTCCAATATATTCCGAAGGCAGCTCCCGATCACAGGCTTACTGAGCGACAATAAAATTGGACAAGAAAACGGTCGTTCGTCAAGTGAGATCTGCTGTTGATGCTGTTAATAAGCTATTGATACCAGCAAGGTGAGCGAAGAAACTGTACATGCCTATCGAATGCGGTTTCTCATATATACAAAGAGCCAGTCTCAACGTAACGTTCCTTTACATAGATAACCATCTTCTACGGTATCTTTTCGCAGCCGAACAAATACAAAAAAATAAAGAACAAATGAATAGAAGAGTTCTAAACAGCGATAAAACGAGAAAAAGGCATTTTCGCCCCTGTTCTAAAAAAATCGACCATTCAAGCGGTGTGAACAAAAGCAGTAAAGCGGCCTTTTAAATTTTAACGAAGGCTCTCGGGTTCTTTTGCGTCGATTCTCCTCTCCTACCGCCGGAGGACGAGAATGGTGCGCGGAGTGCTCTGGTCATTATTAGGCTATTCGAGAAGTGGACGGCGGCTCTCCACCACCGGTGAACCGGAGAGACAGCCGAGGACGCGCGGAGAGCGAGCGGGAGTGGACTCAGGTCGCCGGAAAGTAATGGATCCTTCAATCACCTGCTCCAGACGGCGTGAACGTCGATGAAAGGGACTCGCTTGGACAAGCGGTAGAACAATGGGAGGAACGGAAGGGAAAGGAAGCATGGAAATGGCAGAAGGAAGGCAAGGACAAGAAGGACGATGGGAGAGGAGGACGGTCACCCGCGGTTCTCAGTGAGTAAGAGGAAGTCTCCGAGGCTGTGCAGCAACAGAAAGAAAAAGCCATTGATTTGTCATTAATACCTCTCGACTGTCCCTGCTCCTGCGATGCCCGACGCTATTTTGGATGATGCGTAGCTGATTCGAAAGTAGAGGAACGAGACCGACACCGCGAATAAAAGCCCAGCCTATTCTGCAGTGGTCTTATACTCACGTGGGAGTTGCAGAAGAAGTGTTGAAGGCACGTGCGTTGATGCTGCAACGTTTTAGTTGGTGTGAAAATTGTGCGGTGTCTTTGCGCAACTCTCAACGTGGTCGACGCAGAGCACTCATTACTATGATAATCCACGCAGAAGCTGAATGAATATGAAATGACTGAAGAGCACGCCTTAGATTCTGCACATGGCAATGGCTATTGGAAACCAGAGTGTCCGTGCTAGTTAAATGAGCAAACAAATGTTCTGCAATGTGAGAAACTAGGCTGTCGTGAAGTGACTAATCAAGTACCACGATGTTGTGCTATATATATATATATATATATATATATATATATATATATATATATATATATATATATATATATATATATATATATATATATATATATATATACGACGACCCTTTGCAAGCTGCATGCATACGAACTCCAAGTTAAGCTCCGAATACTAATTACCTGCAAGAGTATTAATCAACAGGCGGCACACAGAGTGCTCATTTGTTATTGGCGAGCCAACCAGCTTTGCGCGAGCGCTTAACTCGCCCCCAAGACAAACACAACTGCGTTACAAAACTGGCGACATCTCCCTCCTAATTCCTCGATGTGCGCGGAGTGCGCGAAGATTGTGCCCCCCCTGAAGCTCGTGCCTGCGCAAAACACTCCGCCGGAGAAGGAATTCTGTGCAGTGCGAGCGAAACTACGGGTCGTGACAAGCCGTCTAGAAAGAGAGAGAACCAGAAGAAGGGCTTCTTCATTGTCTTTCTCTGATCACCCTTTATGCCGAATCCGCCTTACCGGGAGCTTCGTGTAAAAAATAGTTGAGTACAGTGGACTAGCGTTCCGTTTCCTAAAAACGGTGCCTGCTCATATGACCCAATGGCTGGTGGAGTTCCTAAAGTATTCGCTGCACTGCACGAAATCAGTGAGGCGGAGTATATTAAACGGATCCGTGCAGCCGATCGTGACCGGTGCTCGACAAATGCGAGTCCGACCTCACCCAATTAGAATGGGACGCGCATATGCTCCAGCAGCTGTCGCTGCAGTTGGAGGGTATGGCGAAGAGGGCCTCGACGTCGGCTTGGCTCGAGGGCAGCCCAAGCGGCGGCACTGTTTACAAGAAGGATCGAAAGGGTTTAGAATATGTGACTCAGAAGTGTGGCAGCTTGGGCTAGTTGGTATGACATGGCGATATTTATAGCGCGAGAACAGAACGACGACGTAGAGTCCTTCTTAAGGAGTAGCCGGCGCCATAATGGTGCGCCAACATCTCCTTATATATCATATCAATAAAAAAAAAAGCAGAGTCCTTCTTGTCTCTGTGTCTTCGTTCTGTTCTCGCGCTATAACTATCGTCAGGTTTAGAATAGTCGAGGAGCGCTGGCGCTGCAGCCGCAAGTCGCGAAAATTGTTAGGAAACACTCGTTTACAAAAATAGTCATACAAGAGCTACTCCTCGAATAACGCAGTATACCCTATCGGTTTCGCCTTTAGCTCTGTGCAACTGACGAAAACTTGTGCTTATAAATTTATTGATGGACATACATTTCAACGATACAGCACAGCGTTAAAGCCCCCATTCGAAAGGAAGGCTTGAGGTGGATAATTCCTTGCTTCATGAAATACGAAAATTTTCTTCGTTTTGTGGGTCCTGCATAAGTATGTTCATAAGATTTATTATTTGTGACAAGACCGCTTTAGCATTTTGATGTTTCTTATGTAAAATTAGGTAAAACTAAAACAAGCAGCTGTATTAAACATAATACTATTATAAAATCCCATTTAAACGCATGTTGACTGCCTACTGAAAATTTCCTGGTTCTAGCCCTGCCGCGGTGGTCTAGTGGCTAAGGTACTCGGCTGCTGACCCGCAGGGCGCGGGTTCGAATCCCGGCTGCGGCGGCTGCATTTCCGATGGAGGCGGAAATGTTGTAGGCCCGTGTGCTCAGATTTGGGTGCACGTTAAAGAACCCCAGGTGGTCGAAATTTCCGGAGCCCTCCACTACGGCGTCTCTCATAATCATATAGTGGTTTTGGGACGTTAAACCCCACATATCAATCAATTCCTGGTTCTAGCGTAAAAAAGCAGTACTTTGTATAAAAAAAACGCTGCAGGTGAGATAGTTTCAAATAATTTTGTCAAACTGGTAGTCTTCAAAACAGTAACCAAATTTAGCTACCCGAATTCTTATGCCGAAATGTTGTCATCATTCGTGTCTAATAAATACTTACCACCTATTAAAATCACATGTCTTAAGCTACTGTCATGTATACTTGACTGTTTGATGACTGTTCGGAAGTGTTGTATTTACTACCGTTGCGGTGTACATGATGTATGCTTACATTCAATGTAGTGACTTCATACATTGCATAACCTACGCATTGTAATAACATGTACACCCGTTGACAAAAGTCGGGACGTGCGAGCGACGACCACAATCCGATAAAACTGCATCGCCGCGTTATCTGACGTGGAGAGTGCACGTGCGCGTCCTTCCAATTTCGCA
This sequence comes from Rhipicephalus microplus, assembly GCF_043290135.1. NCBI lineage: Eukaryota > Metazoa > Arthropoda > Arachnida > Ixodida > Ixodidae > Rhipicephalus > Rhipicephalus microplus. The sequence continues at coordinate 287,030,553 of NC_134700.1, forward strand.
GTCTTATCTTTTTACTCTCTCGCAGCATGCCAGTGATTACATGTAGTGTATCGTGCTAGGCGTCGCTTTCTTCATTCCTTGATGCGCTAAGTTCAACGGGGGGCACGGTGGCGGCGAAGTGCATGCTACTCGCTGCACCCTGATTAAAGAGATAACATATTTTGTCTCAGTGGAAAACCGGTGCCACACACGTCATTAATTATCTTCTCTGCACGTTCGTTTTAGTTTAAGCGCACCATGTGACTTCACCACTACCGCGCCCCCATTGAACTGAGCACGTCGCGGAAAGAAGAAAGCGACTCCTCGCACAAAACGCTACATGTGATCACTGCTACGCTGCAAGGGAGTAAAATGATATGGCTGCAAAATTGAAAGGACGCACATGCACACTCTCCCCGTCAGATGGCGTGGCGGTGCAGTTTTATCGGATTGCAGTCGTCGCTCGCACGTCCCGACTAATTTTGTCAACGGGTGTACAATATGTTATCGTCCCAGACTAACACCTGCGTAAAATTTATGCTGCAACATGCAGCTGAATTACCGAAGGGAATTGTGGTCCTCATCAGGTGTATTGAAACACCTTTAACCCAAATTCCTCAGTAGGTAGTGTTTGCCGTGCACTGAGAGAAAGTATTCTTGATTTTGATTTCGAAAACACCAACACATCGTACGAGTATTACATCGTACAGGAATAGCAGCTATCCCAACAGTCCAATGCCACATCCACTCATCATGTTAATCAGATTCTGGGAGAGCGAGCGACGGTAGCGAAAGACGGTGAAGGCAGAGTCTGGTGTTTTCATCACCTTCTCATAATAATCGCGATAAAATGTAGCCAGCATTCCAGAAAAAGTAAAACCTTTCCAAGCAGTATTCGCGTAACTATGTCTGGCGTCTCAACACTTCTCCAAGCTGCTCTGACAAATTTCCTATCATCACGTTCCTTGGTTATTCGTCGCCTTAGAGGAATGCTAGAGGCCTGCGCACAGTGCGACGTAAGCTGACCTTGAAGAATGACATATGATCTAAGGTCATAGACCCCTCCACTACAACGTGTGTCATATTCATATTGAGGTTACGGCTTGTCAAACCCCCAATATATATGTATACAATTATTATCCTTCGTATATGTCTTTCACTTCACCTAATGTGAACACTCACTCTAGTTTTTCTATTCACTTTCATACTACTGAGAGCCAATCCAGTCCCAAATAAAACTGTTCGATATATAAGCTCACAGAAGGTAAAACAAATACGGTGGGCACTTTAGCTTTGCCTTCAAGAGCCAATTACGCTATTGCGTAATTGGGTCTCGCACGCATCGACTTCTGAGCTGCTAGTCTGCCTCGGTTCTCGGTGCATGCCCCTCAACCACACCGTTTCAAAGTATGACTGAATGCTTATTGCAAGCACAGTTGTTAAGTGGCCCCAATCACGATTCATTTTGCGAATCAGCGAAGGGTCCTCCGTCCGTCAGTAGGGCAGCACGCGAATTAAGACAGCAGTTCATTTTTTGATGGTTCTGCTGCTCATGATGATTAAATGTTTCCGTGCCCTTTCTAACCGATGATTCTTTTAAAACACCGACTTTTTGCTCAATTCACATCTTTTGACGCCTGACTACGCCTCTGCCACACAATATATGACGCGATAGGGAGACTCCTTTTATTACATGGGATTCATAATATGTTGTTGTTGTTGTTGTTGTTGTTGTTGTTGTTGTTGTTGTTGTTGTTGTTGTTGTTGTTGTTGTTGTTTCAAGCATTGGCAAGAAATATTGTGGCTCTGTGGTATAAAACACCTGCTCGCCATGTGGACGACTGGAGTTCGATCCTCACGCGAACAAAGAAATTTTGGATGCAAAGACTCTTATGGCAGGGGCTTTGTCCGTCTTTGACGTGTGGCGTCCCACCCCCGAGTGCGCATGCGCATCTCCTTCCCCTCTCCTAAGCCCCCTCCCCCTCTCTTTCACGAGTCGGCGGCGAAGGCAACGACACGCTTGTCGAGTACACACGATCATTTCGTAGCCGTTGATCGCCGGTCTTGCAGCGTTCCAGGTTTCTGTGAGACAGAGCACGTCTGCTTTAGTTACCACGAGATTACGTTCGATGAGCGGCGTGTGCATTGAGAATCCGGCTCTTTAGCAATGCTATGGTCTTGGTCACCGACAGCGGTGGTCACCAGCAGCGTTAAGTAGAGGTTCAAAATGTTGGTGCACCTGCCTAAAGCGACGTATAAGAGTTTCTTTGGCTGCCGTTCACCATCTCCCCGCTGCTTCGCACCCACACATGGTTCTCTTTAGCGGGAAATGGCGTGACTTTTTTATTGTTCATATTATTTGAAATTTTCTTCATTTTTCGGTCATGAACAAGATGATGCTTTTTCGTTCACAGCCAACGGCGCCAACGCCAAAGCCGGAATTTCTGCGAAACGAGCTCTTTGACACTGTCGCGTTAAAATTACACGCCATTTCTAAAAGCGTAAGATCGGTAATTGATGTGCTCCAAAGAATCAGCACCGCTTAGTACCGAAAACTACCTCGCGACAACGAGAGTCAGTTGCTGTATATTGCTTTTTAGGTTAATCAATTAGAAGACCAGGCTTGCCGCTGTAGAGGATAGGTGTCACACAACGCGCACAATCCAACATTTTGCTCTTAACCTCGCAAAATGTGCAAGGTATTAATGTTGCCTCTCTAATCCATAATGTAGTTTTCTCGTCGTTTTTTATACAGTTAATGAGAGGGAAAGCAATAACCGTTAGCATCCCGTTGCTACTTTGTTTCGCTTTGTTTTGGTTACAAGCTTCACATTTTCTTTGGGCTTATGTCGTCACTATTCGATTAGAACTAGAGTAGACAGCAAATCGCCACCGTGCAGAAAGCCCATTTAAGCTGTGTTCAACTTCTTTCTTCTTTCTAAAACAGCCAAGGCGTTTACATCCAGTAAATTGGCAACCAATGCTTTTTGTTCTGGAACGGCTGCTAGCCAATGAGGCACACAACTAAAAAAAATATAAAAATGGGAAGGTCACAAGTGTACGGTCATTGAAAGTAGTACTACATGTTCGGGATTATTTCCAACTCTCAAGTTGAGCAACATCGGCACTTCGGAAATCCGGTCTCCACAAAAGCTGTTGAGTAAAAAGCCGCGAGGCTTTATCTTTCAGGGCAGCTAAAAGCCACTCTTATCCCGGCATGTACATTTCCCTCTTGTTTCGCTTTCGGCATCCACTACGTCCCTGTTCGCAATCGGCAAAAAGAAACAGCGAAGTATAAAAAAGGTTCGTAATAGATTATAAAACAAAAAAAACACCCCCCTCCCCAAACAAAACCAAAAAAACAATGGAAACGGCTTAACTTTTCACGAGTTCTTTTTTTTTCTTCGTAATAACTATTGACTCAGGTAGAAAAAGAGGCGTACATAGGTTTCATAGTGCCTCATCTCACTTCTCAAAGCGTGAGTGTGCGAGGAATCTTCTCAAGTTCATACTGCGTTACTTTATCCACACATGCTTTGACAACCACCTCAAGGCCTCAAATTCACAATAACTCTTCTACAAATGCGGTCCTTTCAAAGGACCCTTAAGCCACTCCAACATCAAAGACGAGAGAGTGCTTTGTTTCTCGCCTTTACTACCCTTCCTAAGGGCGTTGTTTCCTCCTCGCCTTTCATTTCGTTACAAAACACGTGGCAATTATGAGCGCGAAATGTTGAGCCTATCAGCATGTCGCGCTTTTGGGCTACACTCTGTTACCTCAGCTTGCGCAGTCAAGAACGCACAAAAGGTAAAGAAAATTGATTGACGGACAGTCGAGGCAAAGTAGAAGAGAAGTGAGATTGCAGGGCAGAGCCAGATAAGAATTCACGGCTCATATGGACCGACCGAAAGCTTACTTCCTGATTACGTCTTGTAAACAGAGTGTTGACATCCCGAATTGTGTCGAAACGACTAGAAACGTCAGAAGAGAATAGAACACTCGTTATGCGTTTTTGGATGTTGCTTGGGAGCTATTGACGGGAGCTTATGGCACGTCAGAGAAAAACTCTTCTTTGTCTTCCTTGTTAAGAAGAAATCGGAACTTATTTGAGGTAGGCACCTAAGCACGAAGGTCTGCCTCCCTGCTCACAGAAAGCTACACAGAGCCCTCACAATGATACTTAGGCACTTAAAAACTCATTCACATCCAAATATAGCTTTCTTTCATAAATTTTACCAGATACTTACACCATGCAGGAGCTCATGCTCCCCTTGTGGGTATGTAGCTAATTTAGAGCATTTTCTCCGGCGGTACACCTCGTTACTGGGTAGTGATCAAGACAATCAGGCCAAGTGGTGTTCCAAGGTATAAATAGACTGATAGCGAAGGCTCCATAGAAGCCCATACATTCAGAAAATGGCGGCTGATCAGCTGCTCATGGGGCTTAGCGCCATCTCTGTGAGGAAAAAACATTTACGGCGAAACAAAAAATAAAGCGGTTGTGACGCAACAGCTGGTAAACAAGTGGCGTCATTCTGTGTGCTCCAGCGCGAAATTTGATCTCAAATTACTTGTCATGGTACCCTGATCGCTAAGCACTCGCACTAAGGCTTAGCGACCGCTGGTGAGCCATCCACGAGTGCACTTCAAGTCAAGGCCAACTAGTTTAATACGGACTCATGAATAATAGTGATGTTTATGTGAACTAACATTCAGTTTGCCTCGGTTTTACAAAGAAACTTATTCTTCGAACTTTTATTAGGCCTTCGTGGCATCTTCCGCCTATGGATTAAGGCAACCAACAGCGTGTCAGCGTATACATGTGATATCTGCAACGTGGCTTACATGTTTCACACCTACGCAGGTTCTTAAGCATGCACAATTGTCGTGATAGAAATGACGCGTAGTCACGCCAAAGTGGTGATCTTTTGGTTTTATACAATGGTCACAAAATCTCAAATTTATTACACTGCACAAAATAATTATAAGAACAGAACATTCTGAGGTCGCTCTCCACTTTATGTTTTTCTTCTTTTTGTTTCATTATTCTCCGATAAATTGCCGCTACATTTGCGAATAAAGACATGCGAATTGTACCGTGATACATAAGTTGGCAATCTGCTCACCGATAGCGCGAATAGTAGTCACAGCTTGTTCAAGAAAGAAACCGGGCTGCAGGAATGCTGACGGATGAAAGTCCAGCTAGCAGTGCATTCCGAACCATTGTCTTTGTTCTTTATCTTGCAGACAGGGGTCGCCAGGCACACATTCGTTTCTACTGCATCATTGCACAGTACGTCGTTTCCGCAGCTACCGTCGAATCACTCGGCGTTCATTGTAATTCGCATCGTTCCGCTTCCCGCGGGACACTGCACTGAAGACGTTCACCAACGATAAAACGCACCTAACAATGCCACGCACAACAGAGACGAAAGCAAGCGCGGATCACCAAAACACATGAGCGGGTTCGCCACTGTACACGAATTTTACGAGCGGGCCTTGCAATGTACATCCATGTAGTGCAAGGGCAGTGCTGACTATACCGTGGGAAGAAGACGCTAAAATAGTTTTTCGTAATAACAAAAACCATTATAAATTATTTGTTCATAACACATCCATAAGATTGTTGGGGAAAAGAAATCTTATCTGTAAAGCTTAATTATTGCTTCAACTTTGAACTAAACTTGGTATTTTCACTATTGAGACTTGATGCCTCCACACATAGTCGCGCTTCAATCGCAGCTCCCATAACTCCCCATGCTGATGTCGCTTGCAATAGCTTCTGAACTGCTTTTCGCCCGAGCCTTCACGACCTATTTAAATAAAGCTTGGGTGTTCTGCCATGAGAAGCCCCAACAAGGGAGATCAGCTTTGGGCCGTCCAGAGAGCCCACGATGCAGTGGTTAGGCTTAGCCTGCCCGTCTCAACGTGGGAGAAGCCCCATGCGCGCTAGTCACGTCTAAATAAAGTTTCCCCATCCATTACGGTGCGAGTCATCAGCTCGACATGTGGTGGTTTAAGTATGGAACACAATGGCCTCCATGCAAACTGAAATTGCTTAGAAAACCAAACACACTGGTGTCAGGTTGCCTCGAGTGAGCAACGATTTGAACGCCGGAGTCCGCACAACCTGCTCTAATCGTGAAAGAAGTCGCAGCCCATGGGGGAAGTAGTGAATGCGACAGCGTAAAGACGGAATGTCACACGAGGTAAGGCTAGCAGCCAACTCCTTTAGCAGCCGACATGACTCAACAAAACGTTGGCGTAAGGAACCGCGGCCGCTGCAGCAAACGAACTGACGTTCTTGTCGTCTATTGCGTAAATGTTAACTGAGCGGTGAGAACAGAGATACTACAAAGGTATGAGCCGTCTGCCGGTTCCTGTTAAGATTGGGTTCATGCAACCGCGCCCGGCAGCTCAATGTACGATGCGATTGATGAAGCCTATAGCAATGACCCTCCGCTCGCGATCGTCGGCTGCCATCACGAACATTTTCGCTCGCACGTAGGCCACACGATGCGCGGAGCGATGTTCTCGACCCTAAGACTTTATACGGGACATCACGGCGACGGCGATGGCAAAAATGCGCCTTTAGAGTGAGTTTAATTGCTATCACAATTAAAACTGAACATTAAGGAGACTCCTGATCGCATTTATGGGAAGCGAAGAGTAAGTGATGCGTTAACCTAAGCATTCCGCAACATACCTCGAAAAGCAGAACGGGTGCTTACTTCAAGTAAAAGCATTGTTAAATCAGCACTAATGTTTTCCTAGCACACAATGTCCCCACTTTGTTGTCACACAATGTTTGTGTGTACTTAGGAAGGGATTTCATACTTTAGTCCAAAATACTAACAGCCATTCAAGCGAGTGTGCAGGGCGAGTCATCGACGCAAGAATGCCACGAGTAAGAAGCCAATCTTTTGCGAGTAATTAATCATTCGGTACATTCCTTGACATTATATGCACTATTGAACACGCGAACACGAAACCATGTTTCGAGCGAGTGCAGCACACCACAAAGCGAATATTAAAAAGCTTTCACCGTGAAAGCGAAATACGTGGCTATCACCGCTGGTCGATCTGCGGTGCGTTTAGGTTTTTTATGTGCTTGCGAAAGAAGTTTCGCTTTGCAGAGATCAACCCGAAGGTTGAAATTTACATTCCTAAAGGGTCGAAAACCGATTCTCGTAGCCTCGAATCACCCTGTACAACGCGCGATCGGGCCCACAAATCTAGCGCGATTCACTCCACCAGAATCGACCGGATCGACCGGACGAATTTGAGCACATAAGCTGAGGGCAATTTACTGACCGTATATATAAACGGGATCCCAGCAGCAAAATATCGCGGAAGTTCGCGGAAGATACGCGGGAGGTTAAAGGGAAGAGAGAAAGCGAAAAAAAAAGCGAGGTCAGCTCCAAAAGAGCGTGTGATTGTAGCACGTTACTCTACGAATCCGTTTGCATTCAATCTGGCTGGCGATAAGGAAGAACGCAAGTTCGCCCATTAAGCTTCTTTGCTTCGGCCAAGATCAGGTCACCTTCGCGGGTACCCGATTTTGCGCGCCGTACAGCCGCCGCTTCTCCGCCTGCGTTCTTAGGTAGCGGACGAGCAGATGTAAGCAAGACCAGAGGGTCGATATAAGAGTCTAACCATAAAACAACACACAAAAAATAAATTATAAAGAGCGCAAAAAAAAAACAAATTTCAGGATTGGTGTACCGACGACCCGAAAAGAGACCGGGCCTGGACGGCGCACCGCGAAAGCGGCGGCTTATTTTTACACGCCGTGTAAACTGCTGCGCACCAGAAGCCGGCAAATGCGAGGAGGGGCCGAGAGGAGAAGTTCGAATCGTTTACACAAGGGATTCCCGCCACCCCCTCGTAACCAAAATGGCCGTCTAGCGTACCGTCTGCTGCGGTTAAAGGTCTTCAGCCATGGCATAGGTGTGGGCCGTTTCTGTTGCTGTCACTCCATAAATAAGGGAGAGAAAAAAAAGGGGGAAAAAGGAAACGCTCTATTGCCTTTCTTTTCGAGGTGTTGTGCCATGGTCAGCGTTGGGTTGGCTCGACTCTAGCGCCCCACTTTTTGACGACTGCGAGCAAGTCGTTTCCGCTGGCTTCGGTTCCTATACAGTCCGTGCCTTCTTCGGGCAGGTCTACTTTACTGCAAGACTACTCTCTTAACCATTACCTGTTCATTTCTGTGTTTCTAAATATTTGTACACGCGCAATACTAATAATAAAACAAAACAAAAAAAAGGCGGAGGTGTTGAGAAGGGGCGACTGAGGGCAGAGGTGGGGCTTTTAAAGCTTTCCTCGTCGTCCAGTTCCGAGTAAATTACTCGAACGGTAATCGGATTTAGTTAGCCGAGCGCAGCGGGAAAACGCAAGATTAACGCTGAGCACACAACCAGCGCACTGTCCATCACTTCTGTTTTCATTTTTTATAGTTGCTTTTTGGCTTATAGCTCGAACGTCTCTAATGAGCCGTGAACGAACTGCACGAACGCCCACGTAAGCTATATAGATCTTGAATATTTAACCGCGTCTTCACGCTTGTCTTCTTTTTTCCCGGTTTTACAATAACGCACACGCACACACGTAAAAATTACAGTCCTCGCTGAAGCGTAAGCACGCTCTTGTGTGCGGTTAAAACTACTTCCTAACTAACTCGGCGTCACCGGTGTTCTTCCCTCATGCAGCCACTCAAAATACTTCGGCTCTAACCGAATGATGATGTCAAGAGAAAACTGTCTCTTTCTTCTTTTAGTTCGCTAATACGGATGAAGATGATCAATATTTGACTGCGACTAGAAAGTTGTCGCGCTATATCCATCTCCGTCTTCGCGTTCGCTTACTAATTAGTGGTAAGCCAGCGGCATAGTTGAGCCAAGTTGATCGGCTCGATCGAAACACGTACGTGGCAGCAGTTAGCGGGGTAAGTTTTGTATACAAGGCCGCGGGGCAGTCTTATACAAACTGCGAAGGTCGCAGTTTTTGTGCTGTTGATGCGCTCAGTGTCACCAACTTTGAAAGTATGCGCTTTGCGTTGAAGCGTATTTTGTCGTAAGTCGTTCAAATTCAACGTCATCGGTTCCCGCGCGAATATGTAGCGCTAGCTCTTCGTGTTTCGGCATTCAAATATAACACTGTGTGTTTTGAAACCGACTGAACGAGAGTTAGCCCTTAGTTCCTGAGTTCAGTGCACACGCATGAACCATCTTTCTTTGTATGTCATTGCTGGTATTTTTGGTTTTTGTGTTAACTTCAGAAATCTAACTTCTAGTAAACGAAATCATGGAATCTTTACATTGTTTCTCTTAGACCCTCTATCTCTCAAAGAACGCAAAAAAATACACAAACACTATACGAATGCTACGAAGAAAAAAAAAACCACAATTTGATGGTCCAATTGTTATTGTGACGACAGTTTGATTAAAAGCGTTTGCAGCGTCTCATGGAAGCTACGAGAGCCTGAACCAATCTCTTGACAGGTGTCATATCGAAACTACAGCGCCTGGGCACATTCACGAGTAACAAAAACATTTAAGGAGTGCTAAACGCACACTTTAACTATATGCAGCCACTGCCAGCGCTGCGCAGGAACCTCCATCAACTATTTCTAGCATCCGACGTTCGCTACGCGGTTTGTGACAAAAAAAAAATGGCCGCATATCTGCGTGCTTTCCCGCAAAGGACGTCGAAAGGCGATAATCTTCTGTCTGGAGAGAGGAAATAAAGCGTTTATTTGACGTTATGCGCGAGCAGATACGTGAGTGCTGCGTGAGATATGACGCCACCTGGCAGTAATCTGAAGAAACGAAAGTTTTTTTTGTTTGTTTTTCGAACGGAGAGCTAATGTTAATTGGCAGCACTGTGTTGTTTTAGTGAAGTCTATGAATCACCTGCTTTTTTGTTCATAGCGTAGCATTATCAGTGCAGCGCAATAAACACTAGGATCTTTTAGAATCACTGGTCTATGCATTTTCTAAATAAACGAACACACTGCCTAATACTTACGCATTGATGTTGCACCTCAAATATGCATAATTTTGTTGTTTTTTATTGACAATGTTCACAAGTATGAACGCCACTACCAGGTCAAGCCAAGGAGCTTGTGGGTGTGGAAAGGATTGCCAGGGTCGACTTCCAGTGATTTGGTGCATGCAGGAGCTTCACCACCTCTGGCAGTACTCTGAGCAAGAGAAATGTCTAGAAATTTGTTTAGAATTTTCGCGCAAATGACCATCACCATCTATCTGGCGAAGTAACACAAAGAACGACAACGCAACTACAGAATAGCGTGTCATCATTTGAAGCAGTACTACCAGGATATATAAACGATGAAGACCATCAAAAGCACCTTGGTGGCTGCCGGTTCTGAGCGTTATCTGTGAAAAATAGACAGCATAAATAAAGGTGACATGGCGCCTCTAGTGGCGGTAAAAATGGTGCTTTCTCATTTGCATTCAATGCACAATGGAAAGACGAAGATATTTACAGATGGGTCCTGCACTGAAAAAGCGTTTGCCTGTGCGGTCTTCGTACCCTAACTTCAACAAAAGAGAACCTATATTATCGCACAAATCTTCATCAGCGACATCAAAATTGGTGGCCATTTTTGAAGCAGTTGAGTTTATCTGTAACAATCCTGGCCCACGACAGAATTGTTACAGATAAACTCACGGGATAGCAAACCCGCTCTTGTGATAATGAAACATGCAAGATCACTTTACAAGAATGTCGAAATAGTCCAATATATTGCAGAAACTGTGGAATATGCCTCAGCACAGGGTCACAACATCGTGTTCCAATGGATACCTAGCCAAATTGGAATAAAGCGTAATGAAGAGGCAGACAGCCTCGCCTATAGAAAGCCTTCAACGAAGGACGGGATTGCGCAATTCCTATGTCTGGAGCGGATATTCGAAATTTCAGAACGCAAAGGACATAACCACTGTTCTAGGGAGAAGTGGTTTGATAGCCAGTCGTCAAATCAATTATTACTTTATGAAGTTGATCAGCACAGAAAATTTTCAACGGCGACAGATCACCCACGATACTTAGAGACGTTACTCAACAGATTTCGACTGAAAGTGGCCTATACAAATAGCTTCCTGCAAAAAAGACCCCCATCCAGCTCACCGGTGTGCCACTGTGGTTACGAAGATGAAAAAGTTCGTCATATTATTTTGGAATACGTAAAGTACGGAAATTAAAGAGAAAAAAATTGAGGAATTAACTAGCAAATTTAGACAAACGGCCCAAAAATTAAAGAACTCTCTTTGAACATGGCCTGCAGATGCATATTCAGAAAAAGGTGAACATCTTCATGAAAGACTTCTTAGAGGAGATCGGAATGAATGAGCGCTCGTGAAGTACGGCTAGCGGTTGCGATATATAAAAGGATGTGTCAGTACATATTCTGTGAATAGAAATAGACAGGCGTGCGTGTGAACGCTTTATGGCAGTGTAAACTGCTGCAAGCAAACTATACATTGCCATGTTTTTTTCAGCTTGCTTCAGTGTGCTATGGTTATTCTTTTTTGCGAAGTGTTCTTTTTGGATACCATTCGTTATTTCTTTTTCGCTGCAGAGCTTGTCGATATGTACTAACTGAGGTGATATGGACCTCAACCTCTCCACAGTAAAGCAGATAGAACAAAACAGAACAAATCAAGATGGGTGGGCGTTGAGCATGGGCCTTCGCCGGGTGGCTAAATTGTTGGACTGACAGACCAACATACAGACAGGTCAAAATTTCTGTTGAATTATCCCAAGAAACACTATCGTCTTTAAGATTGCTGGCATAGCATCGATGGTAAATGAATGCATACCCTTGTATTTTACAGTATAGCAAGCGAACGGAATACTGAAACGAGGGTGAAGAGAAGTGATGTCAGAGAGGAGGAAGAGAAAAGAAAGGACGCTGATAACTTACTCTTCTCAACACACGCTCCTTGAGTTCGTCGCTGAAGGATGGGAGAACCACAGCTTCGCACATTCTAAGGCTTTCACCTTGGTTGCAAATGCATACCTTCTGTAGTCTTTTTTTCAGCATGGTGTGAGAACGTGCCCCTTTCTATTCCCAAGTTTCGTCGCCTATAGGGGGCGCACAGGGTGGTTGAATATGGCGCCCACAGAGAGTATCGCTGAGCACATGTGCGACTTGCACAGCAGTATTTTTTTTTCCTTCGCGATGGCTCTACCCTTTTTGCAGTCGCATATTATGCGCCCCCTAGACGCTTCAGAAACTAGGATACGATGCCTCGTTGAAGGCGAAGAGGTCCTGAATGTCAAACACATCACTTGTGGCGTGCAATGTCCATGTACACGTTGCCCTCCACTAAAGACGTGCCTCACGATCATTACGTGGCTTGTCACGCGAAACCCCAAATAGTGTTATAACATTCTGTGATTCATTTCACATCCTCAATTTCGAGCGGATACTTCCCGATGTACGATTTCACTAAGCTATCGCAATGTCGATATTTTTTTGGGCGTTTTTGAAAAAAGTCACAGCTTTGCCGCAAAGGCGGAGCAATGAACGCGATAGCAACAGTTCAGAAGGTCACGCGACGAATGGCAAGCAGATCAAAACTTGCCCCGCATTTCTCATGCACAAATACGCACAAAACGTGCTCCCAGGAAGATATGAACGCGAATAAGCCTCTCAGTTGTTACTTCGCTGTGTCTGAAAAGCGCACTCTTTTTGCAAACAGAGACTGTGCGACGATTGTAGTGAATTTGTGCGCCCGGTAACTACAACAGAAACGTTCTAGTGAAAGCCCAACGCCAGCCAAGACGTACATGCACATGCTATGAGAGCCACTGCCCCACCGCTACTTCGATCCTTTCGAAAAAATTACGCTGGCGGCCGCGGAGCGGCGTGACAGTCTACGGAACTTGCGAAATTGATAGCCATCTACGAGCTCTTTAGAAGAGATAAAAAGAAGGAAGGGGATTTCTATCACGCTTTACGTTAGCCCTTCCCATATAACACGTTGCGAAACCTAGCAAAGCTTTCAGAACACCTCGAAGAATGACTTGGAACTTTCATGAAATAAATTTACGAACGCAACCTGCGAACACGTGGATCGCTCGATCTCCCACAGCGCAAGAAATCGTGAAATCGTTTACGTCTAGGGAAACAGGGGACAGATAGTTGCACACACACAAAAAAATAGAGAAAGAGGAGAAATGGCACCTGAAGGCACTCTTGGGAAAGCCTGAAGAGAATTTCAACGAGGTGGCGGGCCCCGGACGTAGATGGCCAGCTCACCGTCTGTCTCAGCCCTTCGACTCTCGTTTGGATAACGAAAGGTACCAGCTTCGGTCTGAAAGCCGTCTGCTGGGCTTTGTGTGCCCAGGAGTACGTTTCCCTTAGTCTGATCAATGCCGCACCGCATGTGTGCCCCTTGGGGCTTCACCCGCAGCATATGATGCAGTAAGAGACACATGTACACCACAGCAAGTGCAGTACCCAGCCGTCTACGTCGGCACTTGACACTAACGTTCTCCGAGGTCAACAAGCGAGACACGTACAGTCTGGCCGGCGGCAAGTGTCCCTGCGAACGTCAACTATGACGGCAACAACTTCAATCAAGCATAGCGAATGCATAACCGTTTTAAGTTAGGACGTAGAATCTATTTCTATCATAGCCTAAACATTGCATAATGGTAAGAGAAGAACGGAGAGGAATATTCGAACACCAAACACTCAGGTTGTGAACGTGAAGTAAATTTATAGCAACGTTGGCATTATTATAAACAGAAAACTAGAGATAAAAAAGATAAAAGTAATGCACCTGCCACAATAACAATGTCCATAGACAGCAGTGGTTAAGAGGTGCCAGCAGTTTCTGCAAGTTCTACAGCGAATGAGCGTCGAATTTCGAGCGAATCCGTCATCTTGTAACCTTTCGACGCAGACTGGACACCTCTCGAAACGTTGCAGTAGACGTACGCACACCAGCATTTCTTTTGGTCAACGGCTTCCCATCATTTCCAAGCCACGTCTCCTTTTAAACCTTTGTCATCTCTGGGTTAATAAAGAAGTCGTACTTTTTTCACGTACAGCTAGAGAATTTATTTCATTATTTTAATGATCAGAAAGGCAATACGAACTCAACCACTCCTTTCTAAAACGCTTTTGAGCAAAGAGCGCACTATCTTCTTCACTCTACTGGGCATCTTTAGTATCGAATTCGCTTGAACCTGGTGCATCGAACTGAGCGCCTTCAAACCAGACTAAACGAAACTCACTACGCTGTGTTATTATACATAGAGCACACGAAATATCACGCCGCACCTCATTCATCAGCCTATATTTCACGCGTACGCGCTCTACGCGAAAAAAGAAATAGGACCTTTCCACAGCTCTTGAAGCAGCCATAAAAACGTGAACTTTGACGGCACGAGATGTGACCGGAGACGGCTATTGAGAACGCGATGACATCCTATCGGAACAGTTTACGGTTAGGGCGACTTCTACGCTTTAGCGAAGAGGCTCGCGCACGCATCCAGTACATAGAGACGACGACCGATTTTTCTGCTTGCACCGTATTTGATGCGAGACGTCGTCAAAGCGACGCTGACGCACCTTCCAAAAACAAATTTCCGAGAAAGCGATGATCGCCACTCGTCTCTTTCCACGTCGTCTATGCTATCCGTGTTGCTGTACCAAACTACCGTGTCGCGTGAAGACGTCATCACATGACGTCGGGTCATGTGACGTCATGGCAACGTCGCGTTGTCTTTTTATTGCATCACTCGGTCCTGACGCCGACGCCGCCAGCGGTCACGTTTGGCAAGGCACCTGAGGCGAACGACGACACCGGGTCATATGACGTCACTATGACGTCACACGGCCCGAAGTTCTGCGATGACTTCATCACAAGACACCATCGTTTGGTCAAGTCAAAGGTGGGCGGGTTGCTCAGGCACTGCGAAACCGCGTAAAGCGTAGAGAGCTTCAATTGTCTTTGATCGCTGAGGAAAATTACGTTGGGTGCAAAAGTTTTCAAACTAGGATGGAGGGGGAGGGGGGAGATGATCAATACAATAGGCTGAGGAAAAAAAAAGAAGGCTTCTATAAGAGACTGTGTGAGCTTTTTATCGCACTTGTCCAACGAGATTTTCACTGTCTCATATTTTACTTTCAAGAAATGCTCACTCATGGACATATTTATTTTGATCTCACCTTAACTGTTCTTGGGATTCGCCGGAAAAGGCCGCTAGAGAATTCCTACTGTGGTGCACCGAATTTTCGAACTTAGCGCTCTACCCTTACGAAGGGTTAGATATTTGTACTTAATCTTTCCAATAGGATCGTAGCTCGCAGTTGTCAGTGAATTTACACGGCTGCACATTGCAGCCGCCGTATATAAACATAAATGTTACATTGGCACGAAGCTTCTACCAGCTTTCTCAAAAGTCATGCGAACGAAAAACAACCGATGCTGACGTTCCGATTACACGCACTGAAAGCATCACTTTGAATACAGAAATAAGGCCGGCTGCTCTGCCATACGAAGCGCTAGCGTCGACACACGCAGGAGCATAACGATATTGCTTTGCGCTCGTAAGTTGCAATACTTTATCAGTCTTGCGTCACTCGTAAAGAAAAAGAACAAAGACGCAAACACCTTCAAACCAGTGCTAAGGGTTAGAGGCATGACGTAACAAATTACGCCGTGGTGCTGTGACTCGTTGTAAAGACCTCCGAAGAGGAAGTCGTCCGTTAGTTTGGAGACACGGTGCAACACTATCTCTGGGCACTGTGATTCACTTCCCGACAAACGGACACTGATCGTATACCACCAATTACCGGCGGGAAAGCACCCGACAGCGCAGTCTCAGTGATGACAAACTCCCGCGGACTCCGAAAGATCAAAGGGAGAAGGACAGTCGCGGTCACAGAAGCGATCTCGGGAAAACAAAAGAGAAATAAAGAACAGACTGTAATAGCCTGCCTTCTTTTGTTTGACTCGAACAAATACCGCGAAGAAGGCGGGTGAGCAGGAATCGATGTTTCTGGAGCGGCACTTACAAAGCTGCGTTCAAAAGAAAGTAAAGTGATGTACAAGCCCGCAGAACATCGAAAATGCTGGCCACCCTTTGACCTTGCCCTAGGTCGTTCCTCCTCTCCCATAACTCATTAATCGGAGTGCTGCCGGATCAGGCACGATCCGTGGTTCGCCACCACGCCTGTCTTTAAATCACTTCTCGCTGCGGTTTCCTTTATTTCTTTTTGACGTCGCCCACAGCCACCGTCGCAGTTCTTTGAAACCACGGGCCTCGTGCACAGCTGAAGGACTCGGATTTTGGACATAGTTTAGGTTACTTTGATCGTATTTGTGCCCGTCCCGTGGTTAGCATGTGTCGCGAACGTGAAGTCATGGGTAACTCAAGCCAAGAGCGAAAGAGACCCACACCCGGCGCAGAAGCAGAACGAATTCTGGTGTCTTAGGCTCGTTATTCACGTTTCCACATCGCCCACTCTGTGAAAAACCGCGGCGTTTTTTTCACAGCAGCTTAGCTAGCCTGATTTGTTAAACACGAATACCTGTTTTTGGTCGATCACTTCCGCGAAAATTCCGCACGGTGAAGTACGCTTCGTAAGCAAGTAAGTCGTTGTCACCTCGAAGACTGCAGAAATAATGAAAACAAAAAAACCCACACCAAAACAAATAAGTTTTCCCAAAGAAAACTTCAGAACAGAGACAGTGGGTTGTTCGTGCCTGCGAAACAAACCTAGAAGAACGCTGCTACGAAAAATAACACAAGTTTTTTTTTTCTTTTGCATTTTCGTCATTGAAAAACTATTCTATGTACACAAAAACTTAGCAATGGCTCAGTTTTCTTTGTAGCTTCGAGCTGGAAGAACTACTGTTTCGCGTACGTTCATCTCGCACGGAACAGCTATTAGTTAGGGGAATCGTGTTATTAGATACGAGACGGTACAGCCTCAACATTCCTGAAATGTCATGGGAGGAAATGTGCTTTATTAAATGGCAGCTAATGGTGGTGTCAATAAGGTTAGTTTCTTGATTCTATGTTAAATATCGCTGCGCTCACTGACCATGCGTTTAGTCTGAAGTTGTCTAGCAATGCACACACAATACTAATAAGAACGCTTTTACGAATGAAAAAAAAATCAAATTTCCTAAATTGCTACGCCGCACACGCCCACCCCAGATATTTCGGTTTCATCAAATATGACTTCAGGGCAGCAGAGTGGCCGCCGGACGCAAGCCGACAAGGGCGACAGTGTCCGGCATTACATCATGGATGAACGGAGCTGCGTTAGCTCGTTTTTTCCGCGCTGTTTGACGGTGAATAGTAAATGAGCCGGGGCCACGCTCCCCCAAAATGCCTCCTTTACATTTTTATTTGTCTGTGTGTGAGAGGGGGGCGGGGAAGTAACGACAGGGCGTTACTGGCGCGCTTGTGTGTGCGTGCGGAATGAATTTATGAACCTCCTCTTAAACCGTGCACTGGTACACGCGACCCACTCGTTTTCTCGTCGGCTTACACTGCGATTCATTGTCTTCAGGCACTACAGAAAAGACAATGTGTTTAAGGATTCATTTCATTATGTAGTGCGATGTTTTGTAAACGCTTTGTCACCCGTGCACACTCTGCCTTGTCTGCGAGTGCTAGGTTAACCGCGCGTAGTTTATTAACGATACTTTGCTATGGGAGATATCTCAACGTGCAGGCGAATTTAAAAAAAAAATGAAAAGGAGCAGTCGCGTTCGCCTTGTAGTGGTCCGCAGTGTCACAAACATCACTGAAACTGCGGCACACGTATGAAAAACAAACATGCGATTATAACGCCACATAGTATATATGCGCTTTTCATAAAGTACGATGCGCAAAGGCGCTAGCGATTCCTGCAACAAATTTTTGTGAAAACAGTATTGTGGGTGTCTTGTGCCAAAAGTGGATTTCACCTCTATTACTTTTTCATGCATGTGTCTACTTGAAAATTCTCTTGATCACTTTGTTCTTAATATTTATTACAATTTTACGAAAGTCTGCCCTTAAGCATAATGATTTTAAATAAACATACACATATTATTATTATTATTATTATTATTATTATTATTATTATTATTATTATTATTATTATTATTATTATTATTATTATTATTATTATTATTATTATTATTATTATTATTATTATTATAGGAATGGCGCACTTTCACTAACAAGTGCACAACGCTTTCGGAAATTTAAGACAGCACAAGCCAATACAAAGAGAAGTTTAAGGTTAGAAAGCGAGCAATGCGGTGAAAAACAGACGGCATGCGGTACAAATAAGATCAGAGTGATAACAGAACAGACACGGCTGGCCACACAAACTTCATTAAAAGCATACAAAGCAAAATATGTACATAATGTTTTTGAAATAATGTACTTAGATACGGAAAGAAGGAGAGTCATAAAAAACGAAAAAAACGAGCCAGAAAGCAATTAAACATAACTTATAATAGCCAACTACGACACGTAAAAGATTTCGCATAGTACCGTGAATTTAACCCGATTACGAAGACAGTAACGACAAACACTGCTCCAAAAGCGAGGCTTTCATACTCGCCGGAAACGATTTGTAATTTGGGACGTTAAACCCCACAAATCAATCAATCAAATCAACGATTTGTAATCAAACTTCGCGCGGCGCAGCTCTTGCCACGACATACAACACGCAGTGCGCTTAGCGTGCGCAAACGGTGTTCTGCCGTAACATTCGAGACCCACATTTTCCGAACTAGGTAGTAGTTCTCAAGAGTGAGGGGGGGGGGGGAATGATCGCGGGAGATTTAATTACGCCACTCGAATGCGCACCCAGTGACACTGACGCCACGCCATAGAACCGAGAGCGCACGACACAAGAGCGAGCGCTCACACGAAAACGACCAAAAGATTACCAACGGGCGGGCATGTGGCCACTTAAGTGCCCGACATTTTATAGCTGATCGTTACAGCAGGAACGAACAAACGGGCTAAGAGCACATCTGGCGGAAATTTCCCTGACCGCCACCTCACGCCACAGAGCTTTGGTCCTTTGAAGCGTGCTTCGCCGCATTATATCGCAGTGAGAGGTGAAGCAAACATACTGAAACGCCATATCATTGTGGATTCTATCGCACGCACTCCCCGATGAGAAGCGTCCTTAATGTGTGGTTGAATACTTGGGGAAGCTCTGCCCGCAGTTTTGCGCTTTTCAGCTCGATCTCTTGTCAATAGGCGATAAAACACGAGGCAAAAACAAGCGCATCCTTGCTTGCGTAGTTCAAAGTTTGAATTCCCATTCGAAAACCGAGGCCCGAAGCTTATTCGTTCTAGTTTTTCCGACGGCATTTCCATTCTGCAGTGACAGATCTCGAAACATGCTAATGAGTTTACACATGACGCAACTCGTCGTAACATACAAAACACAAGTATCCTTCTTTTAGAGCTACAGATTCTGGCATAGTTATGCGCGCACCAATCACATCGCATTACATAGCACCCCCCCCCCCCCCATCGTCATGCTCAATAAAACAAAATGCACATTTCTTTTCACAATACTAGATTTTTGGAAAATACCATAAGCTAAGAGCCATTTGAAAAACAGCTCGACTGGGTTGAGGTTCGTTGCAAGGCCTAAATGTTGGCTGCATCATCGGAAGAAATAGGATCATTTGTATACACCCAAAATGCGCAAAACAAGGCCGAATAAATATAAAAAGAGAAACTACAGTTTATACATCAGGAGAAACAAATATATTCAAAGGTCACAAGAAGGCAAAACAATTGGCGCTGATTAGTAACCACGAAAAGCGACAAGAAATAGGAGGGTAAAAAAAAACACTATTCGATTATGTTTACAAATACCGTTATCTAAATTCACACTTGGGACTTGTCGCTGGGCTAGTTCGTACATAGAGGAAAAGATTAGAAGCCAAAGCACCACCAGGAAAGGACGACATTCTTGTCATGTGCTTCGTGTTCCTCTGGTGGTGCACAGGCCCTCAAGTCTTTACTCAAAGTAACTTGACCCCCTGCTACCACAAATCAGAAGCATAAACAATGCTTCTTTTTTGTTGTTTTTACTTTCGCCCAAATTCATTTCATTAGGGTTAAAATTTTCGAAACCTTTACAAAAAAAAGAAAAGAAAATGAAAGTGGTGTCTTGTCTTGAGGCTATCGTCACGGCCGACTCGAAAAAGGACGCCCCCAACCACGTTGCACACAGTCACGCAATTCATTTCTATCCCGGAGATTTTTCTTGTTCACGATGAACAAGAATGAAAAAAAAAATAAAAGAAAAATTGCCGCGTAGCGTCGGTTGTCAGGTCCGCTTCCGAACGCTAGTCACGCGCATCGTGCTCACGTCAACGCTCACAACACGCTCGCTCTGAGAGATTGTGTTCTCTCTCTCTCTCTCTCTCTCTCTCTCTCTCTCTCTCTCAGTATCGAAATAGCGTACAACGAGCGCAAAAAACACACGGAACGTGGTTCCAATATTGAGCTCTCGGTAAACGTCGCACGCCCGACGCTACTGTTTCATCGACCCACCGCGATCAGCCGCAGAAAACGTGGGGCTGGGTGGAGAGAATCCCTTTCTCCCGAGCTCGGTTTCCCGTCGGTGACACTGTCATCACTTGCCTCTGGATTGCTCGGCACACCTCCTAACGAAAGATTTAACGTGAAAGCCCCGCGTGCGAGCTCGCCGTGCCCGACGTGACAATCGATCAAGAGCGGCGCTGGTGTGCGTCTGTGCCCCCGGGTACAGGGCGAGACAGCTTCCTCGTCGTCGTTATCAGCCTTATCGACGAGTATAAAAGGGTATGCAACGCCGCCTTTCCTGCAGGGGGAAACTAAGACTGCCTGTCGCCGTCACGCACTGCAACGGCTGTTTCCCCACAGCCGGTTACACTTCCTCGTTTACACGAGAAATTTTGTTCGTTTGCCCATTCTTTTACGCCTGTTCCTTGTTTTTTTTTTTCGTTCATGCCTAATATCCTTTGGTCTTCTTTCGCAGAGTCCTTTGTGAAATCGATATCGTTATCTCTGGTTATTACAATCATTGCCGCTGTCCTCGACGCTTTGAGTACTCTACAGAGGTACTTGCGCGAACGGACGCTTGGAACTCTGTACGTGGTCTCGATTTGACTATCAGACAAATCAAGACCACGCGCAGCAATGCAGAAGGGTATGCCATCCGTCAAAGCACGCCACGGCCTGACTCCTTGACGCTTTCGCGTCACTTCTTGGTTGTACACGGTACGAATGTGAGCACAATTCGCGCTGCTACTAAAGGCGGTGGCGCCTTTATGCATAGTGGAAAACTTACGGACGTTCTCTGAGAGATGGCTCCAATAAAAATATAAATAAAAATAGAAATAACGTCGGACTGTGAAGAACTAGAAATAACTAAAATAAAAAAGAGCTGTCTAGTAAGAGAAAGAGTAATAATCAGCGGTTCGTAATACGCTATTGAACGTTTTTTTCCCTGTTAGTTTGCTTTGTTTCTTAAGTAAGACTATTATATTAACTGGAATATGGCGCGATTTGTGTTAACAAAATGAATCACGTGTGTATTTACGTCGGTACTGTGTTTTTTTAGTTATATGTTTTATTAACACCAATGCCTCATCCAATATATACGCACATTTTATATTATTCCTACGTTTATTATACAGTTAGAAAAAATCTAGCATTGTCATATATTCGAAGTTTCTACAGCACGCTTTGACCCCCTAGCAAGGTACAAATGCACAAAGGCCGGGCATTGTTATGAACCTGCTTTCATCTAAACGTTGTCCTTGTTGTCCAGGTGAAATTTTCTAAAGGTTTATTTTTGAATTGAGCGTTTGCAAAATAAACACAAGTTTTCTGTCTGAGTACCTTTTGTACTTACTTATCAATACCACGAGCGAGCAAAAATATCTTCATCAAATCTTAGGAAGTGCATACAACCAAACCACGCGTCATCATTCTTTCTTCGAGCTTAACGATCGGTGTATCGATAGCTATATCCATATTTCATACAAATATACATCCGGCCCTTTAATAGCTGGTTCTCGGAGCAAAAATACTGAAGTTGCCACGCTGCACTGGTACAAGCTATGCCAATATGAGACGCACAAGTCTTAACTGGTTCGTCTGCGAATAACCTAACAACACGAGGCAAAAGAACTGGAAATAATCCATTGCGTGATTTTGGCACTACTGATGAAGTATCATATTGTCACGAGCAAAACAAGACCTGACCCCAGGAGTTCACCTGAACCCGAGCAACGAAAATGTTCTCTTCCTCTTCGCAGCCCAAAACGAGTATCAGCCGCAGCGGCTCGTTCATCGATGGTGGCATTACCCCCTCTCCCAAGAAGCATCGTCTCGATGCTGTACATGAAGGAAAAAAAAAAGAAAATGAGATGAAAATTACCATGCAAGCAAAATGAATGGCGTAAGGCGGAATAACATAGTTGGTTGTGGAGCCAAGAGTTAAATGAGAAATAAGAAAATTAGGAAAGAATGTGAGGGAAAGACGAAACAAAAAGAAAGACGCGAAGTTACCAATAAAGTCAGTCACTCACTGGTGATTCACAGCGCGAAAAGTACGGTTTGAGCCGTCAAACGTGAACGACTTCAGTTTGCGGGGTGAAACGGGAACGTCTCGAAGTGCCTTCTGGGAGAGGTACTGGGATCGATACCCAGCACCTCCACCAGTACTGTCACGAGCAAAACAAGACCTGCAGCCAGGAGTTCACCTGAACCCGAGCAACGAAATTGTTCTCTTCCTCTTCGCAGCCCAAAACGAGTATGAGCCACAGCGGCTCGTTCAGCAATGGCGGCAATATTAATGTCTGTAGCTGCCAAAACACCAATGCGATTATGACGGACGCCATAATAAAGAGCTCCGGAGATTTCTATTTGGTGTTCGTTACACATCGTGCAGTACACAGGCGCCTAGCACGTCGGCTCCATCAAAATTCAACCACCACGGCCGGGATCTAACACATGACTTTGGGGTCACCGATCGAGCGCCGTAATCACGACATCATCGTGGCGGCCCCAAATGATATTTCACGAAGTGTACAGTGATTCTGCCACTATCGGCGTTCGGTCTTCACACTAATCCGGCCATCAAAATTTTCCGAGAAACGAACCCGCAGAGCAAATTCCGAAGTGCCCTCGATATTACTTTTCACGCTGTAAAAGCAAAAGCAGTGTCCAATAAAAGGAACTTCGATGGCTCTTCCACCGTGTGGGAAGAAAAAGGGGCGGGGTGGAGGACTGAAGCAAAAGTTGCGGTGAGCTGCTTTGGAAAAGTGAAGAGTTTTAACGGCGACCGTAAAAAAAACGTGCGTGGGGGGGAATCTTCCCCACCCACCCCGTCGAGGTACAACTTGGACGTCAGAGCATCCCGGAATTCCGAGCCCCGAGGGCGCCTATATATGACGTCATTTCCCCTTCACGCAGTCACTCGGCGGCGGCCGTGGCAAGCCTCAGCAAACAGAGCATATTGCTCAAGGGTTGCCGTTCACGGGTCTGCGGATGTCAACAGAGCCGCGGGCAACCGACGTTTTCGGGAAACAAAGTGAAAGAACAAAATGTGTCATAACATAAAATGACACACGTAACCAAGTTAGTTGTACCGCGTTTTTTGACGGTAAATTGTTTTCAACGTTCTGCATTATTTTTTACACTCGATGTTTTTTACAAATAGAGAAAAAGAACTTCTACGCATATTGAACTGTTTTCCACCAGGTAAACAAGGAGTAACAGCAGCGTGAAGCCAGTTTAACCAGAATCAATCAAATGTACGAACATCACAGCTTTCTGTATTACTGTACTGCATCTAGACCAGCGGTTCTCCGGCATGAATGTTTCTGGGAACCCTTTCGAGCCGTGGAAGTTATGGGGAAACCTTTTGCTGTGAGAGATTGATATGTGGGATGTAACGTTTTAAAACCACCATATGATTATAAGAGACGCCATAGTTGATAGCTCCGAAAATTTCGACCACCTGGGGTCTTTTAACGTGCACCCAAATCTTAGCGCACGGGCCTACAGCATTTTCGCTTCCATCGAAAATGCAGCCGCCACAGTCGGGATTCGATCACACGACCTGGCGGGTCAGCAGCCGAGTACCTTAGCCACTAGACCACCACGGCGGCTTTTTTGCTGTGAGATATAAAGGGAGGGGGGGGGGGGGGTGTATGTCGTAAATTAACAAGACACGCAGCGTGAGATATGTGCGTTTTATTTTTGTCAGGAAAAGAATGGTCGAACTAATAATTAGCCACAACAATTCGTCTCACCTTTTTACCGAGTTGCTTTATTTGCATCCACCTTCAACCAGCTTATAGCTATCTTGACTGTTCAAATATGCATACCAAGAAAAAGCATGCTAGAGGGCACATGCCGAGGAAGACTGCAACAAAAACTTCGCAACCACATGCTTGACAAGGGAAAAAAAAACACATGTCAGTTCCACCTTAATGCAGTAGCGTAGCAAGTTGAAGAATAAAAATAATATAAAGGGCCGCTGTTAAGGGAAGCAGTGTGCCTTAAAAATGCACTATTATTATTATTATTATTATTATTATTATTATTATTATTATTATTATTATTATTATTATTATTAAGGATTGGATTCGCGGACCCTCATTCGAAAACCACGGATCTAGAACTTGGTTCTGCAGTGAAGGTGTCGTTATTTATGATGATGATGATGTTCATGATGCTTTAGTGTCGGTGGTGAAGGTGGTGGTAGCGTAGCATTAGCAGCAGTAGTAACAATATATGACGAAGAAACAAGAGTAGAAGCGAACGAAGGCACCAATCCCATGACCTCAAGGACCCTAACTCGGCAGACACGCCTCAGTAGCTCCATCGGCGCACCTTAATGTGTCGTGGGTTTCAGTCCCACTAAACCCTACACCCTAACTCTCTACCACGCAGGAAGGAGGGCGACAGCGTGTTCTGCCTACCCTTTCCTTCATCGGTAAGGTTCCGTGGTAGAGAGAAGCATGACGATAGTTATAGCGCAAGAACAAAACGACGACACAGAGACGAGAAGGACACGAAAGACACTTCTTGTCTGTGTGTCGTCGTTTTGTTCTCGCGCTATAACTATCGTCATGCCATACCAACTAGCCCAAGCTGCCACACTTCTAAGAGAGAAGCGGTGGGGTGGTTTAGCGACTGCGCCGAGTCGAAGCGAGTGCCCGCCCAAGGCAGGTATCGTACGCCAGGTTCGGTCCGGCTGATTCCGTGTGTTTCCCTCCGCCAGCGTCTGGCCAAAGTGACAGCTGAGCCACTTACGGTCCGTTGAGGAAGCAACGAGAAACACAAGAGCAAACGGGGAATCGTATTATACGCGAGGCGAGGGAAGCTTTTCGCGCACGTCCGTCGAGAGGAAACCGACGTGCGGCCAAGCGAATTGACACGGCACGCACATCGCCCCGTCAAACACACGCTCGGAGGCTACACGCACGCGAACACAAACAAACGAAGAAAGATACGTGTGCATCAGGAGCGCGCATACGAGGTATGCCATACCTAGCGCTTAATTGCGCGCAGCGCTGCCAAAGCTAGAGTAAGCGTTGACCGATCACCATGAACGAGCGATGTTATTCCACCTGCTCGATTAAGATGCATCCACGACACCAGATCCTAATGTAAACCACGTATAATGACGCTGGTATCTTCCGCGAATATCAAGTAAAAGTGGCAGCAATAGCTGCGATATGCTCGTTTGACAGCCGTTTTACCCTTTAAACTTTCGGCCAAAAAATTTTGCAGAAACAATTGAATAACCTGGAAATGACCTCTTGATCAAGGTCCGGGAATCATGTTGCTCCTCAGCTCATGAAAGTAAACCTGGGCGACCGAATTCACCCGCGTTGAACGACTACGAAGTTATTCCAATACACCAGCAGACATGTAATCATCCGTCACAAAATATGCACAATTAAGACGAAACCATTCATAAGTGGTAGAAAATTTTCGCTGGAGTTAACGTCCGGCACCTTACACTAACGACAGCTTCCCCAACGCTGCGTCCCTTTAGTGACACGAAACAGAGGAAGCCAGCTGGTGTATGCGTTGCCGTCGATATTCCGCGCGACATCAGATACCATGAAGGTAAAGGACAGAAGAGCAAAATGGCGGGAGCGAAATGGGGAAGAGGAAGGCCGGAAAAGGTGGAGAGGGAACCACCTGCCATCACGAGGGAAGAAGCAATGTGCGACAGGTCGCGCGTGCCGGGGCGACAAGTGGAGAGTGCGTCGACGCTGCCGGAGCAGAGGAGAAAGGGAGAAGCCAGAGTGGTTGTCAAGATTGGCTCGGGCTCAGCCCACGCTCGGCCCCGGGGTCAGCAGATTCGGGCTCGGTGTTTGCAGGCGGCGGTGATTTGGGCGTCGCCGCTGCCTGACCCACCGCTTATGTAGCCTTATGAGATGCGCGTTCAGGCACAAAGAGAAGCACAATGCCGCTGAGTGAGAGGGATGGCTGGAAATGGGAAGAACAGCGGGCAAAGAGAATGAGCAGAATGGGGCTCGATATCTCCCATTTCACTCACAGTGAATTCTCCTTCTCTTTGCTTTCCTTCTGTCCGGATAAGTCGATGAAGGTGGTCGACATGCCATACCCAACTTGACCAACCCATTTGCCCGTTAAGGAAAGTTTTCTTCCGACAGTGACTCGAGCAACGAGTGACAATCTCACTTCTATTCCAAGCACCTCCAGTTTTCCAAAATTCAAAAAAAACGAAGTCTTTTTAAAAACTGGCACGAAATCGATAATTCTGATCCCTAATTTTGAGTTATATTAAATATATACGAGGACGATGCATAGCTTACGTAAGAAAAATTGGAGTCCCTTGAACACTATAAAAGTTGAACGCTATGGTGATATCCTGTGCCTAGTGCGTACTTCAACCACTTAGTGCATACTTTGTGTTTTATGGTGTTACTCGAGAATTTGAAATTGTCGATTACTACATATGTAATAGATAATGTTGAAAGTAGCTTGTCTCAGTGAAGCGCTATAATATGTCAGCATTGTCTGTGATGGCTAGCACGCTTTAAACCACGGACAATTATGCGCATGAAATCTTTTCAAAGCTGCTATGCACCTGCTACGTGGTCTTGATGGAATACGCGCATGTGTTGTTTGTACTGTGGTATGTCATGAAATTTCTTTAATATATCTTTATTTCTGTTTAGAGTAGGAGTTGTTTGTTGTTCATTTGTTTGCTTAATTTTTTATGCGTTCAAGTAATGTGTCGCACCAAAAATCTTGAGATTTTTAGTCGATATTTCTTTTATTGGTTTTTTTCTTCCATTTTTAAAATATCCCTAATTGAAATAGGATATTCTGCAGATCTACTACGTGGTGGAAGTATTTCTTAACGTAATTACAGCCTCCATTTTATAATGATACGCCCTTTATTGGTACTAGAAGATAAGGTGAAAAATAATACGTCTCATGAAATGCAGGAAAATCAAATTCTTGTGCAAGAAAGGTAGAATAAAAAGACTAGCTATTTCTGAAGTCACGATGCTGCTAGTCTAGCGAGAACAGGCAACCGCCACACTATTGAGCTTCGTAATAACCACCGATGACCAAACGGTTTTAACACCCCCCCCCCCAAAAAAAAAAAAAAAAGCTGGGTTTATAATGTCTTTTATTGGTGCGTAATGTCTGCCATTGTACTGCAGCCATTCACTAACATTGTACCGGACATGCCGGATGGCCAACATCTGTATACTTGCAGCTTAAAATTTAAAAAAAAAGCTTGAGGTTTGTTAATATGCTAAAGAGACAGGTGAAACAAAGTGGTGCCGTTGGATATACCACCCGTGTTGTGTGCATGTTCTACGACTCCCCCCCCCCCCCCCCCCCTTCTTTGATTGAAAACTTATCCCTCGTTTTATTACAACACGAGAAACCAGGCCACTAAAAGGCTTCAATTCGAGCCTTTCGCGTTTGTTTCACATTTCCCGGAGTTTCCAATTTTAGTTTCACTGGAGTTCACTACGAAATGCTTCGCATTTAAAAAAAAAAAAAACACTAGCACCAATGACACAGTGGGGCTCCAACGCGGGTCCGCTGGGTGCCAGTCCAGTATTTCACCACTGAGCCACACCAATGCTTGGGACTTGTTGGCAAGCTTGCCTTAGGTAGGTTTGATGTCGGGAAATCAATCGCGTTAATACGACTTATAAAGCGTTTTAAAACAGCGAAAGAACAACCAGTCGTCGCACAATGCGAATAGCATAACGAGTGGGTCGTCCGATGCACCAACCCATTTCAAAAGCTTGTTATTGTTCCCCTATTAACGGTGCCGCATACACACTACAGCCATAATTCATCATCGTCGTCAGCCACTGCATGAACAATAGGCATGAAATTCCTTGCAAGTGTTTAGCGGATACGACAGTTCTTAGAATGACGAAAAATAGCAAAGCGAATGTCGGCCTACTACCCCAAAAATTTTGTTATTAATGCCCTAGTCCAGCAAGTGTGCGTGCGTAGTTACCCAATGAGTTTTTTTGAAAGGCTCTAAAGACCGCTCTTCTAGCTTTCGCTGTGACTGTGCAGCGTCTTCCGTGCAGGAATGGCGTTTTTTTAACCACTCCGAAATGCTACTGATTGCGTAACGAAGAGAAAGTTCTGAATTGTATGTTATTCATTAAACAGCTTAGGAATAGCCGGCACCTCGTTTGTGCCAGTCATCTCACATATCAATTAACAACTGAAAAAAAAATGCGAAGGAGAAAAACGAAGTTAGCAAACAACCGTCCAATCTCAATTTTTGCATTTTTTTTGCGTTCCAGAGAATGAAAGGCCGCTTTCACAATGCGCTTTTTTTTTTACTAACTCGCGAGGCACGTTCTTCGGCCGAAACCTATTACTGGCGCGAAACAAGAACGATGAAGCAGGAGGATGGCAGCTTTCATGGAAAAATAATATAAAAGAAAACGCGCTTCGGCACCCCACGCATGTTAGTACGAAACGGTAAGTGGAACTAGATTGAAACGCTCGGTCGGTCTTAGTTTTGGTTGAAGATATCCACGTTTTTTTTTTTTTCATCACTTACGACTAACTTCATCCACGCACTCATTTTTTTATTTTTTTTTGTCTCCAGTCCTACTAAGCTTCTTCGTTCTACCCGAAAATCACGTTTCAACGAACGTTGACCGAAGGCAACTGTCTCCAAAGAACGCAATCAGTCAATGTTCGCGAGGAATTTCCGCTGATTGGCATTATATACGAAAAGACAGAAGGGCAGTCAATGAGGCGGATTGTCGTTCAAAGAGAATGTGTTTTTTGCTGTTTTTTTAATCGCCAACACAACTTGTTCTAATCGGCGGCGTGAAAGGCTTCGCCAGATGATGGGGGTCTTGTTTTTTTTTTACGGAGCCAAAGAGAGAGACACAAACATAAGGTTAACTTGAAGATAAATATCTACTTTGATACCCACTTTGAAACACCCATGCAGGCAAGCAAGCAAACCCGGGTGTATCACAGTCCTTCAGCGAAGCATGTTGATCACAGAAATTTCGGCAGCACCTTCGTCGCTTTCTAGAGGAAAGCTCGAAAAGTTCCGTCATTCCAAATAGATTGCTTGGAAAGCTGCTGGTTTTCCAGCCGTTCCAGGGTGTAGAACTGTAGTCTCCGGGAGCTGTGGCGAGGACAATGACACAGAACTCGTGCAGTGTGAGGAGTGGGAGGCGTTCCCTGCGTCGCACCATCTGGACGCGGCGCCAGTGCCTTGGCAACAGAGGCGTAGCCAGGGGATGGCACACCGGGAATAGAAAGGTAAGGAGGGAAAAAAAAACGATGAATTGTTTAAAAAAGGAGTGGCACAGTCATTTTGCGAGTCCCGTTGAACACAAAAACTTCAGCAGCGCCTTCGCCTCTGTCTGGTTGGAAGGTAAAATGTTCCAGCGCTAAAAAAAAAATTCACTACTAGGAAAGCGGCCGCTTAACGAGACGTGCTAGCGTTGCCGAAAGCTGTTGTCCTTGGGAGCTATAATGAGGACAGTCGCATAGGACGTGGACAATGGTTTTATCACTGCCACAGTGATCACACTCAGCACTGTCAACTATTTCGATTCGACAAAAATAAAACTGTTTGTGGATGATACTCCAAGCCACAAGCGGTAGGGGACAGTTGTTTCGGATCTGGATAGTCCGGATGGAATTTGAAGTTGAAGTGAACGATCCTAACGGCGTAGGCGGGTGTGCGGAAAACCAGTAGTGTTCCACACTGCGTCGGTTACATCACGGGCGAGCGAGCGAATCTTTGATACTTCGTCGGTTATTGATATTAGAATGGATTACGGTACGCCACTTTCAGAGCGTTCCTGGCAGAATCGTCGGCATGTTCGTTGGCGTCGATGCCATAGTGGCCTGGAAGCCACTGGAAAAAGAAGTCATGCCTTTTTGTCATCCTATTGCTGATAAGTTTATCTTATTTGCACTACTAGTTGGTTTTGTGCACCACGACACGCATGCTGACGACAGACACTGCAGGGCTGACTCGGAGTCGGTGAATGCGCCCCGTTATTGTGGTGACTCCCGTTGAGTCAGCCGAAGCGTGCACGGCGGAGTGCCGCCAGCTCCAAAGCTGTCGATTCAGTCCTATCGGACGTTCTGAAGTTATACGTTTCGCCTTTTGCTAGGAAGTCCACAACTCCTGCAGATCCCTCAACAGTCATCAAATCTTCCGTGTACAGTTTAGTGCGGCCTGCATGTTCCTCGTGTAGCATCAGCACTGACAGCTGCTTCAAAGCTGGCGACGAGAGCTCCGCCATCTTACGAATCCCTGGTACTGTCCGATAATGTTTAGGTTGATCCAGGAACCAAGGAAGTGTCAGGATTCTTTCGTTAGGTGTGTAGTCTGTTAGCAGGCACTCTTGATTGGTCGAAGTAATCTAGCAAAAAGATGCACAGAACCAGTCTTCTGGAGTAGAAGCCAGGTGGCGGGCAGGGGTGCGAGCACGGCGTCTAATGTGTGCTCTAAGTATCTCCAAGGTTATGTGAGTGCTGCCGGGACCGTCCTTTGAGGAACGCTCAAAGTGTCTGTAGTATGCAATGAAGTGATTCGCAGCTTAATGATCAAACAGGAAAGTAGGATGAAGCGCTCTAGTTCCATCCAAGGTCGCATTTTGTCCTACTGCAGGTACACGAAAGCGAAGAGAAACCGAACACAACAAAAAAGAATTCACTAAAGAAGAGAGATATGTTAATGACGCCATCAACAGACTTCTCTCGTTACGGTTCATGCATAAATGATGACAAACCAGGCGGCAACGCCACATCCCGCGAGACCAGAGTATGCATGCCACGGAATAATGGCTCTATTACACCTGGAGCGCGCCTCGTTGTCACGCGGTGCGCCCGCTGATGGCCCTGCTATTAGCACGAGCCGTAGAAGGAGTGGTTTTAGGGCCACAACACTGGCAATGTTTTTATGTAATCATATTAGGCCTCGGAATGACGAAGGAAATGCGCCCTGGAATCACTGAGGCACTGTGGCCAGTTCTCCCCATGGCCGCGCTATAGTATACTCTCATTAGAACATCCTCAAAGAGAGCAAGCAGTTCATAAAATGTCAGTTATTACACCTGAAAAAGGCTATAGGATAGATATGAAACCGCGCTGACCCGCAGGTCGCGGGTTCGATTCCCGGCTGCGGCGGCTGCATTTCCGACGGAGGCGGAAATGTTGTAGGCCCGTGTACTCAGATTTGGGTGCACGTTAAAGAACCCCAGGTGGTCAAAATTTCCGGAGCCCTCCACTACGGCGTCTCTCATAATCAAATGGTGGTTTTGGGACGTTAAACCCCACAAATCAATCAATCAATCAGATATGAAACCGCGGACGAGGTCTAGGGCTCACGTGCGCTTGGCGAACCAGTGCAAAGCGTCTATTCGGGGTCATAGCTGGAACAGGTGATACAAGTGTTCACCACCGGGGTCTCATTTGCGGTCACTCTTTTCACCCAAGATGACGATATGTTGCCGAGTGAAGCTTGGTATAACATTTACAAAACCTTTACCGTCACCTTTGCGAATAGAAAACAATGATGTTGACCACCGTTTTCTATTCTCACTACAACGGAGACGTACGGTGCTTTTAAGGTCGGCTTGAAGACGATACGCTTAAGTAGCTCACACATTGCAATTAATAGTGTTTTTCTCCCAGCTAGGAAATATTTTTGTAGCCACATTTCAACAATGACGCCAGATATGCACTGCACCAATCAGCTAGGTGCTAAAGCAAACAAGAGTGAAATTGGAAAAATGCGTGATTTGTATCGTGAACCTCCTTATTTATTTTTACAGGTACTTGTGCTGCAGATCATGAGGTGAACGAGGTCTCCCTTTCCAAAGCCACACCAAGAGTCTTCGCAGAAAAGTTTTCCCGGCCACTCCTCGACCCACAAAAGAAGTCGTCTCTACATCGCTACACGAACACCCGACCTGAAACAGTGCCAAAGAAAACACGCAGGAAAAATACAATATAATGCGCCAAAAGTGAGCGGGAAGAGTGAAAGGCCACAAGAACCACTACACCAGCACAGCCACCACAGCAGCGTAGAGCATGTCTCAGTCAACGATCCAAACGAACGACCCGGGCGTCGTCAGCCCTTGGGGATCTCAGGAGACCGACGCGTTCCCCGATAAGTCACCAGCAGCGGGAGCAACGTCGGCAGCCGAGACGTCGCCGAGGGACGGGGACCGCGGACGAACCGAGCAGCAGCGCGAAAGCAACCACATTCAGGACCAACAAGAAGGCATCAGCATCAGCAGCAGTGAAGTACCCGCGGGCAACTACCATCACCAAGAACAGCAGCACTCGCAGCAGCGCACGGAGAGGACGTCCCGCCAGAGCCCCAAGAGGGCCTTGAGAGCGGACGACGAGACAGAGAGGCGCCACGCACCGGGACGCAGGCGGCACTTTCGCAGCGAGAGCTGTTCGCCGGAAGTGCTGAACCGCAGCGGTAACATCGGCAGCAGCAGTAGCAAGCAGCGCGACGACGACACTACCACCTTCAAGAGCCCCACGCGGTCGCTCATGGACAGCAGGGTTGGCTATGTGGCACCCATGCGACCCAGGACGCGCAGCAACCCCAAGCCCCCACCAAACAGGACGTCCAGGGAGTTCGACGTTGTCACCGAGGTCGAACAGACGACGAGACCAGCGGCCACCGTCCGACAGCCATCGCTCGCCGCCAGCAACAAGAGCTCCTCTCTGGAGAGTCCCTCCAGGGGACACCCGCAGCAAACCAAGACGACCTCCAAGAGCCTGGAGGACAAGATGACAACCTCCTCGTCGCTGCCGCTGCAGCAGACGATGACGGCGCCGCTCGTCTCTCCTCCGCCCGACCCGGTCACTGCCAAGCTGGCCCAAGAGGTCATCGGCAAGGACCACAAGATTCTGTCATCCAAAGAGCGCGAGGTGATGCTCCGCGAAATCACGGGCCAGACGGCCGGCAGCTTCTCCGCCCTGGAAGAGCCCGTGCCGGCGCCAAGGCCCACCACGCTGCGGCAGCGGCGCTTGATGTTCTCGCACCTGACCGCGTCCGTAGACGTGGACACGCGCGAGAAGCCCTCCACGCCACCGTGCCTAACCGCGGCGATGGCTGGCAGCGAGGACATGCTCTTGTCCGAGGTGTTCAACAACTCTCAGCTCGCTTCCAGCTTCGAGCAACTGACGGGTGTCGCCAGAAAGACTCTCAGGAAGAGGGCGCTCGTACAACCTCTGCAGGCCTACACCGCCGCCTCCGCCGGCTACGACAACGCCGCCGGACAACCGTGAGTAGAGGAACCACGTAGTGCATGCTTTCTAACTATGGATGACGTGCAGTTGCATTGCTGCCTAGTGCGACGAAGCTTCGAATCTTCCACTGACAGTACGGTTTCAAATAAGTCATAAATAGAAAGTCGCAAACAAATTGTCGGTGAGAAATGACGTCTTAAAAAAAATCAGCACGTGTTTCATATTTGCAAACTATAAGTTTCATGAACGAATTCGCAGTAAGCAATCCCTTATGCGCCACTTTGAATGAACGGCGACAGCATACCTGCCGCGAAGTAGTTCATCAACAGTTATTGTTATTCACTTTTTCATACATTTTCTCACATGATTGTTCGTGTTAGTTTCTATATATGTATACTATTACCCCCCCCCCCCCCTATGTAATGCCCTCGGGCCTTTAGGGTACATGAATAAACAGTAATACGGCCGGTTACTCGTGAGTGCACGGTTATTTATCGCAAACAACAAGATGTAATATCACAGAGACTGTCGTCACAGAGCATATACTTCTTTTGCGTATAACAATGAATACAGGCTAGTTTGTAGTACACGTGCTCTGAGGCAGTTTCATAGGGTTTCTGTAACACTTTCCTTCATCCTCCGTTCATCCCTGTTCATTTCGTTTTCTATTGCCCTTCCCCATTCTCTCTGCGTAAGGTAGCAAAGCAGACGCCTTTATGTTTCATCTCGCTGCCTTCTACGTTTTTGGTTCCTCTTTCATTCACAGTTTCCCGAGGATTCGCAAAAAAGAAAAAGAAAAAAAACACGACAAACGAAGCGCCATAAAAGCCGAGAATGATCTCTTTAGGCAGACGACGAGAGCTTGAGGAAAGAAAACGACGCTATTTCTGCCGCTCTCGTTGAGAACACGTCTTGGTGTCAACTCAGAAAGCCCGCGGCAGGTCTAGCATTGAAAATGACAACGAAAACTTTTTATCCGCAAATTGGCATTACGAGTACTAAGAAACTAGCTTAACGAACCAACCGGTGCAAAGCACCACAGGTAAACGGAACGAGATCCCAACCCGTCTGTACGCCCTGCGGGCACACACTTCCTGCACTGCAACGCCGTTGCCGCCAAGGACTCAAGCTCTTAGTTCCACCACCCCATTACAGCCCATCTCGGACCGGGATGCCAGCAGTGAAGCTACACATCTGTCGTTCCTCAGGCAATCAAAAACAAACGCGTTCTCTGGACCACGCCAGAGACGCCGCGCCTTCCACGAAGTAATCATCTGGAGGATTCGTCTTGCCACTCCATCATCCCACGCTGCCGCAGGCAGGGGTGGCCGGTAGCGCGATCCCCAACCGCCCAGAAATAAGCAACAACGATGCTGCTTGGCCAAAATGAGAACGCCTCCGAGAATGCCTATGATAGAAATAGGTTTGTCGCTATCGCTAGGAGGGTAAGCGCACACTCGTCTGATGCGTCTCTGCAGTACTTCGTTGTGGTGAGGCGGAAGCTGCCTGTCGTATAAGATGACCGACAGCAATTTCGTCCAACAATAGCTCCATATGGGTTGTAAAACTATAGCGATGACAGCCGATTACTACAACCAACACTAACGCAATCAGTTTCGTTGAGTTATTTCAGAGAACGTACCTAAAGTAAAGCCCCCCATCCCGCCCCCCCACACACACAGGTGGACAAGCCGCGAGAACAAAAGCCAGTACAAGTTCAAACAAAAGATAACCGCAACGAAGTTTTTTCTATCACCGTTGTGATAAACTGAGCCAGTAACACTCTCTCTGCCTGCCGTCCTTGGCATCAGTTACTTGCATAGAAACTCGCGGCAGCTTTTTGCAGCCTTAACGCGCACCATGTATGAATGCGGAAGAACTGGACTTACACCTTATACGTGCTCAGCCGTCCCGACTTTGTCGGATATTACCTGCAATACTCACTCACCAATTTACTTTCTTTCCGTACCTCCGTACGTGCACGCGAAAAAGGTCAGACTATAGAGGACAGGCTATTAGGCGTCAAACGCAGAAATAAAAAAAGAAGGCAGATTCGTCTTCTAACACAAAAACAGATCATAAGCTCTTAAACACATACTTCCCCTGCACGTATTCTATGCCGCAGACACAGAGGTCCCACGTCATCTCATTTATATATGCCATATATACTTATGATGCAAAGATGCGAAGTCTGCAGAGAATAACACCCAAAGCCCAAGACAGCGTTCGCGCTGTTACAGTACAGCAGACGTGTCGAAGCTGCGGTAGCAGAAGAATAAGAAGTGTATAGAAGACGCAGAGACCAGGCGCTGCGGGGGACCACAAGAAGGGCACCCGAGATAGGGACGGTAAATCATTGGCCTACGAACAACCGTTATCGCTTCTTTCCCGCGGACCTCATAGCCCTCAGGTAAGTTTCCCGGGGCACACCGAAGAAAGTTGTAGTGGCCGGCTTGCGGAAGATGCGTGCCGTAAGAGAACAGCAACAAGAGCAGGTGTACAGATCCCTCACCCGCTCTCAGACAGGCCGCCAAATAGTGGCCAGCGTCGGAGTAAATAATGCCGCGCGGGTTTCTGGAGGCAGCCGTTCTTTCTGTGCAGAGAGTATATACCGTACGTGTGTGTGTTTATGTGTGTGTGGTGTCTGCGTACGTGAGCAAATCTGCTATAACCCAGGAGGCCACGACGCGAAATCGATGGTGCCTCTTTCGCTATACGGCCATTTCATTTTTGTTCCGGTTCCATGCGTTACCTCTTCACTTCTCTTTCTTTCTCCTCTGAGTGGCCAGCCTTTGAGTCCGAAGGGTTGCTCGTCTTCTTTACATCTGGCTCGTTTATATCTTATTTTAAGTTTGGGTGTCTCGCCTAAGTCTCGAATATGCTGCTGTCACGACCTTGCGGATGCTACCGAGATGGGGGGGGGGGGGGGGTAATGTAGGAGTTATCTCGCGCTCGACTTCCGACGTTCAGTGACACATATTCGAAAGGTGTCAAATAGAAACTTACAAAAAAAGGTCTTATACGTGGATCCGGGATAGCTGCGTTGGTAAAAAAAGAAAGAAAGAAAGAAAGAAAGAAAGAATAAAGAAAGAAAGAAAGAGAGAGAGAAAGAAAGAAAGAAAGAAAGAAAGGAAAGAAAGAAAAAAAGAAAGAAAGAAAGGAAAGAAAGAAAGAAAGAAAGAAAGAAAGAAAGAAAGAAAGAAAGAAAGAAAGAAAGAAAGAAAGAAAGAAAGAAAGAAAGAAAGAAAGAAAGAAAGAAAGAAAGAAAGAAAGGGCGAGTTGCAGG
Organism: Rhipicephalus microplus; assembly: GCF_043290135.1. Classification (NCBI taxonomy): domain Eukaryota; kingdom Metazoa; phylum Arthropoda; class Arachnida; order Ixodida; family Ixodidae; genus Rhipicephalus; species Rhipicephalus microplus. The sequence continues at coordinate 287,067,623 of NC_134700.1, forward strand.
TACAATGAGAAAGCGACGCCTACTGTGTACTAACAACTCGTGCTACCCCGAACGTCACCGCCTGTCGCGCTTCTTCTGAATACGCCAAAAGCGATGAGGCTAACGGCGTATTATTACCCGCATAATGGCGTATATAGACAAGCCAGCGTGACCTACATGCGATAACCCCTGTCGATCGACGACGCCCCGGACAATGCATGCGTGGAGCCGTCCGGAGGGCATTATTCTTCGCGGTGCGTGCTCAATCGCCCACGAGGAACTTCGTGCATTCAAGGCATAGAAGGCTGTTTATGCCTTATCCGAGAGCTCGCACAAACGTGCTTTTGTCTCTTTGCTGTACAAGAAAGACAGAGAAATGGATGCACAAGGATTTCTTACGAAACTATTCAGCGGGCGATACGGGAGGAAACAACCTTTCAGCGTAGTCCCGTTCTATTCTTCGCATCGTTTATTTTCGTAAATTTTTTTTCCCATGTTTGGTTTGCATAAAGAGCCAACCTGGCTTCGGCACCTTTCTAGCGAGAACGACGCGCTTGTTTCAGGCGCAGGTTGCTCAAGTGGCCCATCCTGAAATCGGAATACACGTGACTAAAGAGCCTAAAATCTTTTTTTTTTATTGCCGTCATTTTTCTTCCGCGCCCATTGAAAATCGTACCGAGCGCAAAGTACGACGTTTCCACGTGTGCCACATTTACCAGATTATAACCCGACTGCTTTATTCTGCTTTAGCGTTACCGAAAACGCGAAAGTTCAATTAACCAGTCTTGTGTCTTGCCTGGCACTAGTGCATGAGCCCCTGTTTTCACACAACGAGTGAAAGCCCAAATGCTAATTATTGTGTTTTGCGCACCAGAAGGCTATCTCTTGTTGATTGATTGATTAATTGATTGATTGATTGATTGATGGTTGACTAACTGACTACCTGATTGATTGATTGATTAGTTGACTGATTGATCGAAATTTTCCCGAAGTTTTCACCCTTCTAAGTATAATAGGCTGGGCAGAAAAGAAGGTCGTGTACAAAAATGCTTTCGACCTAAGCGTATATGCTCATGTGCGGATATATGCGGTACCCAAAGAAAACGGCTTCCCGTTTCGCAACGCCGCTTCCGAGCCAAACCGCATTACAGGTGCAGAGACGGTCGCTACAGTGCGCGCGCCAAGACTGGCGCACGATGGCACCGCTGGCAGAGCGCTTGCGATGCGGTTTATTTCGTTAACGGCGCGGCAGCCTGCCCCAACGCTACTGCCTGCCCTTTCAGTACGACACCTGGAGAGCGATGCCAGTGGTAGATGCCTCGGAGGAGAAACATTCGCGCGAGCGGCAAGCATCAGGCCGCTCCGCTTTGACGAACAGCCTCATTTGCACGGGTTGCAATACGAGAAAGAAACTCAGCGCGCGCCTCCGTTCACCCGGCGTATACTACTTTTCTGCAGCTCTCCATGTAGTTGCCTGACCGCGCCCCGTAATCTGGTTAGGCGAGCGGCGACTTCTTTTCGGTCTCCCCGCAAGTCCCGGCTTTCTCCTTTACTACGGCGTGCACGCATGTTGGCTACCGCACTTACCGCCTCTTTGGGCGTCCTGTCACGAACTCTTCTCGCATTGACGCGTCCTGAATTTCCAAGCACGACACGCTTTACCGTAACTCAACGTTAACAGTCGATTCGCACAGTGGCAACCACCGGGTGCCTGTGAGCTGCACAGGTGATGACATCTCAGCCGCCGCAGCAGTGGTTTAGCCAGGAAGGGGGGGGGGGGGAGTTTAACAATCTCCGCCCCACCCCCGAAATTTTGCTCGTTTATATACACCCGTTCACATACAAACGCACGAACATACATAAAATGTAACTGACCCCCCCTCCCCTCCCGGAAAAAATTTCTGGCTGCGGCCAAGCGCCGTAGTGGCTGAGTGGTCAAGGTAAACTCTGCTGCTGACCCGAAAGACGTGAGTTTGAATCCAGCTGCGACTGTCGCAGTTGAATGACGGCGAAATACGGAGATCCGTGTATCGTGCGATGTTAGTGAACGTTCAAGAACTCCAGGAACTAGAAATTATTCGGAGCACTACAATACAGTGTCTCTCGTAACGCCAATCGGTTTGGGACGTGAAACCCTACCGACCAACCAACAAATGCACAGACACATAAGTAGGGGAAAATAAGGTTAGTTCGAAATATAAAGTGAAAGGGCTCCAAAAGAGGTTTAAACGAAAACATATTGCCCTTGCAACTTAACTGCCGTTCCGTTATGCTCCGACTCTTATATTTTCCACAAGTCAGCTCCGGCGGGCTGGGACGCAGACAGCGTCTACTAATTCCTACAGTCTCTCCACAACTAATCTCGGAGCTCCTTAATCCGGTTTCCCCCCACGTCGGAGTGGTACACCCGCAATGAGGATAGCCTCGACCTGCGTACAGCTAATACCATGGTGGCACGAACCCCTCTTGCCTCGTCCAGATAACGGCTCCAGTTCAGCAGTCTTTCGGTCGTTATCGTATAACGAACGGGCCAGGTCTTCGCGTCTGCTCCACTTTCGGTAACCATGCAGTACGTGGAACGTACGCTGTCATGGACGACCCTCTGTGCCCGACTACACGTCTAAGAGTACACGGATGGGTTCCGGGTTAGTTCATCCAGATTTAGGAAGAGGGTCTCTAAGAAGGATAGCGTAGAACAGGAGGGTTTCCGGAACAGAAAATGCGCTCCGGGGGAATCATAGACTACTTAGCTGTAGTAACGTGAAAACTTTGGCGAGTTGGTGATGCCCGATGGACAACAGCGCAACTACGACGACGGTGCTTCCTCCGTTATTCTTCTTATTGTCCCCCTGTCGGTAATTACGCAGTGAGTCGTCATCTATCGGCTGTAGTAAACGTTATCCTAACGGAGGCAACTACGTAAGCAGCCACGTTGTGGCGCAGTCCTTTCCCAGAACAGCTATCGTTATCATTACGGCGTCCTACGGTAACATCAGCGTGCGAAACTCGGCTTGTTGGTTCGGCTTGATTGTGAAACAGCGCAAAAAGACGAAGACTCGAGGTGAACGAGTGCACAGGAGAATGCCTGAAGCATAATGGCCAGCCTCTAGTAATTCCCCTTTCATGAGATTTCATTCAGCCATGTAACCAACCTCAACGCAGTAATAACATTTAAAACAGTTGCATTTAAACAAATGAAGCGTCATAATATGTTGTGATATATAGAACTTTCGACTTCCATTTCATCAACTACTGCTCAAGGAAGGAAGTAAAATAGGAGGAAAAGAACGGCAGGGAGGTTTACCAGCCTACAGGCAGCTGGTTTGCTACCCTGCGCATGGGAAGGGGATTGCGGAGATGAACGATAGAGAGCAGAGGGGGAAGAGAGATAAACACAGCACGTTCGGCAGCACACGCGCGCACACTCAGTCATAGCCCAGTCTTGTATTTCGCGCTGTGTGACATCGCTGTTACAGCCGCTTGTTCCAAGTCCGTGTCGCGTAGGAATTCCAACAGAGCTTTTGTCGCCTTCTGTTGCAATGTCTTCTCTCGGGCACTTGACAGAATAGCGTCCACAGATATTTGGCTGTTGTCGATGCGCGCAAACTACTGCTCAAAACGTGCAGAATGGTAATATGGGGCTATTGTGTTTCATTATTTGTTTTTAGATCATTAGTATATCCCTCTAAACGGAGTTTAAAGTTGCAGCAGCACGCGCATACCGCAGGTGATGTTGCGGCAGCCTTGATCTAAAAGGAGTTTTTCATTGATTACAGCTAGCTCAGAAAGTGCAATACGCACATGATGGACCCTTGCGGAGTGATCAAGGAACGCGTTAAGAACAGTGGGCTGTGACGAAGAAACGTAGTGCTAAACAGCTCCACTGCTGAAAGTGCGAATATTGTTCCATTAAAATGATAAAAAGATGCAAAAGCTCAGTGAATGAAGATAACGATACGTATAGGAATCTTGTGCCCGTGAGCGTTAGCGCAGAAGAAGCTTGTGGGAACGTAAACGGTGAGCTCGGCATTTACGCGACGTACACGATGATTCGTATCTTTGAAATGCTGCGGAGTAAACGTTTGCTGGCGTTCAGTACAGCCGTCGTGTAGAATGAACTTGTGTTTTTACGCGCATCCTAAAAGAGAAAACAATAAAAAAGCGAGGTGATCCGAACACTTACGAGATGATGACGCACTGTCCCTCAGAGTCGATGACCATGTTCCGGTACATGGTGTCAGCCAGGGCGTAGATGTGCGGCGGGTTCTCGTAGGACGCCTGCGATTAAAAAATAAAAGAAAAAGAGAGTCAGGCGACGCTCCGTAGATTTCAGATTTACGTTCTCAATTGTGGAAAGTATGATTCATTACTTTCACTATCACTACAACTTTGCTATCGTTCCCAAGAAAAAGCTGCCATTGGGTCTACAGCGGAAACCGGCGGAAAGAACGATTTGATTGATTGATATGTGGGGTTTAACACCCCAAAACCACCATATGATTATGTGAGACGCCGTATTGGAGGGCTCCGTAAATTTCAACCACCTGGGTTTATTTAACGTGCCCCCAAATCTGAGCACACGTGCCTGCAGCATTTCCGCCTTAATCGGAAATGCAGCTGCCGCAGCCGGGACTCGATCCCGTGACCTGCGGGTCAACAGCCGAGTACCTTAGCCACTAGACCGCCGCGGCGGGGCGCGGATAGCACGAAGACCGTTGTGAATGAGAAGCGCAATTGTTCGTTGTACAGTGAAAATGGTGTTCGTGCTTGTTTACATTTACGTGTCAACACTTTTGTTTATGACGCTACTGGCGCTACTGGTGTAGCCCCAGCAAGTAAATAAGAGCAACAAAATTAAACTGTACGCGAACTCGATCGAACAACCAATGCGTTCAGGTTTTAGGGGCGAAGCTCCTTATAGCGGCACCCGTTCGTCCCTCGTAGCCGTTGTAGTAGTGTGTAATAAGTATAAGATTTTGACCTTCAAGGTGTTGCGGTGAGAGATTTCTTCTGTGCGTTGTTGAACAATAAAATATAGTGCTCAGTGTGCATGCCAATGGCTGCTAATAGGGAATGAGAGACAGGAGCATTCGGCTTTTAGTTAACGCACACGCTGCGATCCCCCTTAGCAGCCATTGGCATGTACATTGAGCAGTATCTGACACGAAAGGGTTGCTACGTTATACTCCCTCGGTGTAAACTCCTTAGATATAGAAAGGTTCATCGAGCATAGGGCCGCAGTGCCATGAATACAGTGAACTAGTATATACCATGAACTCGAGGTGGTTAAAGGTGGGAAGTAGACCCAAAGCGCAAGCCGTAAGAAAGTGTGCGTGTGCCACCTCTCGTTTACTCCTTGGAATGTCCGTTGGATAGCGGTGCTTCTATATGGGGCAAATATGATGAAAAGATGCAAGATGGTGGTACTTGGAGTGTTGAATAGATGGACGAACGGACACACATACAGATGCATGGTTGGACGCATGAACGGACGCAGGGGCGGATGCATGGACGAACGCAGGGACGGACGCACGAACAGACGCACGCACGCACTGTCGGATGGACGCATGGACGATCACACAGACGGACGCATGGACGGACGGAAGCAAGAACGAATAGACAGACGAATGCTTCGCCCCACTCTCCATCATTCACTCCGTGCATATGCTGCCATTTTTTTCTTTCAGGTTGTATACGTGAACGCACAGAATAGTCATACGTGTATGCTTATTGAAAGGGTCAGGCAGTTTAGTTGCCTTTGGGTCTATCTGTACAGCGTTTAGCAGAAAACATAAAGGTTGTAAATCAACTAGAAAGAGAGGCGAAATACTACCAGCGCAATAAAGGAAGTGGTATAGCGTTTCATTGTCGGTCATTTATTGTTTTCTTAGCTGCACTTCGATGTTACGAACCTTGAGACGCATGTTCCCGATTATTACAAACAGTGCGATAAAAAACGATTCTGTTGGCCACTGAAAAACAGTTTCCGGAATCCGCGGTGCATGTCTGTAGGCGATAGCTGTATACAAAAAAACATTGCTTGGTACACCTCAGCGTTCGACAAGCCGAAGGTTCATAAACGCAACTGTGCTGTACTGTGAATCGTAACTTAATGATAAAATATATGCGTGGCAACAAATCGTACAACTGTAGAAGTGAAAGTGCAAGCGATACGGGAATGAAGGACGCAAGAGGAAGCTGAATAAGGAGGACACTGCTGCCGTATGAAGGCGATTTCAAAAAGTACCATAGTGCTGCAAAAAATATGTTAAACGTAGGAAGATTAGCGTAAACCTGCAGGACTTTTCATTACTGCATACTGAGTACAAAAACAGTAAAAGACAAGTACACGAGGAAGTGCTTCCATGAGAACCTAGAGTAAAATTAAAAGATTACGCCTACACAAAAAAAAAACACAACATATAAGAACGAGCGATGAAGAGGAGGCCAAACCAATGCTATTTTAGCAATAAAAAAATGAAATAAACGAATGCAGAGTATGAGAACCACCACGCATGCATGGGGGGCGGACGTAATAACCTCGACTGCACAACAGCATCAACACTTTCCGCATCGGCCTGTCTATGCGACCGTCAATTTAAGGGATTTCGTAACACACGTCCCCGTCCGTGATATTCACACAAGACCGTGTACGGGGCAAACTACACAGCTATCATACGAATCTCGGCGCCGCCCCGAAAAGAAAGGAGGAACCGGAGCGGAAGCTGGCTCCCAGGGGGCCGAGAGGGAATGCGAAAGGGGTTCCCGGTCGGGAAACATTACATCGCCATGATTCGTTCGGGACAAACGCATCGTGGATTCAATTTCGGCTCGTATCGGTCCGGCAGACAGCTCGATTCGCGGCAGCCGGGATCAATAGTTTATTCCATAGCACGCAGGGGGGCGTCGAACATCGTCAGCAGAAGCGATGCCGAGCCTCGATACAAGCGGGTATACAGGACGACGCCTCGTCAAGTGAGACGGGGCCTCGGTTAACGCGGCTGCTTTTGCGCTCGTTTTGTAAAAGCAAGCGCTAGTATTAAACAGTCGTTACTGCACTCTAAATATTCTTTTTTACAGTTTTTTTTTTCAATTTTTCTGTCTTTCTACTTGTGGTCTTCGTATACATTTCTTTCTGTGTACTCGTTCTCCTGCTCATCAGGTTTTTTGTAACCCACGCCGTACAAATCGGAGTGCGTCTTCTTGGAGCGAAGAAGAAGATGAAGAGAGAACGCTGTTTCGTGGTGACGAGGGCACCCAGATCACGCCACGCGGCGTACCGAAAATCCTAACAGCTCTGATGTAAAAAAGTTACCACAATAAAAATATATTTTGACTGTCTATATACTGTATAAATGCACTTTTTGCACTTTTGTAACAGTAAGTCTCTGGCGCCAACGTCTCGAGAAGTGTTCGAGTGTTCGCCGAGGCAGCTAATACTTCGTCACGCACTTTAGGAAACAACACAGCCATGTTGTGGCAAAATCAGTTGTTGTTTTGACAAACACCATGCATCATTGTCGAAACGTTAGTCCTTAGTTTGTCCTTGCGTTACTCCTAGTTCGATCGGCGTTGATAATTTCAAGTTGTAATCATGCAGCGAACATCTCGTTTCGGTATGCCAATTTAAGAGAGGCGCCTTCAAGACTTATTCAGAAACGACTGGCTCTCGGACTGATATAAATGATCGCGATAGACGCAGCGCGGCGCCGCCGATCAAAGCGCGCATTACACCGCTTCTAGAACTATACAGCAGCCGTCAGCGAATAGACTCCTGCGATTCGCGTTGTACGGAACAATGCAGACGTTTCCGCACTCGCTGGTCGCTGCTATTCAAGCGACATCGTCTTCGCAGCACCCGGCGGTCGAACGCGCTGTCTAACGAGCCGCTCTCTGGAACGAGATGGGCGAAGGTCGCCGCCAATGAAGCGCGACCTCTGACCCGTGGCACTGACTAGGCTCATTCTTCAGTTCGACGAGGTCTCCTTTGTCTGCGGCCTGTCCTTTCGGCTAATTTATTGTCCTTGCTAGCGGGCCTTCTTTCTACACGTTTGTTATATTTTCTCTAGGAGGGACGGATGCAGACATATATAGAAGCCTGCCCCGCCCCGCTGCTCACCTGCTAGGACAATGCGGATCTCTCCAATGTTGTATATGTGAAAAAAAAATAAAAAGATGCCTGAAATTAAGCTACGGTAAGTTCTCACTAAGTATACAAGCCACATTATCACTTTGACTTCAGCAGAAATGTCTGTTGAGGTTAAGTGCGGCGACGCAGTGGAAGAAGCTTTTTCGTAGTGCTGAAAGTATACGACGCTGTAGTTGCTAGTGCCATAAGAACACAAATCGATCCCCTAATGAGATAAAAGCGGCGTCACTAACAGACTAAAAATTGTCTCCGCCTGCTTGTGCATCACACGCGTGTCGTGACTCGGTCGGTCGGTCGGTCGGTCGGTCGGTCGGTCGGTCGGTCGGTCGGTCGGTCGGTCGGTCGGTCGGTCGGTCGGTCGGTCGGTCGGTCGGTCGGTCGGTCGGTCGGTCGGTCGGTCGGTCGGTCGGTCGGTCGGTCGGTCGGTCGGTCGGTCGGTCGGTCGGTCGGTCGGTCGGTCGGTCGGTCGGTCGGTCGGTCGGTCGGTCGGTCGGTCGGTCGGTCGGTCGGTCGGTCGGTCGGTCGGTCGGTCGGTCGGTCGGTCGGTCGGTCGGTCGGTCGGTCGGTCGGTCGGTCGGTCGGTCGGTCGGTCGGTCGGTCGGTCGGTCGGTCGGTCGGTCGGTCGGTCGGTCGGTCGGTCGGTCGGTCGGTCGGTCGGTCGGTCGGTCGGTCGGTCGGTCGGTCGGTCGGTCGGTCGGTCGGTCGGTCGGTCGGTCGGTCGGTCGGTCGGTCGGTCGGTCGGTCGGTCGGTCGGTCGGTCGGTCGGTCGGTCGGTCGGTCGGTCGGTCGGTCGGTCGGTCGGTCGGTCGGTCGGTCGGTCGGTCGGTCGGTCGGTCGGTCGGTCGGTCGGTCGGTCGGTCGGTCGGTCGGTCGGTCGGTCGGTCGGTCGGTCGGTCGGTCGGTCGGTCGGTCGGTCGGTCGGTCGGTCGGTCGGTCGGTCGGTCGGTCGGTCGGTCGGTCGGTCGGTCGGTCGGTCGGTCGGTCGGTCGGTCGGTCGGTCGGTCGGTCGGTCGGTCGGTCGGTCGGTCGGTCGGTCGGTCGGTCGGTCGGTCGGTCGGTCGGTCGGTCGGTCGGTCGGTCGGTCGGTCGGTCGGTCGGTCGGTCGGTCGGTCGGTCGGTCGGTTCCCATAGCCATCAGCTAAAGAGAGCAACCAGTGGTCTTGTCAGCCACAACAATATTGGTCGCGTATCTCCATGCTTCATGGCTAAGGACGTCGAAAGATGACAGTCTTCTATGTCTGGAGGCGCTACGTGAGATATGGCACCATCTGGCAGTAATAAGAATATAAAAAAAAGAATTTTTTCGAACGCACAGCTACTAGTTAGCGGCAGGACCGGATCGTTTGTTTTAGCGGAGCGTATACGAAACAACCGCTTTTTTCGTCTATAGCATCGCATCGTTGATTGATCGATATGTGGGGTTTCACGTCCCGAAACCACCATATGATTATGAGAGACGCCGCAGTGGAGGGCTACGGAAATTTCGACCGCCTGGGGTTCTTTAACGTGCACCCAAATCTGAGTACACGGGCCTACAACATTTCCGCTTCCATCGTAAATGCAGCCGCCACAGCTGGGATTTGAACCCGCGACCTGCGGGTCAGCAGCCAAGTACCTTAGCCACTAGACCACCGCGGCGGGGCAGCATCGCATCGTCAGTGCAGCGTAATAAACACTCCGGGCTTTAGAATTACGTAGCTATGTATTTTTTTAAATACAAAGACACACTGCCTAACACTTACGTATTGATGTTGCACCTCACATATGCGTATTATTTGATTGACAATGCGGGCAAGTAAGAACGCAGCCACCAGATCAAGATGGCTGGGCGTAGGGCAAGGCGTTGAACTTCAGCCGGGTGGCTGAATTGTTGGATAGACCCCAACAGACAGGAGCGCGCATTCGTTCAATAGTTTAATTGTGTAAGAACCTGATACCATGTTCACCTGACCTCTAACACGAGGACAATGACGTGGAACAGATCATAAGGGTGCAAGACACGATGTTTCGGGAAGTTCACTGTGATAACGGGAGGAAACGCACTATACCCCTGCGAATGCTTGCTGCTGTTTCATTTGACGAGGAAAGTACTTAAATACTATGCACAGTATGGCGGCTCGTTCGGTAGAACAAAAAGTACGAGTGAACGCCGGGCGACGACTAACTACAAACTATAGGTTAGCGAGCAACAAATACAATAAGCAGCGAGTACACACATGATGCGAGCCTCTGCTACAAAAAAATTTGATAGAGGACGAAAGAATGGAGCCGTTGGCAATACAATGGTAAATAGATGAAATCATCAATATCGGGCGTAAATACCTAAGATGACTCAAACTTTAACGTACATTGCGATGCTGCTTGAAGAAATCAAGGCGAAATAGAAGAAAGGCAGAAATCACCGACGAACGGACAACAAAAGAGAGGCCACCGACGCTGCTCTTCCATCGGCGCTTCCCGGCCTTGACGGCGTGTAGGGCCCCGCGCAGTTTACTTTGTCTCTCCTTCCTGTCAGGAAGAATTCCCTCGCGTACTTAGAGAAATGCAACATCAGCGCTTGCACAAGCTCGGTTCATTCAAGTATTCCGCGGAAAGCAGCGTTCTCTAGAGCCACCCAGACCGTCTTTGTTATCTTTCGTTCTCTCTTCTCTTCGTATTCCTTGGCCACCTCTGCATTTTCCTGCAGTCATCCATTCTTATCCCGGAACACCCCCAACCCTCCCTTACCGTCCCCCCCGTGCTTCGACTCAAGCTCGGGGTCCTATTTTTTCTGGCCCCGATTCCCTAATGGGGAGCGGCGGTTTTAAAAGAGCAAAAAGGAATCATTGACATTCTTTGCTGGAACTCTGCGTTGTGTTGCTTCGACGACTTTCTTTGCGGTGCCGCCATTGATTTCCTCGCTCGAAATGGACAAAGGTTAAGCGTCAGCTTATAGGTTAAAGGAAAAAGCCAGAGGATGGTTACAGAGACAAGGAGGGAATGTTAGATAAATTAGTCGTGGTCAGTAACAGGTAGAGATGCCACTTACACGTATCTTTGCGATGTCTGTAAAACAGATACAAAACTTAAACATAGATATATCAGAAGTATATAGGAGAAACCTTTTTGAATGAAGACTCCGTGTACCAAAAAAAAAACGAAATACAGAATTGGGGAGTACACCACCGAACGAAATCTGCTAAAATATCAATACATTAGCGTGGAGAGAAATACAGAGCGAGAAAAGGCACTGGAGGTAAACGAATCATACGTTCCATTTATACTGCAACATACAAGCTTAGAAAAGTAAATACAAAGCTTAATCGCAAGCTAAAGTACTTAGTGTGCGAAATAAAGAAAGAAAGAAAGAAGGAAGAGAAAGAAGAAAAGAAAGAAAGAAAGAAAGAAAGAGAGAGAGAAAGAAAGAAAGCGTGTTGAAACAACGCGAGATTGATGATCTTAAACCATGCTGTAAGCACGCAAACGCGAAAAATATTCCATTGACTAAAAGCGGTGTTCCTTTACTAGAAAGAGGAGACATGAAATGGGACTCTAATGAGCTCGTGTTTTATAAGTTCTAATTTTCTCAATTTACGTTACAGTTTTTCCTTATTCTTTAAAGACATTCAAAATGAGCGAATCAGCATGAAATGTGGTGTGTTGCCCCTTGTGTGTTTCTTAGAAATCTGCAAGCGACCTCAAAAGTCTGCTTGAGAGTGTAGCAACCGGGGGAGTTTTTTTTTAAATAAACAGAATCTACTCTCTAGTTTTTGAGGCGAAGAAAGGCAATTATGACTTTAGAAGAATCAACATAGCTATAATAGAATGTGCTCTACGCACATTTTCTTCGCAGAAGCGCACGTGGGTTTACTCGTTAGCTCATTATTCACGAATATCTCTGATCCCATTTCACCGGCTTTTGCATTAGCCTCCATTTGCTTTCTCACGTTTTTGACCTAGCAAGCAAAATGTTACGAGAAAATTTATTCAAGTATGCCCATTAGGTATAGAAATGAATGCTTCGCTAGCTTTAATATCGCGTTATTGTATATACTGCGAAAATTCCGCATTAAGGTTAAACAATAAGTTCACCATTATTCATTTACCACATCTTCTGCTCCCCTCTCTTACTTTATTTCTGTAATGGCGTCGTTTCAAATAAGGTAACAATAGGACAAAAAATTACGCAACAACGTTGTCCTCATCCGTTTGTCCCAGCAATCCAGATTAGCCGACTGGACCTTCCCCCTACTTTGCTAACTGACGTGATTTCTTTGATGTCCGTCGGTTTTATGTGTAGCTAACACCGCCTCATTCGCAAGGCGTCTGGGTTCACACTCTAATGTCTGGGTTCACACTCCAATGTGTAACTATGCGGTACAAAAGTTACTGCAATCTCTCGACCGTTTCATTTCAGAAAGTTTGTTTGCTCGAAAACGAACCGCTTTTCAGACGAGCTACTTTGCATAAATAGAACGCAGCAAAAGCGTGAGGTATCGTTTTGAATTTTACGGAACTCAAGGATAGGTCTCCTTACAGGTGGGGCCGCTCTATAGAATCCCACGTTTGTCCAATCTAATCCAGGCCCACAAACCCTACACGTTTTCCCGGCCACTCTAATGTTACGCCGAATCGTGACCCATGCTGCACACGATCATTGCAAGCCTCTTGGGCTTTTCACCACTTTCAAATTCCGATCGCGTTAATCACGTCTACTCTCGAAATCCTCGGAAATAAGAGACGTATATTCGTGCGCTGGGCGTTTGCCAAATCATTACCGAACTGACGTTTCAAGGCACTGTTGTAAAACGAAATTCACGCGCATCGTTGGAACAAATTTGATGCAAAGCAGTGGGTGAGTGGCAGGCTGTGACAGATGTTTTGCTTTGAGAAAAATGTTAGGAGGCAGATCGGCGCCTGTTTAAGTTTAGTAGGTGTACGCCCACTATGGGTTTGACAGGTATACGTTAGCTACACTGTCATGCAAAGGTGAGCTTATGGCTGTACATAACGTCGGAACGTAGCACTGGCGTTAGAGCAGCGATGTAAGTTTATTTTCTTTTTCGCAGCAAAATACACGCTACACCCTGAAAATGGGAGTTTGATAAGCAACCTTATTCGAGACACGTTTGACTAGTTTCCGAAGTCAACGTCTATTACGTTGTTACAAAAGCGGATAAAAAGCACTGAAACCCCATTTGGTCTTGCCGCGACTTGACGGTTGTTTAGGGTATTTTCGAGTGCTATTATAGCGAATGAATGTACAATAGACACTTAGTTAACTTTTTTGATAGGAAGTTGGTCTTTGTAGGCTTTTTTTTTGACGATTGTGGATTTATATGTGGGGTGTAACTTCCCAAAACCACCATATGATTATCAGAGACGCCGTAGTAGAGGTCTCCGGAAATTTCGACCACCTAGGGTTCTTTAACGGGCACCAAAATGTGAGCACACGGGGCCTACAGCACTTTCACCTCCAATGAAAGTGCAGCCGCCACAGCCGGGATTCGACGCCGCGACCTGTGGGTCAGCAGCCGAGTACCTTAGCCAGTATAGACCACCAAGGAGGGGCTGTTTTGTTGATTGTAAGGCAGCAGCAAGTTAGCAACAAAAATAAAAGAATTTTTTTTTCTAAGCGACTGTCTTTCTGTGGGCAGTAGGACACACATGTCATATTTTTTTACTTCCTGATACACTTAAGGGCAGTGGTAGACATATGCCCCACTTTTTCCTCGAACTCCATTCGCAATAGAGAGCTTAGTTGTTTTTTTTTTTCACATATTACAATAACCTGATAGAAACGAGAATGCCTTTTTCAAAAGCTGTCATGCGTTGTTCATAACAGTGTACACCGTTTAAAGCAAGCATTGGAGTAACTCTACAATAGAAAACTTGACTACCATGCAGAATGCCTGGATTGGAACCTCGTTCGAGCTGTGTGCTTCCATCTATGCTTCCATCGTAAATCTTCCGTCCATCAACAACGTCGTCAACGCTGACACCGAACTTGCTGTGACTCGAGTTCATTTAAGTTTTAGCATCAGGATATCGAATTCTATTCTCGATGTGCAGTGGCTGATATCTACCATGAATCCCTCTGGCGTACACCAGCTTGACGTCATGCATTACTTATCGCGGGTATTGACTGAACACTTCGTAAAGTTGTAAGAAGTCAATACACCGTAATCGGAAGAAAGTTCTTACCCTAAGACAACCCTGTGTTGCTTGTCACGCTTCTATACTCGTCTGTCCACATACTAATTAACGACAACTACGGAAATCATTCAACGTTCGCGGCAAAGTTTCGGGCGCTCAGTCTAGTCAAGTCAAGCGCTCGCCGATCAATAAATTTAACTATCTACACTGGTGAAAACGGAAGCTAACAGTTAGCAACCTCACCTTCGACACGTGTGTCCTACATGCAAGTATGAAACCCATAGCCATGGCAGACTACGAGCAAAATGGCGTGAAGTACGGCGAAATAAAAGAGACAGCAGGTGCGGACGGACACCGCTCGGATAACCACGCCGCGAAATGGGCGCGCATCTCTATAATGATTTTCAGGCTGCACGCAGGTGAGCTTTTCCGCGCGCCACCCACGCTTTGTGGGTGAGTACCTCGTTTCACAGATGTTCTCTTGCGCGAGTAGCTGGGTATAACGAGCTCGCCACGAGACTGAATCCATGCTTAACCGTGACATCACAATAGCGAGAGCTTGTTAATGCAGTGATAAAGAGCCTGGGCTCTACGCTAAACGAAGCGGCAGGAGCGGAGCAGGTAGGCTATCAAAATAAATGAGCCGAAGCGAACTCGCCCCTCCTTTTCCTCATTAAAAAAAAAAAGCTAGAAAGTGACATACCCTCGGGTTAAAATGCGCAAAATTTTCTTGGCCATTACACCAGGTGACGACAGATAGATGACGAGGCCGGGCTGAAATTGGGCCATTTCGAGGCTTCCCGGTGGCAGCTGAGCTTCAACTATGGAGTCTCTGTTTATGGACGAACTAACGACATTTTTAAGAATGGTGGCGTTCCCCGCAGCTGGTACCACTGTTATACTCCACCCCCACTCCCCCCATTGCAAATGATACGAGAAAAAAAAAGCGAGGATGCGTGTACACGTACGCCATAATGTCAGAAGTTGCCCCCTTCCCAGCCCTCCCACCACTTTTTTTTTTCATGTCGCATAGGCAATACCACGTTCTCTTCGCTTTTATCCAACGTACCTTGAATCCTGCTGGCATTCGTTGCGCGGGTACACTTTAGGTGCGCTGAATTCTAGCGTATAATATATTCAAAAACGCTTGCGGCGTGCTTAAGCGGTTTATCAAGTGCAAGGTGTGCACCAACGACGCCGATGGCACACTGCGAAGACGCTTGTTCAAAGCTGCTAGCCAAGAGGGGGAAAATCCGAAATATCAACCGTAAACACCGTCCTTACCCCTCGCTCACCTTTGTGATATTTCCAGTAATCCGTCTATTACAACGCACGCTTGTAGTTTTTCCCGCCGTTTATTTTCCCCACCTAGTCTCCTCCTTTCGTTCAACTTTGAACTGGCTGGTCTCGTGACCATTTCCGAAATAAATGGTGTCCGAATCGTGGCAACATCCGCCACTGCCGTAGTGTTTGGAACCGCAGCTCAGTGCTCGAAGTGCACAGGCTTGAGTGAACGTTGGGCGAAAGAGAGCAACCAGTCTGAGTCGGTTCAATTCGTGTAAAAATGATGCTCAGTGTCGCTGTGTTTTTTTTCCTTAACCCTTCTGTAGGATAACAAGGCAGACGCTCTACTATATAACATTCATGGACTTCCCTCCTATCTCTGCATCCCTTTCTCCTGCCATCTATACAGGGAGGGAGATCAAAGATGGCCACACATTGCCCATCGATCATATTCTTTCCACATCTTCATTTCAAGTTTAACACCTATACTTAATGAAATTACAGTGAGTCACATGCGCGCGATATACTCCGTTGACACCCCGCATCCATCAACCTCTTCTATCACCCCGCCTTCACAGCGTGAACAAGTGCCTAACTATTGTTTACTATCTAGCTGTAGCATGCCAAGCGTGTAACTCAACTGCACAAGTTTAGTAAACTTGACTTGCAAAACATGCTTCTGCTTACAAAACATGCGTGGCGCTGAGCGGAGCTCCTGCGCCACGTATCAGAAACTAGAATGTAAAAGACGACACTCGCCATAGGACAGTGCCACTTAGGACAAACCATATAAAATGGGTCTTGAAAGTCACTGTCCCATGCGACGAGAGCAAGAAGCATTATACCTCGAGTACATCACGGGGCATATTTAACGAATACTAGCGCGACAAAACGAAAACGAGAAGAGGAAAGACAGATTACAGGCCAGCAGCCTTTCTCAAAAAAAGGACAAAAATACTCTAGCTTGTGGTCTCTGCGCGATGATGCAGACATAATCCCCTTTACGAAGCCCCATCTTCGCCAATCGATAATTCCACTACCAACAACTTTCTCATTTCTTTCATTGTATCTTTCCGTTCGTTCGCGCTTCTATCCAAAAAAAAACGTGCTATGTTCCGAACAGCACTACGATAACAGCTATAAAGGTTTCCTCAAGTCCTGAGGAATCTAAATGCAGAAAAAAAATCTTCAAAATAATCCCACAACAGCATAGAAGAAGCGCCGTGTACAAACATTACACTTTGAAAACAGGCACTGTTTCTGGAACGGCGAGAAATCAATGAGATAGAGCGAGGGTCATCTGTGGATGAGAGCAAGGGCTGCACGCGCCAAACTAATATTAGCACAAAAAAAAAGTAAGGCCGCCGCGCGACAGAGGCAAGGGGGGAAACGATGAAGTGACATGCGGAGCGATGTTTATTGGAGTTGTTCAAATTCGGGGTAGAGGGCCGGAGGTGGGGTGAAAGAGGAGAGGAGGAGCGGGAGGGTGAAGACAACAAGCAACACGATGCGACGTGCTCCGGACGCCAGGTGATGCGGAGGCAGGGAGGAAAGGAGGCACCGCGTGGAAGGGCTCATCTGCATGCGTAATCGGGTCAGCGCAGGGAAACCCAACTAACCGTGGGGCGCGTCGCGGTTTCGACCCTCGCCCTTACACGCGTACCCTAAGCGCGCGTGCGCACATTGGTCGCGGCATGTGCTCTCGGAGCAGCGTCCTGCAGCGAAGTCAACACACCGCGTTGCATGCGGGAAGCGCATCTCGAGGGAGGTTTCGTTTCACTGCGCGCGCTCTGTGTTTGATCAGGACGCGCCCGAAAAAGCTTGACCAGCGAGGTTGCCAAACAAGTAACCTAACTTCCTGACCGTCCGGTGCGGGCTGTTAACGCTTCGACGCCTTTCCGTCGTTGCACACGTCGCGCGCGTCAGAGAAATTCTTAGCAACTTCGTGAATCGCGAACAGCCATGTGCGCTGCGCCTAGAGATGTAGCGGTGAAGACTGCCTCTGTGCAGAAGCTGCACCTGTGTACGACGCCACCGAAAGCGGCTAGAAAGGCGGCTAGAAACACTACATGAAAGGCTGCACGTTATTATTTTCTTGTTATTTCTCAGGGGAATGAACTAGTCCCACAAGCGAGGTGAGGTCTTACGTGTTGCGCGTTTGTGCCATCACACAAGAAGGCAGCTTCAGCTCTAGCTCAGTGATATGAATGAACGGACGGGTCTCAAATAAATATAGAGATTAAATACCTAAACGAAAATAACACACAGCCTCCAGAAAAGTCAGACAAAGTGAAACCTATTAATCTGCAATAATTGAGCGAGGTCAATGAATTTTTCTAAGCTCCTCGCTGCAATACAATCCTCCACAAGACGCTTGAAACATGCGGTTAAACTGTCACATCGTTTTTTTTTTTTTTTGATCGAAAGTTATTGGGGTGGCGGTGCGGCTGAGAAGGGAGAAATGGGTTATAGGCAATTAGATGGTGTCGAAGCTGCACCTCCACCAAAAAAAAATGTCACGTTGTGACTAGCACGGAACCTCTATCTATCGGAACAACAGGACGTCGAACTCAACCGAGCACGTTTGGTTGTTTGTAGGCTGGATACCATGGCACATACCCATTCTGGACGATTGGCCAAGAGAACATATAGTAGCCTATGGATGACAACCGCACTATTGATTACCAACAAAAATAATGTAAAAGAAAGAAAACTTTACAAAAATAAAGAGCAAGAAAGTGAGGGGGGGAGAAATAAGCGCTATTACAACAACAATATTCTGATTTTTGGAGCGTAGCAGACGGCTGAGCTTATCTAACGGAATTAATTTGGAATGCATATCTTATATTTTAACAAATTTTAAAATTATTTCAAGATTATTTTTTTTCGAATGTTTATTAAAGAGGACAATACATTGAAATACGCTGATTGGTTTGAATGAAATTACACGCCACATCAAGTACATCTCTGTGGCAACGTCCCTAAACGGAGTCTCCGAAACGTAGAAGTTTCTGCGGTTAAACTTAAACCTAGGTTCGAAAACAGAACAGCAAAGGTATTTTCCTAATTACTGAATAATTACGACATGATACAAGATAATGTTCCATAGTTTGCGATTGCTCGCAGAATGAACAAGGGGAAAAAATGGAAACGCGATGCCGTGATCTTTTCCACTTCTTTGTCGTCTTCCTTCGTTTCACGGTGCCACATACACGCAGTCGTATATAGCGCAATATTGTTCTGTGAATGTGTATTTATGGGGGCACGCCGTAGTGCTGGAAGCGCGGGATGAACGTCGATGCTCTGGATTGGACGGTATGGAAAAAATTTATTTAGTTCCATCGGGGCGTGACCTAGCACGTAGCTGGCCGCTTCCACGTCGGGACAGATAGGCCTAACCTCTCCGCCACGTCGTGGGCCCGTTGGACTGCCCATAACCGCGTCCTTAAAGCCATACTGCGCAGCGCAGCATCTCGCTTGGACGATGTAACTCTTTCAACCCGTAACGCAGGGCACCGCGAGATCTTGTGACCTAAGCTGGAAAAGTTTGAGCAAAGCACGCATGTATTCGACGCCTCGATTTCTTGATAAATTTTGTGCAACAGTGCGGTATATGCCCCAACCTGCAAGAGCATCAATGCCTGTTCAGTTTATTGTGCGGTGGCGCATACCTCCTCCGATAAAAAGTGCATAGTACGTCATTGGGGGATCTTCGTTGTCCAGAACAGCTACGCGGTCGACGACTCCTCGCACAGCTCTGTGGCCCGGCTTGCTGAGGTTGGACAGAGCACCCTCAATCTGTCCCATGTGAGCGGGGAACCAGGCGACTGTGTGTAGCTGTACTTCCTTATTGCCCAGGATTCACAAGGCTAATTCCGATATGGTACTCTTAGCGAATGCTCGGACTGCTAATTTCGAGTCACTCTATATTGTTGTTCTCCCGTCGTCGAACAGGTCCAAGGCTATTGGGACCTGCTCGGCAATCACGGCTGTTGTAGTACGGAGCGTCGAGGACTTTGTAACAATGCCATCTTGATCAACGGTAACTGCAACGTATGCTTCTCCATTTGGGTACCATGCAGCGTAAACGAAACAGAAACTCCGGTCATGTGCATGGGCACCCTCCTGGAGGGCTTTAGGGCTAGCCAGTCGTCTGCCTACAAGGTACTTCGGGTGGACATTCCGAGGTATCGGTGTCACGGTAATATGCTCTCTCTGTTCGCGAAGAATGCAGCAGTATCTGATATTGATTTCAGTCGGGTGAACTCCACGCTCTCTCAGGATGTTTCTCCCAGAAGTGGTGGTAGAAAGTATGGAAAACTGTGCCCGCTCTTGTGACTTCGCTATCTCTTCAAGCGTGTTGTGCACGCCAAGGTGGAGCAGCGTCTCCGAGCTCGTGTACAGGCTAAGCCCTAGGGCTCTCTTTGCCGCTTTTCTTATCAACGTGTTCCATTTTGTCCCGCTCACACCTTTGCCAGTTATGCATTGCCGCGACCTAGGGGACGTGACACGGCACGAAAGCATGCACCGACCTGATGAGGTTGTCGTCGCATAATCCTTGCTGCCGGTTAGCGAACCTTCTTATCAACCTGAATGCGTCGTCTGTTTTCTTGGTAAGCTTCGGTATACAGTCTGGTTATTTGAAGCGTTTCATTCAATCATCATACCTAGAACGCGGAGGGTGTCCACCCGGGGGTGATACCACCCTCACTTGACCTTAGAGTCCACCTGCAAGAAACACTAACCGAAGTACCCGGTTACCGATTTGCACGTCCTGCATGTCCAAAATTTAACTTTAAGGGCATTCTTGCTTCTGCGAACCTATCGGAGAACTTAAACTAGCAGCCCCGACGCGAGAGCCGCTAAATACGACCGTGCTCCAGCGACGCGAAAGTGCGTGTGTGCGTGCGTGCGCGCGCGAGTGCGTGAAGGGGGGGGGGCGTACGTGTTTTACCAGGAGGGACTGTCTACTCTTCACGGTATAGAACGACACGTTCATTTTAAGTGCGCCTACTTAAGCACCCGTAATTGAATTGAATCACAAGACGACCGTTTTACCCTTTTGCTCTCAGACGAGTGGCAGTGTCGTAACCATTCGTATGCAAGCGTGCTAATTATAATAAAGGCCTCCAACGAAATGTCCCGCTCCCCAGAGCACGACAACCAAATAAGCGCCAAACGGTCCTTGTACATCGGAACATTAGCTACAGCATAGAGAGGAATAGCCGAGATTACGCCACTCTGAACGGGGACAGGCTTAATTGGCGCAGAGCACGGTACTAGGCCTCACGTACTCGGTGTTGGCAGAGGGGAGGGCACTCGTCAGGGCGGGTGGAGTTACTCAACGAGAACAATCCAAGGCGCATCAGCCAGTGTCTTGGAGAAGATTACGAGAATCCCTGTTTTGCGCTTTGCTGACGCACGAGCGCACAGGCGTGCCCAATAGCGGGCGCAGCAAAGGTTATGCAAGGCGCACGAGGCGATGCCCTCTTTCAATGTCACATAAGCGAAAGCGTGTGTAGTCAGGCGCCAGACAGTTAGCTGAAGCGAGCCACAAAGTATTTTCTTTCATGCTTACGCAACGCCTGCCTGGAGGTGCGGTTTGATGGTGCGCTGTAGCTTCCCGACTGTGTCAGGGAAAGGCCGTGAGCGAACACCAAACTTGGGAAAACGTGATTTACGTCACTCTATACTTATCGTGTGTTCCTTTAAAGCGAACAGGTTAGAGCAATCCACGATGTTTTTGCTATTGACACAAGTGAAGCCCTGCATAACCGGACTAGAGAGCTGCCCTCATCTAGCTCGTTTGAAAATATGACCACTAAAAAAAAAAAACAGATACCACTGGAGAGCTCCCAGAATTTATTTACTCTTCAGTGTATGGACCCTTTAGGAGAATTTCTTACCTCAGAGACGCTCATCTGGCGCAAAGCCCAGTGTGAGCCACGCCTTGGGCTATAGTGCTCATTTAGACACAGTACTTGATGGACGTCATTAATCAGCCACCCAAGAGCCATAACTGCACGCTTACCACAGACAAGTCACACTGCAGTGGCTATGGGCAGCCGATTTTTTTATCGATCTAAAGGAGGGTGAACACCCACACCAACGATCCTCAATTACTCTTGTCTTGTTACAGGGATTCTTGTCGCTAGACAGGGGTCACTCCTCTTCTTTTGGGCTCTGCACTGCAACTAATAGATTATCAGTCCAGGTATCAAACCCCATTTTATGACGCGCCTTATTTCTTATCGTGCTCTCAAGCTCAATAAGAATATCCTCGTTGTAACGTTCCAAATCAGAGATGGTTTTCAAGCAAAGCTTGCAACGAGCTACAGATTTCGCTGGCGGCGTTGGGGTACGCACTTACCTGGCGCCTGCGAGCGTACGAAACTATCTCCTTTCGAGAGTACGCCGGTCCCTAACGTTATTGTATGCACAGTTTTCCAGCGATTGATGCTCTCTCGATCGTGGGCATGTCGATGAGCCTTTTCTGATATCGCAATCTGATCTTTCATCGGGATTACTTGCAATTTCACGTTGTTGCATTTATTTGTTGCTTGTACATGAACGCGTGACCGTCGATATTGCCTATAGCAAGAGAGAAAGGAGAAATATATGAAATGTAGGGGTGTTAACTATAGACTACGTCCTACAAATGGAGAAAGGGAATAGGGGAGTAAAAGAGAAAAAGAAAGAGAAGTATTGATGTACTGAGCACGCGAATGAATGTCCCATTCCACGCATCGAGGGGTGAAAAATTTATAAAGGGTTGCGCATTGCTATAAAAAAAGAAAGAAAGAAAGAAAGAAAGAAAGAAAGAAAGAAAGAAAGAAAGAAAGAAAGAAAGAAAGAAAGAAAGAAAGAAAGAAAGAAAGAAAGAAAGAAAGAAAGAAAGAAATGCAGTAGCTCAGGGACGCACACAAAAGCTTTGCTACCGCCAATTTTTCTAGAGACCTATTCTAGGCTTGTAAACAAGGTGAGGCCCCGTCGACATACTGAAGCGTTTCTAGTGAATTCGCGGTGCGTAAGCTCCGTTCAGCCCCAAGGCACGCCGCCAACCTCTGTGATCACGTGACAACTGGCGCAGCAGCTGCAAAGCTGGCTCCCCGACGCGCTGTTCTCGGAGGCTGCAGTTGTCATGTGGTCATAACTTATAGTGGCGAGCTTAGGGCTGGACAGAGCCTACGTGCCACGACGTCGCTACAAGCGCCTCGGTACGTCGACGGCTCCTACCCTTGTTTACAAACACGAAATAGGCATATCGCAGAAGGACCCCTGATTTTTTTTTCATACCACATCAGAGTTTACATTTGCTTTATTCATGCTTCGTCGTTGCCTGTAATACTCCACACCATCATTAATGACGACACCGCGGGCTTGGCCATATAGCCCACACAAAGAGTGTCGCAAACCAAGAAAATGTGAGAAGTGGGATAGTTTCGCAATGCAGACCTAGATGACATTACAACCGGCAAATGGGAGATAACCATTATGTAGCCGAGCAGATGATTTCCACGTCATTCTACGAAGGCCTCCCGAGCATTGCACTTACCGCTAATCAAGCTTAATGTCCGTCCTCAAGCTCCCGCGTTCCTAGGGCGTCCTTCGCCAAACGTTGGTAACTATTTTTATCTTACAGCCGCGGTAGTGCTCTAGCTGACTGGGCTCCGTCGATCCAGAACAGCGAGGCCAGCCTCCACACAGAGGAACATCTGAGACTAATCAGACATAGTATAAACAAAAGCTTCGTACGGCAAAGAAAAGGAGACGTTCCTAGTCTCCTGCGGTGAACGAGAGGCGGGCCACACCTAAACAAAAAAAGGTTAGTTCATTATTGAATTGAGCTTTCACCTAGCACAGCTTCCGCTTTCTTTCTTTCTTTCTTCCTTTCTTTCTTTCTTTCTTTCTTTCTTTCTTTCCTTCTTTCTTTCTTTCTTTCTTTCTTTTTACCAAGGTTTGGCTAAACGCGAGATGATAGTGCCTGTATACGGTAACGTGAATGTAATCAGATGAACAGCGTGAATACCAAAATGCCAGCAGATAAAAAGCTACACGTTATACGCTGCTTTGTGGGCGGCACGAACAGTCGTTAATGCTTACGAAATAGACAGTGGCGCCCGTCACTCACTGCGAGCTAAAGAACTAGAAGGAGAGAGAGACGTCTTATAGGAGAGAGAGAGGACGCCAAGGGTGAACATCACGTGCGGTAGTCGTGCGCGATGTAACTTCGGACAAGCGCCAAGGAAGACAGGACAGTCTGCGTTAAACGAACATACAGGTGCATTGGTTAGAACCTCAAGGCGGGAATGCGTTCTTCACAGGAAGGACTGCCGTATCTGACGTGTCTAGAGAGAAGAAATAGTACAAACGGAAAGGCAGCAGGCACGTTGACCAATTTCGGACAACCAGTTTTCTACCACACACATGGGAAGAGGATGCATGAGATTGAAAGATGCAGAGAAAAGAGAGAACGACAGCACACACACAGTCACAATGCGGCCCCGCCGCAGTGGTCTAGTGGCTAAGGTATACTCGGCTGCTGACCCGGAGGTCGCGGGCTCGAATCCCGGCTGCGGCGGCTGCATTTCCGATGGAGGCGGAAATGTTGTAGGCCCGTGTGCTCAGATTTGGGTGAACGTTAAAGAACCCCAGGTGGTCGAAATTTCCGGAGCCCTCCACTACGGCGTCTCTCATAATCAAATGGTGGTTTGGGGACGTTAAACCCCACATATCAATTAAATCAACAGTCACAATGCGTCATTCTTGCTTACGCCCTTCACGGTTGTGTCCTACAAGAAAAAAAGACGTACTGGCGTTCCTGTCGTCTTCCCACCTACCTTGGAAGGTGGGAGCTTATGGAAGGTCAACCCTAACATTGTGGCATCAGCGGTTGTAGTGTCAGCTCAAGATAAAGTTCTCAACCACCGCCTCAACAAGGATTGAAGCTTGTGCATGGTTACAGTGTCAACCTTACCCGCTGCAAACCGTTTGCTCACGGTGACTGAACTGGCTGGCGTAGCTGTAGAAGCCCGAGTTTCGTACTCATACATGATGAACTATGGAAAATACAAGATGTCCCTCTGAGCTACTCAAATGAACTACAAGACTATCTACGCGATCAAGGAGTCGTTTCAGCGAGGAGGCTCACCACCTTCAAACCCGAAGAGGGAGGAAAAGTCAAACAGGTACGTCGTTGATCTGTCATTTTGGAATTTAGCAAGGATTCACGGTTACCTAAAGGAGTTACGCTTGGCTTCTGTAGTTATCCGGTTGCCGGATACGTTGGGGCAGCTACACAGTGTTACAAGTGTCAAAGGCATGGTCACATATCGAGAAACTGCACAGGTCCGGTGCGCTGCAAAGTGTGTGCTGGGCCTCACTCACACAAGGAATGCACGTCAAGAGCACAACCTAAATGTGTAAACTGCGGTGGCCCACACCCTGCCTCATATGGAGGAAGGAAGGAAGCAACAAAAGGGAGAAGGCAGGGAGGTTAACCAGAAAGACATCCGGTTGGCTACCCTACACTGGGGGATTAGGGAAAGGGACAAGAAAGACGAGAAAGAGGGGAGAGAGGGAAAAGAAAAAAAGGGTGGGGGAGAGAGAGACAGTAATTTCACTGCAGCGTGTAGAACTCTAACACATGTCAGAGGCGTTCACACAAGCCTGTCTTTCTCAGGAAACACAGCAGGGCTTTCACTGCCTTGTGGGCTGTCGAGGCATGTGGACGTTGCTGTAATAGCACCTGCACAGAAAGAGGCCGATCATCCAGTTGCCGCATTGCGTTGGCAAGTACTTGTCTATCTGGGGCAAATCGAGGACAATGGCACAGCAGGTGTTCGATATTTTTGTCGGTGCCGCAAACATCGCACGCCGCACTGTCAGTAATTCCAATTAACGTGGTATAAGCTTTCGTGAAAGCGACTCCCAGCCAAAGGCGATAGAGAAGCGAAGCTGCACGTCGATGTAGGCCGGGTGGAGGCCGGAGTTGTAGTGAAGGGTCGAGCTCGTGCAGTCTTGCACGTCGTATTCTTGTTCCACTCAGTCAGTGTGAGACTGCGGGCCAGTCGACGAATCTGCCTCGCCGCATCCGCTCTTGAAAGCGGAATCGGAACGCTGTTCGCTTCTTTATGTGACGTGCGAGCAGCATGATCTGCAGAGTCATTGCCGCCTATGCCACAATGCCCAGGTAACCACTGAAAGACGATGTCGTGGCCTTTTTTGTATTAAAACGTGGTGAAGTTTCACGGTTTGATAGGTCAACTGGTCGTGGCATCCACGTCGGAGAACTGATATCAGGCACTGTAACGCTGGTTTTGAGTCAGAAAACACAGCCCATTTACCTGGTCTTTCTTCTGAAGTTTCTTCCAGTGCATTGCGCAGAGCCTCGAGTTCTGCCGTCGTTGACGTTGTCACATGTGAAGTCTTAAAACACCGAGTTACCCCTTGTGATGGTATAACCACTGCTCCACCTAAACTAGACGGCGTAGTAGAGCCATCCATGTAAATGTGCACGTGGTTACTGTAGTTTTGTTCCAGTAGGAATAGACTCAGTTGTTTCAGGGCATGTGTCGGTAAGTCCGATTTTCTCCTCATTCCTGGGATCATTAAGTGAACTCCCGGCCGGCTCAAGCTCCAAGGAGGAAGCAGTGGCTTTGATGCAGGTGCATACGTCTCAGTAAACGATGAACGATACTTGTAGACAGTAGTGCCGTATGTCGTGCGGGGCCTTTCAGCAGCTAGGCTCGCCAGGTGGTAAGAAGGGGTCCTGGCATAATGCCTGAAGTGCATGCGCATTGTCTCGGTAATAATATGCGTCTTTATCGAGTGATCTTGAGCGATGGCAATGGTTTCAGCCGTTGAAGCACTGCGGGGTAATCCAAGGCATATCTTAAGTGCTTGGGCTTGAATGCTCTGAATTGCGCGCAGGTTGGTCTTGCCGGTGTTAGATATTGCAGGTAAGCTTTACCGTAAGAATCCAATAAACAGCACTCTGTACAGTTGTAGCATGGATGGTATGGGCACTCCCCAATTCTTTCCTGCAAGGAATTTGAACAAGTGGCATGTTGCGATCAGCCGCTTCTTCACATAGTTCACGTGTGGAGTCCACGACAGGTTTCTGTCTATTATGACTCCCAAGAACCTGTGGCTTCTGCTGAACGATATGTATTCTTCATTAATCGATATGCTGTAAGCAGACATTGTTAAGCAGACCAATGAGAGTTAGGTTGAAAAGTGTAGGGCTTAGCACTCCTCCCTGAGGAAATCATCGGCTGCTGTAATAATGAGGTGTTGGGCCATTCGCTGTCATCACGTAAAATGATCTCAGCTGTAAGTAGCTGTACACCCACATATATATCTTGCCACCAAGACCTACTGTTTGCAAAGCACTATGGATGGCTTCATGGGTGACATTGTCGTAAGCCCCCTTAACGTCTAGAAACAGGGCGGCGCACAGTCTCTTACGGGCTTTCTGGTGTTGAACATATGTCACCAGATCAACAACCTTGTCGATTGACGAATGGCCGCGCCTGAATCCGGTCATGGATACTGGATAGATTTCGTAGTGCTCTAAATACCACTCCATTCGTGTTAGAATCATTCGTTCCATCGTTTTTCCCACACAACTGGCAAGTGCGATAGGACAGTATGAGGCAATATCCAAAGGAGATTTACCAGCCTTTAGAAGTGCAATGAGGCGACTTGACTTCCATGCCTGGGGAACCGTACCAGTCTGCCAGGAGTCGTTGTATAGGCGTAAGAGTGCCTTCCGAGCTTCGTCTCCAAGATTACAAAGGGCACGATAGGTAATGCCGTCAGGTCCGGGTGCTGAAGAACGTCTGAACAGTGCCAGTGCCGCCTCTAGCTCATCCATAGAAAACTGGCATTCCATACTGGGATCACGTGAGGGCGGTGGGTTGTCAAATGTTCCCGTTCTTGATACTGTGAAATTGGAATCACCGGCAATTCTTCTACAGAAAGATTCTGCGACGTCAATCTCTCTACATCGAAAGTGAAGTGCCAGAGATGTAAACGGGTGTCGCTGACCCAAGGTTGTGCTAAGACCCCGGACAGTTCGCCATATCAGTGATAAGGGCTTTCGTGGATCCAACGACTCGCAAAAGGATGTCCAACGTCGCCTAGCCAGTTTATCCATGTGCCGCTGCATTTTCTTTTGAATGCGTCTAGCCAGTCTCAAATCATCCATGCACTTTGTCCGTCGGTACCTTCGTTCTGCACGACGGCGTATTGCGCGAAGTTTCTCAAGCTCGATGTCGAAACCAGTGCTCTTGTGACTAGTCAACAGTGAATGCGTGGTATTCTGCAGGACATCCTTTATCGAGTCCTCTAGGTTATATGATGAGCCGTCGGTACAGCAGTCTTCCATTAACATTTTGAATTTCGTCCAATCGGTGTATTTGAGGCCTCTTGAAGACTTGGAGCTGGTGAAACCTTCTATACACAGGTAAGTTGGTATATGGTCACTGCCCCGCGTTTCCAGATCCGAAAACCAGTGAACTTTCCTGGTAAGTGAGCGAGAAACCAATGTAAGGTCCAGGCAGCTGCTATAGGCTGATCCGCGCAAATATGTAGGGCTTGCATCGTTACAAACGCAGAGTTCGTACTCCGAGGCCAAGGACACCAATTTTCTTCCTCTAGAATTGACCCTGGAGCTTCCCCATAGGAAATTGTGGGCATTGAAGTCGCCACTGATCACCCATGGCATTGGAGTCGATGTCAGAATACCGCGTAGGCGCTCGCAGTCAAGGTGGCTTGATGGAGATAAGTAAGCTCCGATAATCGTGAAAGCAACCTTATCCTTCTTCAAAGTAAGGCACACATACTGATTCCCTTCATCAGGCGAGACTCTGTGGTGAACGTAAGTGAGTTCATGGCGCATGAATACAATAACTTTGCTGCAGTCTCTGTGAGTGGAGGACATAAAGCACTCATATCCTGACAGCTTGATTGAAGCAGACAGGTTGGGTTCACAAACCACGATAATGGGGAAGCGGTTCACAAATACAAACTGTCTAAAGTCAGACATGCGCGACTTCAGTCCTCTGGCGTTCCACTGAAAGACAGATGCATTCTTGACTTCCGCTCGAAACGACGGTGTCTCGCTGGCCATGGTTTTACCTAAAAGCTGCAAGCACCGGACTCAGGGTGTCCAGCACATGCAGTGCGGTCTGCGCAGCCGAAGTCTTCATATTACTCAGTAGGACACGCATGGTACTCATCAGCGATTGCAGCAAGCTTATCACTTGATCTTCATTCATCGCATCACTGGTTTGAGGGGTCGTCGAGGGCGGCGGGATTTCATGCAGCTCCGAAGTATCTATAGGTTGACTTCGTGGAAGTGAGGGCCACTGTTCGGAAGGTGCGACTGCTGTCCCTTTCTTCTGTTTGGCACTATCCGTCTTCAGTGAGCTCGGTGTTTGTGGGTCAGCCTCTTTGATAGAGGATGACATCTCTCTATCGGTAGAGCAGTTTTTCCGTAATGGTCTTCGCCCACGACGCCATCGTCGGCGTAGTGTAGCGGCAGCTTCCCTGTGCGTTGAATTGTCCCGCACCATACGCCTGAGTACCGCGTGCTCGTTTCGCACCCGCGGGCAATCTTTGGATGAGGCCTCATGAGCGCCGTGCCAGTTTGGACATCGTAACACGGTGGCACCGCAGGCGTCTTTTGAGTGAGACTCAGCGCACCGCAGACACACAACTTTGTTCTCACAGACACCTTTTACGTGTCCCATCTTGAAGCACTTGTAGCATTGCAGTGGCTTCGGTATGTATGGACGCACTGAGTGGCGAACATGGCCAACTTTGACATACGAGGGAAGGCTGTCTCCCTCGAACACAAGCCTCAAGCAGCGTGAGTTGCTGAGTCTGGTAATTGCGTGATGCGGGTGCCTTCTGTCGCTGGCGCTATTAGTATTGGCAGGTCATTAGCTGGGATGGAAAGATCCACATCATAAATGACGCCTACAGTGCCATTACAACCTGTAGCGACCATTGGCCGAACTTTCACGTTGCCGATATCTGTTGTGAGCCGAAGGCTTTGCAGTGCGCTACGGTGCATAACGTCTACAGCAAGGACATTCTTCCGTGAATTGATCCTCACGTCTTTCATCTCATTCGGCGCGGTTTGCTCGAGAAGCACAGAAAGAACTTGCCTGTTGAGGAGTCGCAAGTTAGATGCAGGGTCTTCGGGCATAAACAGCATGGTGTGCGGCCACCGCTGTGGTGCAGTCTTAACGGTGGAAATACTTGCCGACGATGCCGTCCGCAGCAGTCTTCGTTTTGTAGATCGATTCATGACTACCGTGAAGTCATCATCCAATGACTCAAAGCCGTCCGAGTACAAATCGGTTGCCTCGCTGTCCGTGTCGCTCGACGCGTTGCTACGCTTCCTGGACGACGAAGCCCGGCGCGACGGTTGCACGCCTGGAACATTCTCAGGTGTGTCCTGAAGCATCACCGCAAAGGAGGGAGCGGCATCTCCCAGGATTTCCAGGAAAACCAATTGAAAATACTGAGACACGGGCACAAGCGTTCTGTGAGAGAATCACTTCGTCGTCGTCCTCATATGGAGGACGTCTCATATGAAGCATGCATAAAAAAGAAGGCTGCTACACTCGCACGCACGTTGGTGCAAGTACAAGCGAAACCACGAAGGCGGAACGAACCACCGCCTAACCCAGATGTGGTATTCACGAGTATGAAAGACGTCTCCCAAAAACAACCACCACAAAGCCAAAAGACATCTGCTAACACGTACGCAGATGCTACTAAAAAGAAACGTGAGAAATCCATGGGCTTGTCGTCTTCAACAAAATCATCGCAACGTACATCACAAGACCCACCAAGCCAGCACTACCGTCCCCAGTCCCAGTCGCCGACAATCGACAAGGAGATCTGCAAGAAACAGCAACACGGAACACCGATCAAGATGTCACACGCATAGTGATTCATATGTTGTTTGCGGCCCTCAAAGCCCTTGTCCGCGCAAATCCCTCGTCAAGAAGTCTTCCAGAGGTAGAAGCAATCCTTGCAATGGAGCCCCTGGTGTTGACGTCCTTCGCACCGCAGGGGCGCATTTCTTCGCAATAGCAATCATGGCTTCCCGAACGACATCGCCACCTGAACTGACAATACATAAAATATTTAGCGAATGCACCATATTTCAGTGGAACGCTTGCGGATTCGCTCAAAGTTTTCGGATTTCCGACAGCTGGTGCGAGCGTACCAATTCCCTTTCATCGTCATCTCTGAATCACGAGTCGGACCACATTTCAGAATGAACGGGTATTATTTTCATCGTACAAAACGGCTTGGCCATATCAGCAGATTACTCATAGGCATTCCCTGAGATATTCCGGCCTCCGAGATCGACATCCCACCCCACAACGACAATAAATATACGTGCGCCATCACAGCAATCGGTAAACAGGAATACACACTCATTGGAGTATACATAGAACCAGGCAAGCCTTTCAATGCTTCAAGGCTTGAAAATTTGATTTCAAGAACACATTCTCTACACATCATTTGTGGAGACTTCAATGCCCACAATGAAATTTGGGGCAGCTCACACACTTGCGCGCGAGGAGCCAAGCTCGCAGAACTACTCTCAAAATATTCCATTGAACCTCTGAATAGCAGCAGTATCACATATCAAAGAGGCTTTTCGACTACCAGTAGCATCGACGTCACCTTCGCAACAACCTCAGTTGCCCGTAACTTTCACTGGTGCACCGACTTGGAAACACGGGGGAGCGATCACTAACCAATCATGATTTCAGCTGTTGGTGCGAAGATGTCATCAAAGAAATTAATTACAAGATATACTGATTGGGATGCATTCAAAGACGCCGCTAGCAAAGGAATTACTGCTGCCACCAAGGACGAAGAATTACTCACTACAATGTCTCATTGCCTAAGAGCATGCACACGTCTTTTAGCGAAGAACGACAGATTTCCGTCAAACGATGAGGAGTTGGAAAAACCGTGTGCTATTCGCAGGCGAGCTGAAAGTAAAGTATTGCGCACAAAGTGTCTTGAAGACCTTTGAGCCTGCCGACGGACACAACGTCACATCTGGCGTTACCTGTATAAACGTAGCTGGCAAATATGGTGCGACTTTTGCTCCACACTGGACGTTCATCAACCGGTAACCAAAATATGACGGATCTTTAGAGGCATGCGAACGCCACTCCAACAGCTTCACCCTTTCATTGCACTTTCCCTTCACGAACGAAAATCCCTCAAAGCGCTGTCAGAAGGATACTGCACACTGTTATCAACTTCAATACCCTGGAGCTCTTCCGCAAGCAACAAGTCTTGACTTCTCACGAGAGACAGTGCCAGCATTGGATTTGCTTTTCACAATTGAAGAACTGAACACCGCAATCAGCGAATCAAGCAGGCACACATCACCCGGTCACGACGAAATAAGCTATAAAGCCATCGCAAAGTTACCCCACACCTCCCGCTTACGACTCCTAGAATATTATAACTCTTCATGGCTGTCAGGCAAGGTTCCCGCAGAATGGAAACTCGTTAAAATAGTGCCCATTTTGAAACCTTCAAAGCAGCCAACAAGCTACGCCTCTTTCCGACCCGTTGCCCTGCTGAGTTGCGTTGGCAAGCTTATGGAGCGGATGGTTCATAAACGAATGACTTGGTTTTTAGAAAGCCACGACAAATTTCCTCAAGAAATGAACGGATTCCGTCAAGGCAGATCAGCTATCGATAATGTCATCACCCTCGTCTCTTCACTTGAAGAGGACCTCTTTGCTGAACGCATTCCAATAGCTATCTTTCTCGACATCAAAGCAGCTTTTGACTCCCGTCTTTCACCATGCAATTCGTGCAACCATGGTCAGTCTTGGCCTTGGAGGAAGACTATAAATGAATTGACAGTTATTTAAAACAACGGAAAATATACATGTGCACTCCAAACGGTCCCACACCGTTCTACGCCACAGAGAAGGGCATGTCCCAGGGCGCACTGCTCAGTCCACTCCGTTTCAACATCACCCTGATACATATAACAAGGATATTGCCGTAAGGAGTGTACATCACAATTCACGCCGACGATATCTGTATCTGGAGTGCTTCAAGTTCGCGTTTTGTTACCAAACAACGCCTTCAAAAAGCTTTACGAAAGCTTTCCACGTATTTGGCTTCCCGGGGTATGCACTTTTATCCAGAAAAGAGCACTGCCATCGCATTCACGAGAATGAAATGACCAAGTATCCGCTCCTCCACGGTGGCCGGCCACTGACTTATGTACGGTCTCAGTAATTTCTTGGCATAATCATCGACAGAAGTCTTTCCTGGTCTCCTCAGGTGAAGAAACCTCGAGCGATAATAAGTGCAGCATCACAACTCTTCAAATTCATGGCGGGAACACGATGAAGATGCAAGTGCCAATCAATGGTTCTGCTTGAGAAAGCGTATATCGAAGGAACCTTGCGTTATTGCCTACCGGTGCTTCACCGATTATCACCAACAAACAAGAGAACTTTAGAACCCGCACGAAACCATTGCCTGCGAATCTGTCTAGGCCTTCCGAAGAGCTCAACAGGCTCGGGAACTGTAGCGGAAGCAAGATGTCTTCCGCTAGATGTCATCTGCACTCATGAACTATTGCGCACTCATTTCCGCCATGTCATACATGGGAAGAAGCATTTTTTGTGCCGCATACATCTCACCCACAGCGATTCAGCATTCGGCCAAGCTGTGCAAATGCAGCAACTTACTGCTATTAGACAGCCGAAAAAGTTGATGCTTCCAAGATTTCCTCCGTGCATGCTTTCACCTCTTGATATTAAACCGTGTGTCCCAGGAATCAATGAAGCGAAAAGACGTATTGCACAGACCACACTGCTGCAGACTACTCTCTTCTACTTACGGAGAGCCGCACAGGATCATGATGTAACGTCTCCTCACCGTGACAGGCATCGCAAAGAGAGTTGTAGGCCATTAAAATTCGACAAGAATCATATCTAGTCAGTGCAACCCCCTATCCATAATAGATCAAACGGGGCGGCCTCTCTTTGACTCAGTCCAGTTGGCACGCAGAGACGCATCAAAGAGGGCAGGTGATGTTGACGATTGGTCCGATTGGTCTGGCTGCTTCGTGGGCACCATAGAGAGAGCGTTATTTCCTGTGCAAGGCCTCGAAGACTGATGGCAGCGTCAGACCTTCGAAGCAGGGGCGTTTCTTCTCGCGTACCTTCAAAAGCTGCTCGAGCTGCATTATCGGCGTGCTCGTTCCCTGTGTTACCGCAGTGAGTACGTAACCACTGAAACGTCCCGTAGTGTCCTTTCTCATGCGATGTATGAAAAAGACATCGAATTTCGAATATGAGTTATTCGTATGACCCGCGACACAGCGCAGATAGCACAGAATGTAGGGCTACTTATGAATTGCTGAAGTAAGCTGAACATCGACAATTGCACAGGTTGTTCACGACTGACCAGAGTGCAGCGCGCTGAGCAGCTACTTTCGCAACTGTCCATGTCGTGGGGAGATCTGTCTGAAAGCTCATGGCGATACCTGTTGCTGGAAAAATCACTGTTCCAGACGAGCACTGGAAGTTAGTGTATCTCAGTGTACCAGCGATTGATACGAACAACTTCAGGCAGCGTGATAAAACGAGGATAACAAAGGAGCGAATTGAACATGACTAGCGCTGAACTGTGAACTGAATATTTATTAAAAATTCACCACTTAAACTATGTCACGAAAAACGCCTCGTTACCAAAAACGCTACTGATGATTAAAGATTGCACAAGCATACATACGTAGTGTTAGATTGATTTGTGGGGTTTAACGTCCCAAAACCACCATGTGTTTACGAGAGACGCCGTAATGAAGGGCTCCAGAAATTTCGACCACCTTGGGTTCTTTAACGTGCAGACGGGCCTACAGCATTTTCGCCTCCATCGAAAACGCAGCCGCCGCAGCCGGGATTCGATCCCGCGACCTGCGGGTCAGCAGCCGAGTGCCTTAGCCACTAGACCACCGTGGCGGGGCGCATGCGTATTATGATACTAGCAGGTTTTTATCAAGATAACATTTTACTTAAAAGGGGGCCGATACCAATTTTCGAAGCTAAATTTACTAAGCCATACGGTTCTCCTAAGTACAGAGGCAGCTTTGAAAAGCAAGAGCGCAGGTCACTGAATGTTGACATTTTATTCTCACACTAAAGTCAATTTTCGCATGGCCCGCTCACTGTCTTCAATGCTAGCATGACGTCACGCTATAGTATCGATTTCAGTGGTTTGACACACACTAGTATGGCAAGTTTCGATGACGTCAGGTACCGAAACGGACCGAAGTGCCGATTGTGCATTACCAACAGAGCCAAGGAGCGGAGCAGCAGTGAAGACGTCACGATGTATTGCGCCAGCACGTGACGAGTGAGTGAGTGAGTGAGTAAGTGAGTGAGTGAGTGAGTGAGTGAGTGAGTGAGTGAGTGAGTGAAACAACTTTAATAGGAGATCCAGCAAGGAAGTGAACTCGTTGCGCACCTCATACTGCGTGTTGACGTCAGCATGCAATAGGAACCGACACTACCTTTTAAAGACATGCTGCAACTAGTCACATTTTTATACGGCGTACACAAGTTTAGCTATACGTTTTCGAGCCTTTTAGGGGCTCCGACATTTTTTTTTTTTTACGCAGTAAAACAACTGCTGGAAATTGTCGTGTCAGTACCCGTTATACGATCGTGTCACGATCGGGTCGTGTCAGTAACCGGTCTGGCTTCTCTTATAATCGCAGTTATGCACAACATATTTCATTTCATTTCATTTCATTTATTCGTACCCTCAGGACCGGGAAGTATTACAGAGGGGAGTGGTATTAGCACATGGAGAAAAAAAAAGAATACAGAAATGCAGCAATGGATATGCAGTTATTACAGTGGTGCGGCTCCTACTCATACAGTCTTAGCTAATGGCGTTTTTAAACAGTTCATCATCTTGGATAGTTGCTGTTGATGCGGGAAGGTGATTCCATTCGATGCTCGTGCGTGGTAGGAATGATGTGTGGCAGCCATTTGTTCTGCATAATGGAACTCCGACCTTGTCACGATGATCTAGACGAGTTGATACATCACGCAAGCAAGCTTCTGCGTCACATATACACTTCTTCGTCATGTTCTCTCTCCGTTTCTCTTGTCGCTCGCTCATCGTGATCGCGATTTCACGGCGCACGAAACGAAAAGTCAGCCGACCACGAGGCGAGATCGGCGCGCCTAATCGATGGTGTGACGTGAGTCTCCGTTCGGAGGCACGCAAAGGGAGACGGGACGTCGATGGGAGAACACGCGAGCTGGTCCACCTGCGCCCTCTAGCGTGTACCTACACAGCCCACCTAAGGCCCGCGCGCGAAATTTCCACCTAATTGGGGTAATTGCGCTTTGATTACGCATAGCCATCTAAATGCTACCTGGCTCATCACACTTACTCTGCTCGTAGAGTACACCTCCTGCGCACTGATGGCAAATAGAAGGTCACCGTCAAGCTTCCTCCAGTAACATCACTCCCCTTCCGCCAAAGAAATAACAAAAAAGATGAAGCAGAAGAATAACTGAAGCTATGCTAAACGAGCAGAAGCGGCATACTGAACATACCCAAGAAAAATTGAGGTGCTGAAAATATTTTGAGTAGCATAAGTTTCCGACAAATCGACAAAGATCAAGCCACAAGCAAGTGACTGTTAAAGGGTTTATGACCACACAACTTCGGTCGTAACCTGTATTATGCAGAGCCCCGCCGCGGTGGCCTAGTGGCTAAGGTACTCGGCTGCAGACCCGCAGGTCGCGGGATCGAATCCCGGCTGCGGCGGCTGCATTTCCGATGGACGCGGAAATGTTATAGGCCCGTGTGCTCAGATTTGGGTGCAGGTTAAAGAACCCCAGGTGGTCGAAATTCCCGAAGCCCTCCACTACGGCGTCTCTCATAATCATATGGTGGTGTTGGGACGTTAAACCCCACATATCAATCAAGGATGCTGGCCCTGAACCCTGCTTTATAAATCAACCTCAGCGCATGGCAACTAACCACAACTTGACGTTAACCCGGCGTGACGGCTGTATCAAAGAAGTACATATGTATTGCTCACAAAATTGTATAGGCAGCACTGCAACCACCATTGACGTTTCACGAAGTTTAGCCTCTATTTGAAAATTGAAACCTGGCGTAGCTCTGTGGCAGAATGATTCATTGCCACGCAGAATGCTTGGGTTCGACTCCAGCTGAGACCTTCACATTTATTCTTTGCATTCATCGGGTCGTATACCGATGTTAGGTATTTCTTAACGCTCGCGCGTTAAAATTACCCATGTGTGTTCTCGTCGTTCCTCGGCAGATACTAAGGGTCAATCACCTGTGGTACATACACGCATACCAGTGGCACATACTCACCCGCGGATATGTGCCAGTGTCTGGCGGGAAGTGTTCGGCGACGGACGTGACGGGAATGTGACATTATTCACGTTTTGTTTGATCACACCATCTTACCCTTCCATGCTAATTTTGGTTCACGCCAAGTTAAGGGAGTGATCACGAGGGCACCCAAACGTAAGCGGCTAGATAGTTAGATACGCTTAAAGTCGCTGAGGTTCGCTAAGAAATGCTTCGCATTTAAAACATCATCACGAACAATCACGCGCTCACGGGCGAGACGATGGGTGTAGAGAAATAGAAGGGGGGGGGGGACATAAATAAGGACAGGGAAAAGGAGAAATTTTAGGGGGGGAGGAGAGATTTTTACGCGAGGCGAGATTGAAACCTACGTACACGGCAACCGAAGGCCAGCAGAGTACAGCAAGCATAACCTTGCCTAGTAGTGTAGCAAGAGAGTGAGAAAGCGAAGTGAGGGAGAGGAGGACAGATGAGGCTGAGAATAGAAAGCAGAACAGAAAAGAGTAAAGCATACCACAGAAAAAAAAAGAGAACGACAGGCAGAAAGAAAATGATGGAGAGAAAGAAAGTGAGAAAGATAGAATGAGAAAGCGTTAACTAGAGAGATAGAGAACAATTGAAAGATGGGAACAAGAAAGAATAGAAAGACCTAGGAAGATAAAGAAATAGGAAGCAGAGAGTGAGAAGAAGGGAAACGCCACCAGTTCTTCTGCTACCTCAGTTTGCACGTCACCAGTGCACAGCTCATCCACGTTTTTGTTGCACTGAAATGTCACTCTACGGCGAGTACAAGAGTCAATTTTTCAAATAAGCTTAACCGATCTTCTGCTTTTCTTTTTTGCTGCAAACCGCAAATCGATGGGTGACCTCGTGTATTCTCCACTTTATCCGCTGTTACGGATGCGTCTCGGCATACTTACAGCTCCTTGGTACTGGTCCACCTGCTTGTTGGTGAAGTACGGCAGCTGCTTGAAGGGGTTCACTGACACCAGCACAGGGCCAATGTACGTCTGGAGTTGTTTGGTCAAGGAAAGCAGGCACATCCACATCAAGGCAAAAATCAGTTCGCTCAAAACAATACATTTTCTTACCTCGAAGAAGTATCCTCAAAGCCTGGGTGTTACATATCAGAGAGTAAACAAAGCATTGTATTCCTTTTGTCGTTGAAAGCATGATGCATATTGAACTGTACCTATTAACAAAACCGCACTTTGCCTACATTACTAAATAAGGCGGGCACTAATCACAAACTAATGATAAAGCAACATTGTAATGATTATAATTGAAATTATTTGCGGAACCTATTTCACTTGGGATCAAAGAGTTTGGAGCCAAGTATAGTGACGAAGTAACAACAATTCATCAGAAATCCGTCTGTTTTTTCAAGAGCTTATTTAATTGATCATTAATTATCCTGACAGCTAGTAATCTACCTTTAGATTCAGTGAACTGACCCTCCGATGTCATACGTATGTAACATAACACTCGAATTCAGCCAGAAACACAAATTAATATCAGATTTATTTAAATGCCTCATCAAAATACGAAAATTGACCGTCGGCGTCTCGCAGTGACGGAGACCGGCGATGCAAATAATCATCGAGTGATGATATCACCATATGACGTCACGACAACGTCACAAATTGGGCTCGGTGTGCCAAATAGACGTGACACACGGCACAGCGCTTTTGTTGTTTGTTACCTCTACTTGTAACAACTCACGGCTTCGTATTTATTGGATACGATGCGCCATGCTTAAGAACTGAGATTCGCAGTTATGTTCTCGTAAGAGCGCGACAACTTCAGGAAGAGACAAACAGGTCAGGAAAGAGCACTGTTTTTTTTTTCTTTTACTGAATTTCATTGAAGGTGCTACGACCGCTTTTATACAGAGTACAAGAAACAGTGCTCATGCGCGACGATACGCATGTGACCATGATAATGTAATCTTAACTGAGAAAAGAATAATCTCTTTCGGAAAGGATAAGTGATAGTGCACTGATGCATTGATAGTTGACCTTGCTGATAAAAATGCTTCTAAAATCTCTCTTTCATTTTCTTCTCTTGCTTTTTTTTTCAAAAACCATGTATTAGGAAACATAGGACTGCACTTACATTCTTTACAGTGTACGGCCATGAGACTACCGTAGCCCTTCTTAACATTTAAAGCATGCTGTCTTGCTCGATCATTGAAGCATTGCCCCGTTTGTCCTATGTTTACTTTTCCACATGTCACCATTGAAACGATGCGTACGTACCTCAGGCAACATGCTAGGAATCCTTCCCACCACTTGGCAACCCTCGCTACTGAGAGGCCCTGCACGAAATTTAGTGCAATTGTCTGTGCTCATCGTGCGTCGTTTACGTCAGGTTTTACGCCTGCTGAGAAACTGGTGTATCCTCCGTGGTGCCTGACACTTCCACAAGTACGTGTTTTAATTCCAGGAATACAGAAAAAATCAAATTTGCCTTCATTAGCCCTAAAACAATTGAGCTTGAGCTATCTGCACGAAATGTACAACAACCACGTGCACATATACACCGATGGTTCAACCACAGCGTCTGGTTCTGGTGGTGCGGTGGTGATTCCAGCTAGAGGAATCACTCTGCGAATCAAACTGTCACTTGTCGCTACGTCTACGGCGGCAGAACGTGCGGCTTTGCGTGGCGCCCTAGAGTACATCAAATACCAAAGACCGAGTAAATGGGCTGTGTTTTCCGACTCAAAACCAGCCCTACAGAGCATGCAGTCAGTCCTTCGACGAGGTTGCCATGAACAATTAACTTACGAAGTTGTCAAGCTTGTTCACCACGTCACAGAAACAGGCCACGAGGTCAAGTTTCAGTGGCTTCCTGGCCATTGCGGGATCAGTGGCAATGATTCCGCAGACAACGCGGCTCGCACATCGCACCAAGAAGAACACACCCTTCCGATTCCTTTGTCAAGGACTGACGCTGCAAAGCAACTTCGTCACCTGGCACGTAGTCTGAGTCTGCAGGAGTGGAACACCCCAAGCATAAGACATACGAGACTATACCAAATAAACCCTCGACTGGAACTTCGACCTCCATCCGGACTTCGTCGACGTGAAGCTTCACTTCTTTGTTGCCTTTGGTTGGGGGTTGCCCTCAAAAAAGCATATAGAACCCTCATCGGATTGACCGACAATGCGGAATGCGACGTCTGCTGCACCAAAGAAGACATCGACCATCTGATATGCCATTGCCCTTGATTTGCCTCTGAGAGACAGAAGCTTTCAGACGCATTGCGACAATTGGACGATCGGCCACTCTCTGTGCAGATGCTACTGGAACACCGTCATCGCCTTTCGTCAGCTCAAAAAGCAGTCAAAGCTGTCTTGTGCTTTTTGAGGACTACAGGCCTACGTGACCACCTTTAACTTTTGTGTAGTGCCACCGCTGCATACGCGCCAGCCGATTGACTGACAATCCTCCTTTTTTTGTTTTTTTTCTCTCTCTTTCTCTTCTCTTTCCTCTCTCTCTCATCTTTATGCCCCCTTCCTATTCCCCCAGCGTAGGGTAGCAAACCGGGCATGTGCCTGGTTAACCTCCCTGCCTTCCCTCTTGTTGTTTATCCCCCCCCCCCCATTTCCACATGTGAATGGTATCTCATCACACGACATTAGATTGGCATTCAGTAAACCTGTTCTCGTGGCGAATGGTGCAACATTGACTATCCTTGTTGCTGTTTAGTACACACACTTTTGAAAGCTTGCAAGGGCCGGAAAATAACCAGTTAATTTCATATCTGCTCGCTATTTTCTTTATATTGTGAGACACCTTTTGTACGTAAGGTATAACATGCAAATGTCTTTGGTCATTCTGTTTTTTTTTCTCTTGGTCCTGTTTTGTTTATCTTAACTTTCTGCAGGAGGGTTTCGCAAACGGGTGTGATGATGCTGTTGGTATACCCAGCATCTTTTAGTCATTTAATCTGGTTTTTAAGGCTGACTTCACCCTTGTGCTCACATGACTTCTGAAGGGTGGCCTGAATACACGTGGTGGCGATTCCTCTTAGTGAATGCCCACTATCAAAAGGCAGGACATTCTTATCCCTCCTGGGCTGATAGCACCAGCAAGTATGGACATTATCAGAAAAAGAAAAGCGAATGTCTCATAACTGGATACGAACGTGAATTTGAGCCCCCAAGAGTGCTCTTTGAATACGTTGATCCCGGCTTAACGTTGTCAGTAAAACACTTTCCCCATTTGTCCAGTTTTTTCTACAAGCACAAAGTAATCGTCAACATAGCAATACACTCTGAGTACAGGTACACATACAAGGCTATAGCAGAAATGCTTTTGTCCATAACAGATAAAAAGATGTCGAAAAGAAGTGGGGCCAATGATAAACCTATACATATGCCAGCTCGTTGTATTAAGAATTGCCCATCGAACTTGATGGTAGTCGTTATAAAATTGTAAGAGTTCATGCCTATAATATTCTGAAAATGCACCTCCCGTTCTCTTTACTGTCCTTTTTGTCTCTTCCTGAAGTTGCCGCGCTGTTACTATAACATAACCACGATGAACCAACTCGTCCAAATAAAGCTCTTGCTGAGATATATAACTACGCTGAAATGTTTTGTAGAGATTCGTAGGGAAACTTATAATATAAAGCTGCCGCAAACTAGCAGAGATCAAAAAGTGGATGCATTCCGGTTAGCGTTTAGTACTTGACGTCTCACAACTAAAACTGACAGCTCCGTAATTATACTAATGCTTGTGAGGACGAAGACTAAGAAGGGCAAGAAGTCACCTGACGCTACCAGGTCAGCCCAACGATGACTTTGATCGAAGGAAGAGGCGCTAGAGCGCGCTTCGCGCAATCAATCATCGCCACAAGTGCGCAGTTTCCAGCACCCGCCACCACCGTAAAGAAGCGGGCAAAAACGAACTAAGAGTATAAGCGGCAGCGTTCACTATCTGCTAGTTCCGCATTTCCGAACATAAATTAACGTTTCAAGATCATTAATCTTTAAAACGTGAGGCTGGCGTATGACGAAAAGAAAAGGCTCCGCTCAGGCACTTGAATATGGCAAAGGCGGCGAAGTTATAGCGCGAGTCAATTTATAATTATTATGGCCACCTTGGGGATCTACTTAAGGATCTACTTAAAACATTTCGAAACTATGGGACGAAGTTTTAACCTTTATCACGCTTACTCGGATCCATACCGAAAAGCCTTAGTGCACGAGGATAACTTGGTATGACGGTGACACACACGCATATATATATATATATATATATATATATATATATATATATATATATATATATATATATATATATATATATATATATATATATATATATATATCCAGTCCAAGATCTGGCTGGCACACCCGTGATTTCTGAGTGGCGGCCAGCATGCTCCGATATCGTACCGTACAGCGGTGCACGAGCCGCGAAATTACTTTCCGCGAGCGACCTTTTCAGGGGATGAGCCCGGTGAAGCGTTCGGTCGCAAAGACCGTTTGGAGCGAACAGCAAGATGAACGAAACAGCTGAGCGGGTTTAATTTTAATATCGATCCCCGTCTCGTGCGCCGGTGGACGGCGACGGGAAAGTCTCGCGTGTCCCTCGGGAGACTCCAGCAAAGAAAGGCTTATTAGTAGCGGCAAAGCGTTGCCCGCGGCCGCAACTATAAGACAGCCAAGAGGGACGCGGATAACTTTGAGCGTGTCGCGAGGTGTTTGTCTTTTGCGGGGACGGCAGTGTTTATGAAGGGCAAACGTTGCTCCCTCAGACGTGCGCGCACCTGGCGGATAAAAAGAGACGAGGAGATGCATGAGCAAGCTTTGCTTCGCTGAAGGGGATTTTCACAGTTAATTGACAGTATGCTCAATGTATTGAAGGTGGAAGGCTTGGATGACTCGTCAAACACGAAAGATGACCATCGTTGTTGGCGGCGTCAGAACGAAGCCACGCAATAAAATCCTCGGGTAATGACGCCGCCATATGACGGCCACACGACGACACAGATTGATGAAGCACGTGTCGTCAGAGTACCATTCGGTCCCTGCAGTAACGGCATTGATATTGCTTACAAGGAAGGAACAATACCTAAATATGATATAAAATTTTCATTCAAAATAAAGAAAATGAGTAACGTACTGATCCTGGAAGGTTAATTCATTATACGCCTAGAATTCCACTCCTAAACTGTCCTATAGAGAAGAAGGAATGTTTGCATTTGTCCTAGAAAAACGAGGGGTTAACGCGTGTGTGTGATTATGACTTGTACGCTCTGTGGACAGAGGAGTTACATTATAACGCGCGGTCTAGGGATAATTTATAATAAATTATTTACCGAAGGAAATTGAAGGGTGGCATCTGCCTACTTATTTCCTTATTTGGAAGAGGGACGGTGCTTTCTATTAGCTTTATGGAGGAACGAGTGCGCTTAGACTTAGAGCAAATAAAACGAGCAGCTTTTCTCTAAATGTTCTCTGTCATTTTGATGTTGTGTTTAGAGTAAGGGCTCCATGTAATGCAAACATACTCTAACTTAGAATGAAAGCCATGTAACTCAGTAATTTAATGCGGGCAGGTGATCTTTTATTTGTGTTTTGGAAACCAAAGCTTACGCAACAGGGTCCCATTCACATACATGTCTCATATACCCCCAAACCTGGCGCGGACTATAAATGTGCCGTTGCCGAGCTGGTGATTACACTCGCCCGTCAGAACCGTATTTCCCACACATTGCGCACCGCTACCGAGATAATCGCGGCCGCGAGATTTATGAAGCCTTTGTTATGCGTGTTGCAGGTCATTTGCGTCTCAGCTCCCTATCGATCGCACTGTCAAAGATATTACTTATCCCCACAGTTAAACGTTATTTGAGAATTAAGTCACGGAACCTGCCTATGGGTTAGAATAATCTTTTCCGTCTCCTGTATTTCTCCATTTCCAGAAAGCTTATAAATCTGCCAGAAGCGTAACCAGGGGGCTGCACACCTGACCCGTTCCCGCTCCTCTCACCCCTGTTTTATTTTTTTTACCCATGGTATACAGGGCACGAAAATACAATCGACCGCACCTGCTTCAGCTTGCAATGGCACCCCGAAAAATGTCTTTGCCTACGTACCTGATATTTGTGAAGGAACGGCGCTGTTCCTGTTTGTTCTTTATAGCAATTTCTCACCCATTTCT
This sequence comes from Rhipicephalus microplus, assembly GCF_043290135.1. Taxonomy (NCBI): domain Eukaryota; kingdom Metazoa; phylum Arthropoda; class Arachnida; order Ixodida; family Ixodidae; genus Rhipicephalus; species Rhipicephalus microplus. The sequence continues at coordinate 287,111,796 of NC_134700.1, forward strand.
TTTTTTTTTCGCTATGGTCGTGCACCAACATGTTCAATTGCATTCGATTTTACACTCGTTAAGCAGAAGGATGGATAAACACTCCGTAAGCAGGAATACTGCATCATGCTAACACATTATCTGCTATGTTTAAGTGTAGCAAAACATGGTGTGGAGCGTTCTCATATAGCCACGACCCCCACGATGAAAAAAATAAACGCCGAAATAGGTTGAGGTTAGTGCTACTCTACTTACTTTCACTTCGTAATTCGTTTTCAATAATAACCGAAGCAAAAACAACGTAAGCAACGAGATATCGGGCCACCTCAGAAAGCGATAACATCGCTCTCCTTCGCTTGAGAACTATGGGGGAAAAAAGCAGTAAGAGGGTCAGGACTAATAAAATGCAAGACAAGTAGATAGAGAAAAGCGATAAAGTAAATGCAGGTAGATTAACCACCCGGGCCGAACCCAACTGGTCACGCTGCGATGGGTGAACATGCGTCCTCTGTGCGAGACCGTTTACACTATACATCAAGTGCACCGAACGAACGTGACGTATTCGATCCCGCCTGGCGATAACGGGACTGGACAGCTCACCGTGAAATTTGAGCTGCGAAGCGTTAAGGGCGATATACGAGGCTGAGAAGGCGGATAAAGGAGAGAGGGAAGAAAGAAAGGCACACGAATTAAGCGTCAATTACACGTAAAGCGGGCAACAGCACGCCCCTTCCGGTAGCACGAAAAGACACCTTGAAACTTGGGCGGAGGCTGCACGGACGCCGTTCGCGGTCACCGAGTTCCAGACTTCGCTGTATATTCAGTCCGGCTGCATTGGTGTTTCGCAGCGTTCTCCACCGCGAGAATCTCGTTAAGCTACGATCACGATCGCGCTGTTTACGCACGTTGGCGATTCGCCGTAGAACGAGGTCGGAAAACCAGAGCCACTCTTGTCAAGGAGCCCGTGATTGCACCGTAGCAAACAGTAACGGCACTGGCAAGCGTGATCAACCTGCTTCTGTCGCTTGTTGTCTGTTGCTGTATTGTGTTTTTTTTTTTTTTGTTCGACGGTAATACTGCAAGGCGCACAAAAGTCTCAGTGGCGTTTGAAAGATGAACCGATTACCTTCGCAGAGAACAGCGCTGGGCGTATAGGGACACAAGAACACAGAACTACACCAGTGAGTTTTTTTTGTCAACTTGCTGTACGTTCGGCATGCAATGAGGTTTTCGTAGCCAGAGACACCTACAGGATTTATATTGCGACTTGGAACAACAGACACAGAGAGAGAAAAGCAAAGAAAATACAGGGCGGTTAACCAAGTTGCACCTGGTTTGCTACCCTATACAGGGAAGAAGGAAAGGAGAGGAAAACAATAGGGAAGGAAAGAAGGAAAGAGAGGTAACGTAACTCGGTAGCGCGCAGAGCAGTTTTATGACCTGCTGGGCTTGCGACTAGAAGTTTATATGTTAACTCATCAGCCTCCAGAACGTGTGACGTCATTATGACTACGTCTCGGCGGGTGTAGTAGGCATTTTGCTGACAGCTAACGGCTGGATCAGCAGATGTTTTAAATTGTCGGCTTCTACTTAGTGTCATTTAGTAAACATAACTTTCGAGGAAGGCACGTGACCAACATGCTACGTACTCTATGGCTTTTCATTGTGAAAACGTTCTATGTTTGACAAGAAATAGGCGCAGGAGAGATACAGTCAGCCTCCCTTAATTTAATCTCAACATCTTTCTTACGTTGCGAAATGAGCAAAATATCATTATTCCTTTCGTTCCCCTCTCCACAGATGTTGTTGTTAAGTACTAGTAATGATTAAAAAGCATACCACGCTTCTTTAACGTAGTCTCTAAACTAGAATCGGAGCACCATCAGTAGCGCACTGACCCAAAAGACGAATTTTATGTCTGTTTACACCATCATCTATCCCTGATTAGCTATTAACTGGGCAGTGCAATTCACAGAAACAGATCCACATTCTCCGCCACAAGCCCCATCAATACTTATACGAACTGAAAAATGCGAACGGAAACATGGATAGCGATTTCTTTATATACTGCAAAGTGGATGGACCGCTACTGCTGCTATTATTAACTCTAACTCTCATCCGAAGCGCGCTTTTCACCCATATGCAAGCTTTACTAAAAGGGCGATCGTTAACAGCAGCGCTAACGGGCGCCACCCCCTGTAAAAGGCTCTCATTGAAATGACATGCGGTGAACGAATGAGCCCCACCCAGTCGACTTATTCTTCCGGAGCAATAAACCCGGTCGACCCACTTTTCAGCGAAGCACGGTGCAAGGAAAAATAAAAGATGACTCGCAAAGAACAGCCGCCGCAACATTAGTGGGACAGTGTGACATGCTTTAGCGTACAACCGAGACGTACACAGCTTTACGTCCTATAAAGTTGGCACAGACAGACAGACGTGGTGATCGTCTCCCACTCGTCGACTCTTTTTTTCCAGCTCGCCTCGGGCAGGCTGGCAGGACGAAGGAGCCCTTGTTCGTACGGAATCACTCTCTTCCCGTGCTTCGTGTAACGTCGCATCACGGTCTCTGTTCCCCGAGTTCTTCTATTCTTCTGGTTTTGGGCTCGTATTCACGGGCAGCAGTGAGGGTATTCGTGCAGCGCGCGGACGAAGAGAATTGCGCCGCTGGGGGGCGAGACAGAATATATAAAGTTACGGGCGACGCGGAAAAGGCAGAATCGTTCGAGTGCAACGGACAATTTGTCTCCGGGGCTCTTGTGTCTCGCGCTCATAGGGAGCGGCGCGTATGCAAACTGACTTGCGGGCACTTTTCTTTGCTTCCTTCTCTGTTTGTTGGTTTGTTTCTCAAAGCATCATTATTCTCTCTTGGAGTGGGCTTCTTGCCGTTGCGGGTGGTACCGTTTTTCTTCTTCGACCCTGGCGCCTTGTTTTTCCTTTCTTTTTGTTAAATTTTGATTCGACCCTGAAAAACTTCTACACGGTGTACGTGTAGGCGGGGTCGGGCACTACAACGTGAGTTGACAAAAAAAAAAAAAAGAACGAGAGATGAAACACGCGAGGCGCAGGTGACGTCACCTCGATGAAGTCTTGGGTGTGCAGTGCACTCGTAGGCGCGGTGCAATGCAGTCTTCTCGCCTTTACGTGGGTAGAGAAGAGTCGGGAATCAGTGCGGTGCATCCAGAAACAGCCCGAGGACTCAAGCGTTGCCAGATTATTGGTGCAGTGCGTACCAACACTGCTACAACTGCGGTTGACGTGGGCGAACGAGATGGAGATATGCGAGCGGTCATCGCTCTCGCTATTTCAACGAGGCGTAGCAGTTGGTAGAAAAAGAAGGAAAGAAAGAAGCTGCATTTCTTCGCTTGGAGAGTTCCTGCTTTTCCTGGCCTTTGTTTTTTGTGATCCTCCTTTCTCTCCAGTACAGTGTAGAACGCGACTTGATGAGGAAATGAAGTGTTGCGTTTAAAATGCGTGGGTGAACGAGTTGGACAGGCGTCTACTATATATATTCATTTTTTCTCGCATTTTCTCTGTTGGTGAACTGCGCCTTTTTTATTTTATTTATTTATTTACAGAATACTGCGGTCAAAAGACCAAGCAGGGGGGCATAATAAAAAGTGATTCACAATGTAACTTAAATAAAAAGAAAGTTCAAGCAATAAAAACATGTTAAGGCAGTAGAACACAGGATAACATTTTTTCAAATATGTGTTGTTGTGTGCGCTGCGTCGCACGCTGAAATTCGAAAGCACGACCATGATCTTTTTCATGTAATTTTTCTTGTATCTCTTTTGATTTCCATCATGTCATTAGTTTATTAACATTCCGCGTAATTGTTTTTTGTCTGTACCTCCTGTGGTGTTCTTTTAGAGCATTTCTTATTTTGTAGCTCTTCTTTTCCATCGCGTATCAGTTTTATTCCTCTGTTATTTTTGTTGACTCTTGCCTTTGCCCCTGTTTTGATTAAATGCTTGTTTGTGTGTAAACAAACCTACGTGTCTTCTCTATGAGTGCGTTCGTCAGGCCCACACATCACCACACGTGCAACCCCGCACGGGTCGACCGACCTGCAAATAAATTTGAAATGTGCCACTTCGAGGCCTTTCAGGCGTCGCAGGCCGAAGCGTAAAGTGGAAGCCTGCGAGTCTGCCGCACGTCGGTGTTGGATCGGCGGGGCCTCACCCGAAGTGTGTGACATTCGCTGGCATGAACCTCTTTGGTCTGTTGAACCTCTTTGTTGAACCTCTTTAGGTCTGTACATGCGCTATCCGCACAACCGAACCGCACGTGCCAGGACAGCTGCCGCACGTTAGCGGAAAGTGAAATCGCGAATTGGCTGCGCCCTTTTGCCCTTCGCTTGCGTGCGGCAGGTGTCCCAGCAAGTGCGGTGCGGCAGGTGTCCCAGCAAGTGCGGTGCGGCACTACAAGTGCGAATGGCGCGTGTACATGCCCTTAGAGAGGCATTCCACTGAATTCGCCTATACTGTACAGGTCGACTGCATATCAGAAGGCTACGTTTTGCACTCCTCGCACGTGAGATGCAGTTGAAACTTCGATCTCATTCTAAATGACGACTCATCATCAATTGTACTCATTACAAGCCGCACGCCACAACAGCGCCACTTGGTTTCACTTACACTCACAAGAAAGTATGTAAGTGGACGGCGACAGGACTTGGCAATAAGTTTCCCTAACTAAGCAAGACAACTATCATAAAGCAAGATACATGCGGCGTGCAATAAGAGAGAAGAGAAAAACGCAACCCACACGGAGTGTCGTTGTTCTCCTTTCCCACGCTTAAGCTTTCTTTATCGTAACCACCCCAATAAACGCTCTATCACTGTAAACGGGACTATCTTAACGTAGCAGAGATCAACCAATAAAGTGTCACGCGCTCTGGTTTCCCCGCTGCCGACAGCACTCCGTCGCGTCCTGTATCCTGTTCCCGCAAGTCGACAAGCGTGCATGGTCTCTCTAAATCGCATGTCTTCCACGTGCGCAAGAACAAATGTCCGATTAAAAGCAAGTTCTCAATGACAAATCCAAGTCCCCGAGTCGACACGGCCGAGGCAAGAAAAAAATACATTTTGAGTGCAAGGTCTTCTACAGCCACGCTAAGAACGGACTGATAAGCTCGCGACGTATGCGACCGCCGCCAAACAAATTCTTTCATCTCCTTAGAGGCAAAAAAGTACATACAGTAGCGAGCGGAGACCTCTGTTCTGCAAACACTTTATACGTTATTGTAAACAGCATTTCTCTCATTGCGCCGAGGATCTTTAATCTCGGCAGTGCAAACACACGGAGAGTGCACTCAGGTGCTTCCAGTGCAACGACGTTCGGCAAGCTCTCGATGCATGTTGCACAGAACAAAAGTGTAGTTATAGAAGAAGAAGCGATTGCCGATGTGATCGATGGCTGCAAAAATTGTTAGCTTCCCGTAATACTTGTAGAGGAGTTCCGAGATTTTGGCCCGCACGAGAATTCAAAGCCGTGGCATGTAGGCTAAAGCACGGGAGAGAGAGAGAGAGAGAATTATTTTAATGGGAAGCTGGAGAGGTTTGCCTGGTTTTTCACCTGACAGGCTACTCCAGTTGCCGGGTGATGACAGCGATGTATACAATTATAAACACACAACACATACAGTTACATACACGCATAACAGTCACATAACACATACAGTCACTCACACGAACTGCACTATTTACAACGTTTCGTTCAAGCCTGTGGCCCGTAAGAACGTCAGTAGCGCTTTTGTAGAGTCTAACGCACTGGAGGTGTTCTGCCATGGGCCTAGAATGTTTTTTTTTTTTTTTTCACTCTAAATTTGTGTGCTGTTGCATTTGTAAGCCCATCTTCAGAGACTGTCTCTCCGATGCGCATTTCGTACACTCAAAACACGGGGGAGTAAATAATGAACTCTTTCTCAAAAGAAGCGACGCAGTTCCTCGCACGTACACCCATTCAGATTTTTCATCTTTACTTGGTGTAAAGCTGCGTGATATTAAAAGAATAAAACAAAATATAAACATATCGTGAAGGAAGTAGGCAGATTTTTTCTGAAACCGTGACCACACGTGCAAAGAAAACAATAAATCGCGATTTCGTCATAAAAGTTTAAAGCCCCTACTTAGCTCCCACCCCTACTGTATAAGGTAAAAGAAATGCGTGCAAAGCGTGAGTCATTAAGTAATGATATGCATTCACTCTGTACATAGAACAGATGACGAGAGGAGTCGAAATCTTTTGTTGACTTTTATACAACGAAACCAAACCAAATTTGTATCCGGAAAAATTTTAACTCTCGACGGTGTCAAGTGCTCGGGGAGGGCCAATTACCGTCATTGGCGAACAGAATGCGTGATTTTAAAGCTTTCTTCTTGTTTTCGAAAGCAGGCTCAAGCAATCGAAAGAAATACGTGCTTTATTTTTATTTTTTGGGGGGCAAACTGTCAACGCTTGTGAATCCACGATCAAACTTAAAATATTGGGCGCCATTTCTTAAACATCACACTACATTATGCCCACAAAAAGGCGCCATATTATGTTTCACACGAAAATTATGAAACTGAAAAGGGCCATCAAAGGATACAAAGATCTGGTCGTCCATGTATCGCTTTCGTAGATTCTCGACGATGGCATCCTCGTTGATTTTGGTGAGGAGCACCATGTCGTCCACACCACTGGTGCGGTACTGCTGGCTCTGCCAGTGGTACACCTGAGAGGAGAGAATAAAAGAACAACATGAAATTAAGCTTGGAATGCTGCACGACAAATGGTGTATAAAAGCCGGTAAGCGAAAATGTTCAGACAACCAGCGGTAATCCTCAGCTCACAAGCTTCTAGATTTAGAACGAACAGGTGTGTCAAAGAAATTAATCTATTTATGAGACATGTCACGGAAAAAGCAGCGCGGTCATTGACCATGCAAAAGGTAGTAGGTTGACGCTCAAGAACCCTGTGCGTTAATTACTTGACAGAGGCATCCAAAGAGCGCAAACTTAACGGAATCTTGCGTATGGGCTGCGTAAGAATCTCGCTTCTTAGATATCGCTCTTGTGAATTGTCCTTCGTGCGAAACGTTACGTATGAAATGGTCACGCCAGAAATCCCGCAAACGGAGACAATCACGTAGTTAAAATAATTAAATATTCGAAATTACCGTTCGCGGAAAGCGACAGAGAAGCTCCGGGGAGGCACATCATCACATCCACGCTATAGCCACCAGACACTGCCGGTTTATGTGCTAATGCTTCAACTGCTATCAATAAACATTTCAGTTAAAGTGACACATCATTACATTTGCCTTGTGAGGGCTTTGAACAGTGAAACACATTCCTGCAAGGTCATCGACCGCAGTCTCTCCAATGTAAGAAACAATAGAGCGAGAAAAAAAACGGGGACGAATCGGACCACCCGCGCAGCACAAAGCGGGTCTTCGATTCAGAAACGACTTTCGTCGTTCGTACAAAGTTGTACGTCCCTCAATAAGTTGTGCGGTCGGTGGCCCACGAAGACGCACGGCTATACCGTCGGAGAACAAGTTTCATACGCGAACAATAGTTAGGATAGCGTCCGCGACTAGCGATGGAAGCGGTTACTCGTTCTGTGAGCGTTTTCGCTATCACACGGTACTACACTTCCGTTTCCCCATGCCGTATAATGGCGGCGTAACACACGGAGTCAATGTACGTGTGCTTCGGAAGCAGGAACGCGTTACGACGCAGTCCAATGCTACACGTGCACACGCTGAACAGCAGCTCACCTGCACGATATTTCTCAACGAGATCGCCAGTTAAGGCGCGCGTACAAAGCATTGCACGAGGCTGCTAGCCAGCCGCTTCTTAAAGCATTTGTTGTTTTTTTTTTCGGGTCAAAGCGATTCGGCAATTTGATTTCTTATATAGAACTGCTTCCTAGGCGAGTGAGCACCTATGCTTGTCGGTTAATCACCAACCGGGTATCTCGTAGTAGCTTACAGAGCATAACTATCAAGACAGAAAAAAAAATAAGAAAAAACGACTGGGCAACAAATAAGACTGCAACCGATATTCCTTGCATTGGAGCGCGAAGAAGGTATTAAGATAGTAGAGATATGAGCAGGCCTCCCCCCCCACCCCACCCTCCTCTAATACCTCGTCTTAGTCTTTTGTACTGAGCGTAAGGGTCCCACACGTAGGGAGTTCAGGAGAAGTAGGGGGATGGAGGCGCAGTGACCACCCCCTCCGCTCTCGGTGCCTTCCGTGGACAGGAACTGGGGAGGGGGGGGGGGGCACTGCGCTGAAATTTTGTCCACTTCCAACCCCCCCCCCCCCCCTTCCCAATGAACGCCCAAGTTACTTTTCGGTTTTTCCCACCACGGAGGTCTATTGTGGCTAAAGTACTCGGCTACCGACCCCCGCAAGTCACGAAATCGAATCCCGGCTGAGGGAGACTGCATTTTCGATGGAGGCGGAAATGCTGTAGGCCCGTGTGCTCACATTTGGGTACACGTTAAAGAATCCCAGGTGGTTGAAATTTCCGAAGCCCTCCACCACGGCGTCTCTCATAATCATATGTTGGTTGTGGCACGTAAAACCTCACATATCCATCAATCAATCAATCAATCAATCAATCAATCAAGCAATCAATCAACTTTTAGGTTTTACTCCTCTCCTTGTTTGCTCCTTATTATAACGCACCTGAAGCGGCATATCCAGGAAATGGCACACCGGAACCGTGCCCCCTCTGCCCTCCCCCCCCCCCCCCAAATTTTTTTTTTTCGTTGTGGCATACAGAGCGAAAATTAACTATTTATAAATGATCCCCCCCTCCACGAAAAAAAAAACAATTTGTGCCCACGCCCCCACCCACGTACCATTTTATTTGTACCATGCTGTGACGGAATAAATCTGTGACGGCACCTCCGTTCTTATTGTTCGATGGCTTATCTCTCACCTGAAACCATTCTGAAACAGCTCGCAATCGATCGATGCCCATGATCATCCCCACAAAGGGGCCAACATAAATAGTTTCACCTGCAACTTAAACTAGACAGAAGAGCCCGTCTATGACAATAATAAAGGACATATGGTACATCGGTATAGAACACAGTAGACATGGGCGAATTGCTTATACATCCCGCCATATACAACTCCCTGTTCCAAACATACAAGACGAGCACGTAGACGTAGTAACGGAACTTCGTGGCGGCGTGCCGCCCAGTTCGCCATCTTTCTTTCTTTCTTTCTTTCTTTCTTTCTTTCTTTCTTTCTTTCTTTCTTTCTTTCTTTCTTTCTCTTTCTTTCTTTCTTTCTTTCCTTCTTTCTTTCTTTCTTTCTTTCCTTCCTTCCTTCCTTCCTTCTTTCTTTTTTTTCTTTCTTTCTTTCTTTCTTTATATTTCTGTTTCCGCAAGTCTGCGCATCGATCGCTGCACAAAAAGGAGAAAGGCACGTCCGACTCAAGAAAGGTTTCAATGCGCCGGCTTTGCCTTGTCCCACCCAGGTCGATATACGACCAGCGCAAGGGGGCGCGCGCCACGCGCATTGAGTAAGCAAAGAAAGAAATGCCCTCCCGCGGCCCGGCATTCACTCTCCAAACAAGGAAAGGCGGCCCTTATTAATAGTCCGAGTAATAATTGCGTCCGGGACCGAACGTACTGCCTCCTCTAAGCACTCACGCCACGTAGTACATAGCGGTGCTAACTCGAGTTCTTTTGTCTTTCGAGCACATGGCCCTGGCTGCAGACAAAACAGCAGGTCAGAGCACCCCCCAGCGCGCTCTTGTGGTGAAGTACGAAAGATGTGGTAGAAATGTCCGTCCTAATGTACTTATTGCGCACGAACAATGCACACACAGTGGCGACATACTATAAGGCACATAGGTTGGTCGGCTGGCCGTGGCACACGTTAAGCATTAACGAGAATCGAATCAAAGATCGTGCGTTTCCGGGGATGGTGCGATTTGTGTCACTTTTTTTTCCCCCTTACAGGTTGCGGCCTCGTAGCGCGTTGTTTTTGGGCGCTAAGTACGCACGCCGAAAGTTATTGAGCAGGCTTGCGCGCTCAGCGCGCGAGCACGAAACATGCAAATGAGTAACGCGGTTGCGGAAATGTTGATCCGCAACGGTAGCTAGTACGCCCTCAGAGCCAAAACTAACGTACAGCGTATTGACTGCGGCACGCGTGGTCAGCTGCGAACAGAGATTACGCAACATCTGCATAGCAAGTAGCGTGGGGTATTGCTCTCGCGTCAACAGGCTGTTTGTATAGGTCGCAGACATAATCGAAGGTAAGACAGAAAGAAGATCAACACGCCAAAGAACACAACCGCCGTGTTTCCGGGTATTAGCTGCCCACGTTAAAAACAATAACAGCCGTAAGGCGCGTCCCGGAAAAGCGGTTCCGAACTGTCGACGCGTCGCACGTTGGCGGCTTCGGGTGTGTGCGCGATGTGTGCTATACGCAGCTTTTGTCACGCGTGGCAAATGCGTGCTCTCAGGGACGTGACGTGCACATATTACGCTTTATGGGAAGCACTCCTAACGCCACTGGTCTCGCTCATATGCGTACGTATGTCACGAATGCCGTTAAAGCCTGCTGAATATTGAAAAGCGCGCGTATATATACCTCATTTTACTACGTACTTATTAGAGACGTGTTGTCCGCCGCAGTGGAGCAGTGAACTTCGGGTGGTGACCAGAAGGTAGCGGGTTTGATTATTAAGGGCGCGGCGGTCGCATTTCAAGGATACGAAATGTGAACCCTGTGCAATGTCGAACATCGGATGATCGCAATTCCCGGAGCTCTCCACTCCAGCGTCTCTCACAATTACATCGTCGTTCGTTTTGGGACGTTAAACACTGCTAATAATACTTATTATTATTATTATTATTATTATTATTATTATTATTATTATTATTATTATTATTATTATTATTATTATTATTATTATTATTATTATTATTATTATTATTATTATTATTAGACGCGTTATATTGTTGTCAGCCAGAATGCCGATGTGCTCCTCTCCTGGCTTACACCAATCAGAACTCTGCTTATTTGCCCCTAATGAAAGGTTTCAAAGTTTTTGTTTTTTCGTGAACGCTTCAGCAAAAATCGTGAACGCTTCAGCAAGCTTACCCGTGCGAATCAGCTTTTAATTTTTCGTTTGCAAACATGCCGGCTGTTACCGGTGTCACCGCGAAGCAGGCACCAGGCAACTACCCTCGTGCAAGTTGCATACGTATTCGCTGCAACTGTCTCAAGCGCGGCAAAGTGACGCGTCAACGTAAGGCGATAAATAAGCAAATAAACGAATGAAGAAAAAGTGCCATACGACTACTTTATCAAAAAGATAAAGTGAAAAAAAAAGAAACTGCGATACCCACAGGGACGTAAACCAGTCGAGGATAACCACCATGAATGTTTGCCTCAAACGAGAATGTTTCATCATAGCACGACATCCGATGTGGGACGTACACAGAGGATTTAGACAGCCCAAGCCACCTGCATCAACTTATATCGTTGAAGCTGGACGTGCGAGTGGCACCAGATGATTTATACGACAGACGCCGTATTGAGGGCCTCGTTTAGATATCGAACACCTAAGATTCAGTTGAAAGAAGCACTGGTTTTGCGTTCTCCGTTCGTCTTACGTAGTCTTTTACGCTCACAGAGGTTGTAGACCTAAGCTTCGTCAAAGAGCCCACAAATGTAAACATAAGCGAGAGTTCTCTTCGCCTTTCCTTTCCATCGGAACGCGACTGGGGATCCAACCAACAGCCTCATGCTCAGCGACAAGAATGCTCAGTTACTGTCACTGCGGAAAGTCGGGCAGTACCCAGCGCGCTCAACGAACATAAATCTCTGCAATGAATAGCCCATGCAGCTGGGGAATGTCTCAAAGTCGACTTAATCGCAAGAAAAGGCCGAGTACTTAAATTGGCTGTATTTAAAGGATGAAAAAAAAACAAATTCGAATCGGGATAGCATAAACTTGAAGGAAAGGCAGGCGGCAAAACGAAGTAGCGCTGCCTAGGGAAATAATAAAACAGAGGGGCTGGAAGGAAACTCAGTACAGACACACACGCACAGAGCACGAGAAACAAAGAAGGGGCGACTCAGATTAGGAGTTGGTCGGAGGAACATCACCGTGCGGGGAACAAAAGGAAGAAAATTAAGCAGGTGCCGCAAGCGAGAAGGAGGAAGAGGAATGCGGCACGGCAGCCGTAAAACTCTTGCGTGTGCGCCAGCGTTAATCGCGACCCGCCATTTTTTTTTTCCTACTTTCTTTTTCGTCTTCCGAGTGCAGCTTAAGTTTAAACATGTAGCAGCAACAGAAACACAAATCGCCACGCGCAACTCGCTTCGGTAAGACTCGGGAGGGAAGTTGAAGAAGAAGGCGAATTCGAGAGTGGCTCCTTCACTGGAACCGACAGAAGGAAGGATAAATAAAAAACTGGAGGAGTAACATTAATTGAAAGAGGGTGGCGCATGCGATTCCGCAAGAGAGGGGTTGCTCTGGCCGGAGCGGTCCGGTGGTCAGGGAGCCGCAAAGTGGGCATTTTAAAGCAAGAAAACTTCGCAGGAGTGGGAGGTGGCCTCACCTTTCGTTTTAATTACATCCGCTCGGCGCCCTCGTTAATCACGCCGCTCCGAACGCGTATGCTACGTGCTCGTTCTGTGCTATACGCACCCGCACCTTGTACGAGTAAGAAGAGGAAGAAACTGTTACGCGCCCAGGTGCTCTCTTCGCAGCCGCTCTTTCACGCGCTAACGCTGCTGTTCGGCGGTCAGCCACTGGGAAGCAAGGGGTGCATCCGCGGCTAAGTGAAAGAAAGAAAGAAAGAAAGAAAGAAAGAAAGAAAGAAAGAAAGAAAGAAAGAAAGAAAGAAAGAAAGAAAGAAAGAAAGAAAGAAAGAAAGATCTCAATGTTAGCACGAAGATGAATGACGGAGTGAAAGACTATTCGTTCTCCTCTCCTTTCTGTCTCTAAACAACACGCAGTGGTTAAAGAATAACAGTGACGCAAGCATGGTGCAGAGTATAAAAGCGCTTTTCGTCCAACGGACAAAAGCTGAGGCTATGCCTGCCTAGTAACTCGCTCTCGCGAGGTCTCGCGGTGCAACGCGAGATAATGTCATTGAACAAACTGGACTAAATTATTTTTAAGAATAATAGAGGCGTCTAAGTAACGCGCTTATCTACGCCCTGCTGTTTACAGTTTTAGTGACTTCTTTCGTTGCATTATGTTCAATTCATTCCTTTTATGTCATGTTGCAAATTGAATGCAAAAAAAAATTAAATAAGCCTGACTTGACTTCCTTTCCTTTCATCCATCTGTAGCTAGTGACCCATCTATCGAACAGTCGTATGCAGCTATAGATACTGCGAAGTGTTTTAGTGTCTAACGGGTGGTTTCACAGGAGGAACATGTCTGAGCCGGAACACCAAATTCATGTTCACCCAACAGTTACTCACAATATACGATTGTTAAATACTTTCATTGCCAAAGATGGCCTTCCTTCTGAGCATTTAGTGTAATGAACACTTTGGGGCTTGCCAACATCGTTTAGCCACGTGGTGGTTTGGACTAGTTGGTAGGTCATGACGATTGTTGTAGCGCGAGCGCAAAACAACGACAGAACGACAAGAGGACCGCTTAGCGGCAATACCATCGAAAAGTTATTTTCAGTGTTCTAGCTCCTATTGCTCACAAATATAGTTCCTTGTGCGGCTCGAGGAAATGGATCATCTCCCCGAAGGGAATCCTGGTGGGATACGAAGCAGCAGCGGTGCGCACGGCGTTAACCCGCTTGAAACGGGCGTCGACACGGGTGCTAGAAGAACGGTTTGAAGCGAAACTTAGTGTAGCGTTCACTCGAGTAAACATCTGTTTGAAACTCAAATCCACGGGAGGCTGGTTGGGTTTCGTGTAGGTTTCATCACAGATAAACGAGCCGAAAGAGTGTTCCCACTAGACGTGCGGTCGAGCGTTGCGGGCGGTGGAGAGGGTGAAGAGAGAAAAAATGGATTGACTGGTTGATTGATATGGTGGGTTTAACGTCCCGAAATCACCGTATGAGTATGAGAGACGCCGTAGTGGAGGGCTTCGTAAATTTTCACCACCTGGGGTTCTTTACGTGCACCCAAATCCCAACCCACGGGCCTACAGCATTTCCGCCTCTATCGGAAATGCAGCCGCCACAGCCGGGATTCTATCCCACAACCCGCGGGTCAGCAGCCGAGTACCTTAGCCACTAGACCACGGCGGCGGGGCAAGAGAAAGAGAGAGAGAGAGAGAGAGAGAGAGAAGTGTGTTGCGAGCATGCGGAGGAGCCGGAAGCTGCGGGTGCTGCGGCGAGCGTATTACGGGTGAGAGAGAGAGAGTGACGTCAGCACGCACCTGAGAGGGAAGCGTGATAGGGGAGGTTGACGTCATCGCGCAGCTGCGGCGTGACGTACATGGAACCGCTCCAACGCCTGCGGCAAGGGGAACGCGATGCGGCGCGTTCGTACGGACGGACGGCGTTACACACGTGAGTCAAAGAGCTGCTTCGCATGTAAAATCAATCTTTTTTTTTCTGGCCTACAAATCGACGTTTCAGCGAAACTGCTTGCGTAAGACCGTTTCTTTTCAGGTGCCGCGTGTGTCCCTCACACGTATACCACCGCCGCGGTGCGCCCCGTTTTTATGCTTCAACCACAAGACCAAAACTGACTTCCTCTTTGGCTTATCACTTATAGACCGCCACCATCGTGAGCTTCTCTCTTTTGTTATCTTACCCGCCCGTCGCCGCTCTCTTGATGAGTCCCCGCATCTATGTTCGCCGATTGCCCTTCAGATTGCAACGATCCTTCGAGTGCTTGTTTGGGCGCTGCCCTCACGTTATAGAATTCTATGCGCAGCAAGAACACCGCCGTAACAATTAAGAATATTCAGAGTTTTACGTCCCAAAATCAAGGTGTGAGGCACGCCGTAGTAGAGGGCACTGGGCATTTTGACCATCTTGTGTTCTTTAACGAGTACTGACACCGCACAGTGCACGAGCCTCTATAACATTTCGGCTCCACCGAAATGCGACACCCCCCCCCCCCCGACTGGGATCGAACCCGCAACCTTCGGCTCAGCAGCCGAGAACCGTAACCGCTACACCACCGTGGCAGGCCCATTTTGACAATGAAGATGAAAATGTTCTGTGGCTCGAAGGACTCGTTGCTTGTCCTCTCCAAGAAATGCTTCTAGGTTTATAGCTACGTTTATAGTCAGGCTGAAGGTCACCGTTTTACCTTCATCTATACAATTGCTTCATAAAGAAAGCAACAGAATACCAATCAAGAAGGGTGTAAGGCAGGGGGACACAATCTCCCCAATGCTATCTTCCGCGTGCTTACAGGAGGTTTTCAGAAGCCTAGAATGGGAACAGTCAGGGATAAGAGTTAATGGAGAATACCTTAGTAACCTGCGCTTCGCCGATGACATTGCATAGCTGAGTAACTCAGGGGACGAATCGCAACTCATGATTACGAAGTTAGACAAGGAGAGCAGAAAGCTGGGTTTTAAAATTAATCTGCAGAAAACTAAAGTAATGTACAACCTCGGAAAAGAGCAGCGCTTCGAGATAGGTAATAGTGCACTTCAAGTTGTATAAGACTATGTCTACTTAGGGCAGGTAATAACCACAGAGCCGAATCACGAGATTGAAGTAACTAGAAGAATAAGAATAGGGGGGAGCACATTCGGCAAGCACTCTCAAATTATGACAGGTAGATTGCCACTATCCCTCAAGAGGAAGGTATATAACAGCTGTATCTTGCCGGTACTTAGCTACGAAGCAGAAACCTGGAGACTTACAAAGAGGGTTCAGCTTAAATTGGGGACGACGCAGCGAGCAATGGAAAGAAAAATGGTAGGTGTAACCTTAAGAGACAAGAAGAGAGCAGAGTGGATTAGGGGACAAACGAGGGTTAAAGATATAGTTGAAATAAGGAAGAGGAAATGGACATGGGCCGGGCATGTAGCGCGTAGACAGGATAACCGCTGGTGATTAAGGGTAACTAACTGGATTCCCAGAGAAGGGAAGCAAGCGGGTTAGGGGGAGACAGAAGGTTAGGTGGGCAGATGAGTTTGCTGGTATAAATTGGCAGCAGCAAGCACACGACCGGGTTAAGTGGCGGAACATGGGAGAGGCTTTTGTCCTGCAGTGGACGTAGTCAGGCTGATGATTATGATGATGATTATGATGATGATGATGATGATGATGGTACAATTCACAGGCGATTGTTTATAAAAAACATTTGGGGAATCAGTACTCAAATGAAACGAGGGAGAGAAAGGAAGGGTAGGAAGGTTAATCAGCAGAAGACCCCGGTTTGCTACCCTGCAAATGACCATATATAGAAATGCTAGAGGCCGAAATAGCCTATCAATCCAGAGCCATATGCTCAGATTTGGGTGCACGTTAAAGAACCCCAAGTGGTCGAAATTTCCGGAGCCCTCCACTACGGCGTCTCTCATAATCATATGGTGGTTTTGGGACATTAAACCCCACAAATCAATCAATCCAGAGCCAACAAAAAAAAAAGTGTGCTTTCTTGCACATGCCATAATATATACGTGCCCACTTTCAGCTAGCACACTGCGTAGAAAGTTTACAGAGTTGACAACAGCGTGACACACTCACAGCGTTCAGCGAGATGGGAGATAAAAGTACGCGAGATACGATAAACGTTCAAAGTTAGCGATTACACTGTCGTCTGCTTTTTCCCCCCTTCTTGATTTGTAGCATTTTTTCTTCACGCTCAAACTGAGCTGCGCTAAAGCAATATCATTTCATCATGCATCAATTCGCCCAGTCAGCAGGACTTGTCGCCTTGAGCACATCCAGTTGGTTATCTCGAGGCAAGGGTGTTATTACTTTCAATATGTTCGAAGCGCAGAAAATCTGCACATGGGATTGTCTACGAGCGTTCGACCGATAAACGTGTAAAGCCATTATCTGGCGCTTCTGACAGCGCTTCATAATTCAGCCTTCTGTGGTGGATTTTCATTTTTGGTTCTACGCACTGCCCTCTGATTCCGTGTACTGAGGAACAAACTGCAGACCATATTGTCGTGCAACGGGACATTATTTGATACCGTCCGAGCATCAAAGCGGGCCCTACCACGTTTAGTATTCCTCCTTGATTCCTCATTGCCCACTGAGGTATTCTAGTAGATATGGCACTCGACTGCCGACCCGAACGTCACAGCATCGAATCCCGGCCACGGCGATTGCATTTCGATGAAGGTGAAAATGCTATAGGCCCGTGTGCACTTATTTAGGTGCGCTTTAAAGAGCACTCTAATGTCGAAATTTCTGGAGCCCTCCACTATACGACGTCTCTCACGATCATATCGCGGTTTTTTGGATGTTAAACTCCCTTAATTATTACATCGCTTGTTCCAAACTCTATAGAGCAGTGTTCACGTGGACCGACAACCCGAGGCCAGCAGCTGGAGAAGAGGAAGATGAAGGAGAGACTTTTTTTAATGAAAAGAAGAAAAAAAGTACACTTCACACTTTACGAGGAACAGGGCGCAATCGACGCTCACGTGAGCGTGAAATTACTCGAAACATTCGCGTGCGCGTCAAACACGAGTTTACCGACTGGAAAGAGAAAAAAAATAAAGTGCGAGGCGAGACCAGGCAACTCGCAAAGCGGCAAAGTTGTTCCGCATCCTCCTTTTTTCTTGGTGATGCCTACTCGAGTTGGAGTTGGCTAAAATTAGCCTCGCGAGCTAGAGGCCCGCAATTTGCGAAGGGACGGCGAGTTAGGGGAACAACCGCGGCCCCACGAAGATGCTCGAATCGCAAGGAGAGAGAAGAAATGAAATAAAAAAGCAGAAAGCTTGCTGTTTTTTGTGTTGTGTTTTTTTTCGGTGACAATGGGAGAGATTCTGATCGAACGCTGTTGCGCCTTTCGAAATGTCCGAAGAGGCGATTACGATGTCGCCCAGACACGGCCACTTCGCGCGATTTCACGCAACGATGGACAACGAACACTCGCAAACTACGAGCCGTGTTGTCGGTCGCATCTGGCTGGCCGTGAAAGCGTCGTAGCGTGAACCTGGAGAACGGTCGACCGCCTTGTATTATCACAAATAGGAACGCCAGTGCACGCAGTGCTTCAGGGCGAGCATTTGAATTTTATGAAATGGTGAGGAATGACAGTCTGTATTTCGTGTACGTGAACTTCAAGACAACGTTATTAATTTATTCTTTGATGACGTCTTTTAATATATATGTCTGAGCTATTGCAAGTAATTTGCGATTTGTACGCTTCGAGTCATCGATGAATACGCATTCGCGCTGCGAATCGCTTGTTTCCTGATTAGCTGAATCGATAGCGCGACCACCAAGAAGAGGCGACGCTCTCAGATTAGATACCTCGGCCAGGCTGAATTTTTCGGCAAGTGGGAAATCCGTGTGGATTCCCTTTAGCTTTCGTGTTAAAGATTCAGCAGATTCCACGTACCTGGGAATCGACGTTACGCGAAGCATGCGGAGAGAAGGTGACCGTGTTGCAATTTTTTTAATGAGTGACACGTCATGAAATTACGCTAAATAAGAGTACAAGTGTTGCACGCACAGACATATGTTGAAGAGTTGCAGATGTTTACATAACCAGTTGTTTGCACTTGCGCAACGATGCCAACAGGAACATGCGTATTAGCAACACCAGACGCTGATATGAAACGCTGATGCTCGCGTGGATGCTAGCCCTGGACACTACTTCATAAATCAACTTAAACGCATGGCAACTAACCACAATTTGACTTAACTCGACGTGACGGCTGTATCAAAGGAGTACATATGTAATGTTTATAAAATTGGGCAGCCAGCACTGCAACCACTATTGACGTTTCACGACGATTAGTGTCTATTTGAAAAGTAGTTTTGAGACCGTGCTCAGCTCTGTGAGAAAATGCTTCATTACCACGAGAAATACTTGGGTTGGATTCCAGTTGGGATCCTGACATTGATTATTTGCATTCGTCGGGTCGACGCTACCGACGTCGGGTATTTCTTAACGCTCGCGTGTAAAAATTGCCCATGTGTGTTCTCATCGTTCCTAGGTAGATATCAAGTGTCAATCACCTGTGGTACATACACGCATACCAGTGGCACATACTCACCCGTGGATATCTGCCACTGTCTGGCGGAAAGTGTTTGGCGACGTACGTGCCCCGCCGTGGTGTTCTAGTGGCTAAGGTACTCGACTGCTGACCCGCAGGTCGCGGGATCGAATCCCGGCTGCGGCGGCTGCATTCCCGATGGAGGCGGAAATGTTGAAGGCCCGTGTGCTCAGATTTGGGTGCACGTTAAAGAACCCCAGGTGGTCTAAATTCCCGGAGCCCTCCACTACGGCGTCTCTCATAATCTTATGGTGATTTTGAGACGTTAAACCCCACAAATCATTGGCGACGTACGTGACGGGAATGTGACATTATTCATGTTTTGATTCGTCAAACTATCTTACCCTCCATGAGAGCACTCAAACGTAAGCGGCTAGATAGATAGATACGCTCAAAGTCGCCGAATTTCGCTAATGCTTCGCATTAGTTAGAACAAGTGCTTTGGTCAAGGCAAGTTGGCGGACATTTGCTAGGCTCAGCAGCAACACGGACGAGGAAGAAGGACACATGACCAGGGCTAGGTCCTGCTGTTCATGTATATTTCGTCTTCGTCCATTGTGCTCTTCAATCTTACCAACGGGTAGGCGTCAGTTTCCGTTTCTCGATTTCCCGTTCATATTGTTGCGAGAAGGAGACCGAATCGGAGGGGTAGTCACAGATGTATTTTCAGCTGGTTAAGCGAGCAGCGCCAGCCACAGTGATTAGCTCGCGCCAGTCTATATGCTTTTCTTCTTCGTCTCCATGCACTGGCGCGTAGCAATATCCATACATTAACTGTAGTGCCTTGCACAACCGGCGCCTTTGTCTAACACACACGAACATCTTGAACACATCTGAGGTGTTTTAAAATGAAAGTCAAGCTTTCTCTTTTTCCCTCATTTTCCTGTTAGCACTTTACGTGAAAAAGTCGTTCTAGATTTCGCGTTCCATATTTAATGCACAAAGCAAGCAGTCCTTTCTTTTAACATGGTTAAACTTGACATGACCTCGACTCATTCTCGATTAAAACGAAAAGCAGCTGAGCAAGCGCTTGCTTTAACCTAAAGCTTTGCCGATTTTTCTCCAGTTGGCGGCAGCGAAACAATTTGGCGCTCTCCAACTGAATTTCCACTAGCGACAAGTCGCGACAATCGGGCGTTGTCGACGAAACGACCGACGGGTTTGAGTAGACCACCTAAAACTAGCGCGAGTCGCGGCTACGAAATGGGGTGGGTTCAGTGGCCTGACGCTGGCGCACACAGAACGAGTATACGCGCACATAATTTACGGTTCAGGATTTCAGGCGTCGTTTTGCCTACGCGCATCCGGAAAAACGAAGGGACGGCCACACCGAAAAGCAGTGCGGACGAAGGAGAGTTGAAGAGAGCATCGACCGCGAAAGAAAGTGGGTTTGAGGCAGCGCGAAAGGCAGTGCAGCGAGTGAAACCGGCGTAACGGTGAACAAGAGCCCGCACGTGTATGCATGCATGCATATGGCAATCTCGCTTGCCTGAACTCCACTCACGCACCGCTGACGACTGTTCGTTTGAAAAGCGACCAAGAAGTGCCAGACAGCTGTCGGTGAAAGAAAGAAAGAAAGAAAGAAAGAAAGAAAGAAAGAAAGAAAGAAAGAAAGAAAGAAAGAAAGAAAGAAAGAAAGAAAGAAAGAAAGAAAGAAAGAAAGAAAGAAAGAAAGAAAGAAAGAAAGAAAGAAAGAAAGAAAGGGCCGGGATCGTAAAGCGGCGCAAGCTCAATATTTAAAGAAAAGAACACTATAATGTATACAATGGACCGAGAGACTTAAAAAGAGATATATCTCACAGCATGTTCGCCCGACAAGAATTGTGGAGCCTCATTCGTACGGTGGAATGGCATAATAGGCCGAAACTCTAGCAGGATTTGCAGTCACCGCGCACAAAGGATGACGAAGCAGCGACTTATGGCAAGACGCAGGCGAGCGAAGGGCGAAAGCACAGTCACAGACAAGATAGCTGCCTCGACTGCTGCATGCGGATTACGAGTTTTCGTTCTGCGCCCGTGCGAGACGCGCCGCTTCGGTCTCCTCCGCGTTCTCCATTCGCCCGGCAGGCCGAGCAAGGACCAGGACACAAAAGGCGCTCGTGGCGCGAGTATGAGGGGTAACTTTGCGTAATGGGCCGACTCCGGCCGAATGCGCGAAGCAACAGCGCCTACTAGGGTGGGTTTCTGCTGACGCGATTTTGCGCTAGCCTTTGAAGTGTAAATGCGCTGGGGTTATAACTCTTAGAAATGGTGGCAGTCGATCAAGCGACGGGTGCACCAAGATTAGCGGCGAATTGAACTACGGAGAACCGTCGCGTGTGCGAAGCATTTTATTTATTTTTTTTCTTCTCGATCAGAACCGCGTCGGCGCTTTCGCAAAGGGACTGAGCATAGGGGAATGGCGGCCAGTGCTTTCCAATATTAGCCAATCGTTAGCCAACTTTACCACGTGCTAGCAAAGAGTTGTCAGGGCCGGTTATTACGCGCATAAATACGGTATATACATCATAAAGTAAGCTTCTGGCAAACTCGTGCACTTGTTCATGCGGCGTATCTGAGTGCAAATGTTGTCTTGATTATATTTGCAGATGCACTACTTCACACCAACAGAAGCCTTTCTTTCTTTCTTTCTTTCTTTCTTTCTTTCTTTCTTTCTTTCTTTCTTTCTTTCTTTCTTTGTTTCTTTCTTTCTTTCTTTCTTTCTTTCTTTTATCAAGGTTCTAGCTCAGAAAACCGCGCCATGGTTTGTTCGATGCTGCTTGAACATTATACTTTACTTCATGGAAAGACTGTTCACGTTAGAACAGACCTCGACATTGGCGCTAGTTTCATCATTGTATAAAAATTAAGTACGTTTTCATAACAACAGCAGGCTTTATAAATCCCGTAACTTTTTTCGAACTTCCTTTTGCCCGGCACGCTCTCTGCTCCTCTTGATTATTTTAAATGAATGAAAATAGATGAGTATATATACACCAAAAGAACATTCGTTAGTATTCTATTACGCACGTAAGGACTACTTGTCAATGATATGCAGCAGCCTCCTACTTAGGATAAGCTGATCATCATGACTTAAGATCTGGTCGGCAACTAAGTACCGGCTAATCATCATCGCAAGACCTTGCGCGTGTTAAGTCCGTATAGCGTCATACGCTAGACTATACATACACATACATGCGATGTTTGAAGCGACGGTATAAGTCGACTGGCTGAAAGCTCAGCGATCGTCTTGCTTTGCACCGTATACTTGTTTGCTTGTGTGGATCGTGACGCCACCTATGTCCTGTCCCCGGTCAGAGTGCAAACTATGCCGCTCGCCGTCCATATACCGCAACGAACTAAAGACAGCACATGCAGGAGCCGACTTCTGTTAACGCTGGGTACGCAGCGTGGTCAGCGTCGTGACTTGGGCGACACGAATGGCTGAAAGAGGGCCACCCTGCTTGAATTACGCACGCGCACGGTTGCCGTGGCCTCTCCGTAAGCGAATACGCTTGCATATACCGACGAAGTCGACGCTCGAGTGACCACTTCACGAGGAATGGAAACACAAACAAGGGCCACCAGGGCGGAGTGGATGCACCGCGTCGGTCACGCTTGCGCAGAGATGCTGGGCAGAACGGCACGCGAGGCACCTTGCTCGGAAACTCGCGCGCACGTGGCTCTGTAGCAAATACGTCCAGCATGAACACAACTGGCCGACTGCTTAACTAGGCCAGCTGAACAGGATCTTGTAGCGTCGCCGGTGTGTCCAAGAAAGGGTCTCCTGTCCCTCGGCGGCTGCAGTGTCGCCTGACTTCGGGATGCCCCGTCACGAGTCAAAACCTACCCCACTTATCATTTGCCCGTCCACAGCTGAAATTTGCATCGTCCGTGTGGTCTGCTCACCAAGTATACCTGATTTATTCACTCGAATCTCTACAAAATTGTGCAGTTCGCTTTACCGTCAGTGATTACAGGCGCGCATCAAGCGTGTCCGCTATCGATTAGAAGCTATCACTTCCATCACTGGAGTCTCGTAGGAACATCGCCCTTATCGGTCTCCTTCGCAAGGTAATCTACAGTCAGTAGATTACCTTGCGAAGGATAAATGAATAATAATAAATAAAATATAAATAAATCTACACTACCGCTTACCCGTGCGCATCGTATATCTCGTCGTCTTCCCAATCACGGAAGCTTGGAACGCCTGTTCGGTTGAACACAGGCTTTCAATTCATCAGCATTACCTCGTGCCATAAAATATTGGAACAGTCTTACAAATAAAACTCTTGATGTACGTGACCCTGAGACGTTAAAAAAAAAACTACATACTATGTTTTCATAGTTTTTTTTATTTATTTTACGTTTTTTTTTCACAGCCTCGACTTTCAGTTTATGCAGAGGATGCTCGCTCCTGTTTAATTCGTATGGTCAAGTGTATTTATTGCGCATTTCGTGTATCGTCTTCACCCTTATTACTAATAATGTGTTCAGTGAATTGCAAAATTTGTATTTAGCTTTCACTTTGTACAACTTACCTGTTCTTGTATTCACTAACTCACGGTGTGTGATGTTTGGAACATTATCTATGACCCCCCTCACATAATATTCCAAATGGTAATCCGTGATGTACTTGAATAAATAAATAAATAAATAAATAAATAAATAAATAAATAAATAAATAAATAAATAAATAAACGCGACTGAGGTGGGTGTGCTTCAGTGTATGGATTTACAGCGAGTACTGTCTACGTGCACAGCAGGCACAACGGTCCCGTCAGCCCTGGACTGATGGCTGGGGCTTAGATAAGGCTAAACTTTGTCCATTCTAGCAGACACGATCTACGTTGTCATTAATGAGATTAACATTAACCCGTTATCTCAAGAAAAAAAGGACGTGAGGGGGGTGGTTTGAAACAATGGCAGGTTTAAAACTCCAAGGACACGGCTAAATTCCTAGACGAGTTAAACACTCCAAGGAATTTCAAACCTATCAGTGTTAAGTGGCGCCCCTTGACGTGACAACCGCGATTCAGCGGAACGTCTTCCCGGGCATCTGTACCATCGCGTCCTTCAATTTTTTTTTTTTTACGGAGTACCAATTCCCTTTTCACTCACAGAATTCGTCACGACGCTCCCCCTCCCCTCCTTTGTTCTGAGAGAAGGAGAGGGTACGAAGCATATATACACGCTAGCGCTAAGATAATCAGTTCTAATTAGACAAGTCCATTATAAAGTCAAAACTAGTCAGCTCGAGCACACAACCACATTTTAGGTTTTTTTTTTTTTTCATTGCAAGCTTCAGCTTCTCCTTTTTGCCATTTTCGGATGATAGAATGAGGTAGTTTTCAACGTAAAACACTCTCTATACAGTCTATAAAAATGCACCACTGTCCTATAATGCACTCCAGGTGCCTACATATCTCGCAAGGCCCGATCGACCTGCGACCCACAAAGTCCTCCTTCTCCCCCTACTCTAACCCACTTAACCACGAATAAAATATTGAAAAAAAGCGAAACTGCAGGTTGCTTTTGCAATTAGGTTCTGCTCAAATCCAAGAAATATAAGTATAATATCTATCATACCTGCAGGGGTTGAACGACTGTGGCACCACATATTCTAGCAATATAAGTGGGGAACTGTTATGTCCTACAGCGGTCCTACAGTTGATCGTAATGATTTACATCGGCAACAGCGGTCATTCGCAGACTGGTCCCCCCCCCCCCTTCATCGCAAAAAATGCGCTCAGTCTCAGGATTGGTAGACGCTTGCTTTTGCGATAGTTTTGTGCAACATGACGGTTGAACGTATATAGGACAACATAGTTATCGAGGGCTCTAAAAGTTTATTTATTTATTTATTTAGAAAATACTGCAGGCTAAGAATAGCCCAGGCAGGAGTGGGGGGTGGTACAGTATGAGGATATGACCAATAAAAGGAACAATACAGGAGGTACAAACTAACAGGTAAATATACAACGCATTATGGTACAAGATCTAAGTTACTTCAAAAAAATCTTCAATACACCTTAACACGTTTCCAGATTCAAAAATGTGATGTGGTAGTTCGTTCCATTCTGTTAATGTGCGAGGAAAGAAAGAGTATTTGAAATTGTTAGTTCGAGCAAAGATAGGAGTGAATTTTTGTGAATGATATCGTCTAGTTGGACGCGAAGATAACGGAGAAAGAATATTTGGTTGCTCAAGTACACTTTTTTTGCTGGATAGATAGAAAAGAAGATTTAGTCTTGCAATTTTCCTGCGATATTCTAGAGTTTGAATTTTGTTATTTTGCATTAGTTCAGTTGGGGAATCAGATAGGCGAAATTGGTTGAAAATAAAACGGACGGCTAACCTTTGGATCTTCTCTAGATTGTTAATATCTGTTTTAGTATGCGGATCCCACACCTCACATGCATATTCCGAACCAGACCTGATTATTGTATTGTAAGCTAGAAGCTTAGTACTGGGTGGAGAACTACTGAGTCTATGCCTTAGCATGCCTAATTTCCTACGTGCAGATGAACAAATCTTTTCAATGTGAGAAGACCAAGTTAGTTTGTTAGTGATTGTTGCGCCAAGATATTTGTAACTTTCTGTTAGTAAAATAGGGGTCTCTTTTATACTGTACGGATGAATAAACGGCTGTTTCCTGTTAGTGATGCGCATGAACATAGTTTTTTCAGGGTTTACATTCATTCCCCAGCGGTCACACAACGCAGATATGGCTTCGACAGATTGGTGCAACGCTATCTGATCATTTGAAGAGTTGATTGAACGGAATAAAATACAATCATCGGCTAATAAGCGGATTTCTACACCTTGTTTAGCACATGTTGTAATATCAATTTTATAAATAAGAAAAAGCAAAGGCCCAAGGGCACTTCCCCGAGGAACACCGGAGTTAACAGGGAGAGGGTTAGAATAAACACCATTTATGTCAACAAACTGTGTACGTGAACTTAAATATGATTCAACCCATTTACCAATTGTAGAGGGAGAACCTACCAGATTAAGCTTGATTGATTGATTGATATGTGGTGTTTAACGTCCCAAAACCACTATATGATTATGAGAGACGCCGTAGTGGAGGGCTCCGGAAATTTAGACCACCTGGGGTTCTTTAACGTGCACCCAAATCTGAGCACACGGGCCTACAACATTTCCGCCTCCATCGGAAATGCAGCCGCCGCAGCCGGGATTCGAACCCGCACCCTGCGGGTCAGCAGCCGAGTACCTTAGCCACTAGACCACCACGGCGGGGCTACCAGATTAAGCTTGTGAATTAGTTTGGAGTGCGGTATTGAATCAAATGCCTTGCTGAAGTCAAGGAAAATTACATCGGTTTGGCCTGATTTATCTAGTACTGAGGAGAATGAATGCACACAAGAAATTAATTGGGTAGTTGTAGAAAGACCTTTAGGGAAGCCGTGCTGGAATGGCGATAGAACATTTCGCGCGTCTAAAAAATTTACCATGTAATTTGAAATGATGTGCTCCAGCAGTTTACAACACGTGCTTGTAAGGGATATTGGCCTATAATTGGTTACGAGGAGATTATTTCTTTTTTTGAAAACTGGTAATACTCGAGCGATGCACCAATCTGCGGGTACAATGCCTTGTGATGAGTATAAGCGAAATATTATAACAAGAAAGCGGGAAAGTGATTCAGCGTAACGACGTAAAAATACATTAGGTATGTTATCTGGACCACAAGAAGATTTTGTTTTAATGTTTAGAAGCATATGAAAGACAACATAGTTATCGAGGGCTCTAAAAGTTCGTAAAAAAGAAATTTCACATGTAGAATTCTTCCACCACTCGGATCACAGCAATCCGCTCCGGCACAGAACCATGGCAACAACAACTCAACAAGGGGCTGTGGGTATCCTCCGACAACTCAAGGCCACACTGCAAGTATAAGCAGTATTCACTCGACCTGAATATTTCAATATTCGCGGCGGGCAAAATTTCGCAATATCCCGTGCTTTCCTGTACGAAACCAAAGAGCGCAACGCAGCATACTTATAAGGAACCGAGATGACTGGCACGGATGGTTCCGCTGCATGATACCGCTAACGCAATTCCATCAGCGAGTGGCCCTTCGGATGAGCGGAACTACTTGCACAAAAACACTCAGCGCGTGGCACTGCTGCTGCGAGGCACCGATGCGATTCCCGAGAGGCTAGTCGTCGAGTTTTCGAAAGTGGGCCGTCACAGTGCGTGGAGGCGGAGGAGGAAAGTGGCAGCATCATGGGAGAGGCTTTGTATACCAGCGATGCGATTCAGGCGAGGCCACTCCGATCGGCGCGCCGCGCGAGAGGTTGGATCGGATTGGTTCCGGAGCACTTCCGAAAAAAAAAAAGAATAATAAAGCCCTCCTCGGCGAGCCCTATGGACTGTTCTTCTAACTTGTCGATAAAATCGCAGTACACGGGCACTTCCCGTTTTCGTAAATCCGTGCAGTGCGGTGAATGCCACCAGTCCCACTGTCCACCCTGAATTAATATTTTCTGCGACCAAGATAAAATAGAACCATGAACATGCGTGAGCCTCGAAAGCATTGAATTATTGAAAGCGCTATTTAAATACCTAAAAACAACAACTGTGAGAGACCGCATGTAGACCGATGAGCTCCTCCAAGTGGCACGCATGTGCTGCCGAATGTGCTGAGTTTATCTATCTTCCTTCTCTGCTGTCTATATTTCATCTCCCCCACCCCCCTCCCATGCGCAGGGTGGCAAACCGGCTGCCTATAGGCTGGTTAACCTCGCTGCCGTTCTTTTCCTCAGATTTTCCTACCTTCCTTCCTCCAAGTGGCCTCGTGATTGTGTTTTTCTTTTCGCATATTTATCCCTCTCCCCAAGCACAGGGTAGCAAACCAGACATGCGTCTGGTTAAACCTCCACGTCTTTCCTTGCTTCTCTCAACATACGCGAAAGCTAGAAACAACGAACGAACACAGTTTGAAAATGAGCCACTGGTTAATTTGTAGTTCTATACAGTTCAAACTAGCACTGCGCACGGAAGAAATGGCGACAAGCGATTATAAGCATAGCGTCATCATTTGCGTTCCCGTTCTTGCATTGACCAACGCTTCCGGTGCATTTCGCTGTACTGCTGAGAACTGTTCGAGCATTTCTGTCGTTCGCCGAAATGGAGCAGCGTCGGATTCACCGTGCCATAGCAACATGCGGCCACCACAATATCCGGCGAAACGCTTGCGCTGCCTATACGAGCGGAGAAATAAGGGACGCTTTTTCTAATAATTTAGTAGTTCTTCTAGCATACCTTCTGTTTTCTTCCTTCTACTACAGCTCTATTATCGAGTGAGTAGTGCAACTGCTATTGCACTACGCGTGCCTTCTTTCCCTTTTTCTTTCTTTTTTTTATTGATTATAAGCTTACGGCTGGTTCCCATTTGTTGTTCTTGCATCCCTTCTATTTTCTTGCTTCTACTACAGCTCACTTATCGAGTGAGTAGGGCAACCATTATTGCACTACGCGTGCCTTCTTTCAATTTTTTTCTTTTTTTTTTATTGATTATAGGTTTACGGCTGGTTCCCATTTGTTCTCGTTAGAGAGAGAGAGAGAGAGAGAGATAAAGATACAAGGAAAGGCAGTGAGGTTAACCAGACGCACATCCGGTTTGCTACCCTGCACTGGGGAAGGAATAAAGGGGAGAAAAGAGGTTGCAGAAAGATGAGAAGGTACACACAATCACGAGCACACTCGGGGAGCACACACAGTTTACAGGCGGTCGCTCAGGTTTGTTGACTTAAGGTAAAGTAGCAGTGCTTTAGTTGCTTTCTGCGCAACTGAGGCAGATGCCCAAGGTCCTAGTATTTAAACGTCCATAATCTTAACGCCAAAACGAACATATAGTTCAAAGCGAGCAGAAAAAAAAACGCAACCATTTTTCTGAACTCGATGTTTCCTTTGCATTTCCTGCTAACACGAAACCTCTACGTAAGAGCGCACGCATCCACTCACAACCAAAGCTCCTCAATTATTTATTTATTTGCTCCATCGGCCCAAGAAGACATTTGGCGTAGTTTTTTTACCGTTCCTGTTTTCTATCTGCCTTGCATTGAATTAGCAATGAATGGAACGGAAAAACTGTGTAGTATTATGTTTTAACACTCTCTCCGTATCTTGATTCCGCAGCCACACATTGACGCTTGCGCGGTAGCAGCGCTTACAGGATGGCAACGAAATCTCATCACGATCCTGTTCTTTGGGCGTCTGTATAGTAAGCATGCTTTTAAAGCCTATACTCTATATGCACGAGCGACTACTAAAGTGAATTCACCGTATACCTCGCCGCCGACTCGTAACGCGTATAATAAAGTGATTGCGTCACCGATGCATCTCGTAAAATCCACAAGTCCAGCGGAAGCCATGAAGTCGTGTCGTGCGAGAATAATCACTGTTATACTCCATTTTCTCCATTTATATCCCACAGTTACTTAGCCTTTTTTTTTTTGTAAAATATTTGCTGATGTAGTCAGAAATATATTGTATGAAGCTATTTTGTTAGATAAAATGAATTCAAGAACAGTCTCCTCGAACTTTTGCCGTTTGTTAGATGTACCACGCTGCCAAATTTTTTTTTATTTATTTATTTACAAATACTACAGGCCCTATCCGGGCCCATGCAAGAGTGGCTACATAACTGTCCGTGAGAATAATAAAACTGTGATCAGTAAGAATCATAATACTGTAATCTTGAAAAAAGATCGCAGTATGTATAACTAAGTAAATAATAGACAAATAAATAAGTAAGCGTGATGAAATCACCCGAAAATCAATATTTAGCACATCTCAAAAATTTAATTTATTCTCGGAAAGAACAGTGTCGTGCATTCTCGAAGTGTCTCAGTGTCGCTCCATGGTTAGGAGAATTTCATTATGGTAATTTATATATACGGGACGGGTAAGGCTTGTGTGTTGGATCATTTGGTAATACAGGAAGTACGACGCTTCCCAGATGTTTCTGCGGCGCGTTGACTGCGTACGTAAATGAAAAGTACCGTGGGACAATTTTGTTGGGAACGCACTGCTTCTCGTCTCCATTCTGGTTACAGCGAACAGGCTTACACGTTAAAAAGAGACAGAGAGAGAATGCGATATACTGAGCAAATCGATGTATGCGGAAGCTAACATGTTACGCTGTGAATAAAAATCACTTCCCTGTATATGACTTCGCCACCTTCTGCGTTAAAAGAACAAGCAAGAATTACGTAAACGAAAACGACGTGTGGTAAGCAACGACACTTGCCTTTATTGCAAAGAAATGTCTACCCAAGTCCCCGAGCATGTTATTTCAAAAGCAGCGCGCTATCATCTGTGTGGCTCTCCAGTGGCGTAACCAGGAGTGGGACGGGGGTTCATTATGCAGTATATATATATATATATATATATATATATATATATATATATATATATATATATATATATATATATATATATATATATATATATATATATGTATATATATGTATATATATATGTATATGTATATATATGTATATATATATGTATATATATATATATATATATATATATATAAATATATATAAAAGCAGGAACTTAAGCATGGTCGAGCCTCCGGAATTCTTTGCTGGCCACATCCATGGTTCTCTCGCAGTAGCCTGTGGATACACCCGACGTAACACGTGTCTAAGCTACTAGAAAGCCCTGTCTCTTGCTAGATAAAGAAATAAAATTATGACAATATAAACAACAAAGATGAAATTTGTTGGTTGCACCGGGTTTCCAGCTTATAAAGGTGGTACCATTTCTGAGCTGGACTAATCGGCAGGTTAGGTATACCAGGCAAGGGGGAGGCCTGGGCACCTAGCTCAACATTCATTACTGAGCTCTTGAAGTAGCAAATAATGTGACACGGTACCGATCAGACAGGGCTTGAAGTGAGGGCACAACACCGGCCTAGTGAAAAGCGGTGCATACCACTTGTACTCTCACTCTCAAACCCACATATACATGGGAGCGGCCAATTATATGCCGCATACATGAAGAGAACACCGTACTGCAGCATAATCCACCTCGCAGGACAGTTTGATTGATTGATATGTGGGGTTTAACGTCCAAAAACCACTCTATGATTATGAGAGACGCCGTAGTGGAGGGCTCCGGAAATTTAGACCACCTGGGGTTCTTTAACGTGCTCGCAGGACAGTTTAGTATAGGCTGGGACGTCACAACAACATTCATTCGTTCCTTGCTCAACGGTGGCGGTCGTTATGGTCCCTAGCAGGTGTGTTCACGTGCATATGTATACCGCTGCTATTACTACCACGAATAATATACAATAATAATAATAATAATAATAATAATAATAATAATAATAATAATAATAATAATAATAATAATAATAATAATAATAATAATTAATAACTTGATTGGCACACAGAATGTTTCGGGTTGAATTCCTGCAGGAAACACGATATTTATTCCTTGCATTCATTGGTTCGACGCTGCTGATATTAGTTTTCGTTGACGCTCTCGCGTCGAAGTTACCCATGTCCGTTCTCGTGGTAACTAGGTAGACATAGACTGTCAATAATCTGTGGCCCATACTGTGGCTCGTGGTATGCGGGTATGTGCCATCGCGTGTGAAGGAATTGGTTTGGTGACGTACGCGACGTGGATTTTAACGTGATAGCTATAGTTAAAGAGCTCGTTTCTCAGAAATCCCGGTGTCGTTGGTTGTGAGCGAAAAATCATCATCTTATGCGTGACCGAAAAATCGGGAACGATGCAAACAAAAAAAATTAAGTCCCTGGATAAGAGCGGGGACCTAATAAGGGCTGTTTGGGCCCTAGTGGGGATCGAACGAGGGTCGTTTGCGTGGCAAGCGGATGTTCTACCACACGGCCATTTTTTTTTTCTTTATTGCCTTCTTGACTACAGGTCAAGCTAATATGACGATCACTATCACACGTGTTCCATGCGTGATAACGCGTCAAACAAAGATATTAGTAGTAGTAGTAGTAGTAGTAGTAGTAGTAGTAGTAGTAGTAGTAGTAGTAGTAGTAGTAGTAGTAGTAGTACCACACGGCCATGCAGCTGCGTGTGAAAACAGTGAAAAGAACTCCTCTGCTTGTTCATGCAGTGAAAGCAACTTTCATGCTTTACCAACACGCGCGTACTCTGTACAAGCTGCGCAATACAGCATGAAATATTGCAGTAATAACGCGTACTACAAGCTTCCATTGTCAACGGGCGTCTGAATACATGATTATCATTATGGCTCCGTAGTTGAAAGCCGGTACCCCACTACACAAGGCACAAACGCTGCGGCGCCTATTCCCTTAAGGCCACTCATAGTGGGTACATAGCAAGTTCGAAAAGATTTCATGCACTAGGTGTTTGAAGAACGCACTAAGAACAGGATGTAGCTATCGCGTTCGGCTTCTAAAGGCGAAGCTTTACGGTCCCCTAATTTTTTTTTTTAAACATCGGCAAGCAGCGTTTCGTGTATATACAGTGTATCACATCACAATCGGCAGGCGCGTGTTCTTAGCGATGTTACACTGCTCCGTGGTGGCTCAGTGGTTAACGCCTCACTCTCACAACCACGCTGCAGTGCTTGGGAGGCCGCGCGGTAACAAAGCCCAACCAGAGAGCTCGTTGTGTCTACTTCGTATCGGGTGTCCTCCATAAACTTGGTGCACCCTTCAACGTAAGCGCTGTTTAACAATTACTCAAAACCAACTTCCCAGTACCTTACTTTTCACCTGTTCTTAGAGGAGTCACAGAAAACAACTATATAGTCTTACCTGCCATGCGTTGTCAAGTGCACACACAACCCCGAGGACGCTTACGGTTACACATTCCTCGATTGGGTCGGTAAAAGGGTTGAATACAAGGCCGCTCGTAGATCTGGTACTGAACTAATAGCGCGGTCGTCTAAATTCTCATCTGCGGAGGAATGCTGCCGTTTTGTTGTTTTGCATCATCCAGTAAATACGGTTCGGCTTTGTAGCGCACTATGATCCCTCTAGGCCACCTTTTGCAAGGATCAACGTAGCCCAGGCGCCCCAATTCGAATTAACCGTTGTGGCTACCAACGCGTTCGAATTATCGGGGGTTTTCTTGCATAGAAATACACAGGGTTGTGCCGGGACCAGAATGTCAGTTCGAATTAACTGTAAGTTCGCATGAACTGAATTCGAATTAACGGGCTTTTACTAGCCCACGATATACAACAATGTTGACGGGAAGAGTGGCTAAACAATCGTATCCCCACCGTGCGTTATACAATGGCTCCGTCACATCCCGACAAGAGCGGGCGGGTCATCGTTCCGGTGATAGTCGGCATCACCGCCGAATCTCAGCATTCGCTCCATGGCCGATACATTCATACAAATGGGGCATTCGATTGGCCCGCGACGCCGGTAGACAGCGGCGGCTTCGCAGCGTGAGCCAGCCGTCGAGCTGACGCATCGTTCTGGATCGCTTCCAAGAAGAGGAAGGGCAGATTTTGTCCCGGTCGGCGACCACGGCGACACAACGCGAACTCGTTCGGAGAAAGCG
Source organism: Rhipicephalus microplus (assembly GCF_043290135.1). NCBI lineage: Eukaryota > Metazoa > Arthropoda > Arachnida > Ixodida > Ixodidae > Rhipicephalus > Rhipicephalus microplus. Next base: position 287,145,480 of record NC_134700.1, read on the forward strand.
GTCTTACGATGGCAAACCTCGAGCAATGTTCTTTCGGAAAACGCTTGAGTACCAGTTAGGGCAAGTTGGTATCTCATGACGTTCTTAGTGTTTGTTCCAACTCTTAGTAAAGTAAAACAAATGTAAGGGTCGGAAGACGCTGTCGTGTCATTTTTCCGTTCTACTCGTACCTTTGTTTTTTTTTCTTTTTGCTCTGGTTTGCACTGAACCCTCGAAACGTCACGACAGAGGCTATCGCTACACGTTGGGAAAGCGAGCGTTATCAAACAGCGTTATCACCGAACGATGAAAAGAACAAACCGCACGCTCCCCAAGTGCTTGTGAGGGAGACGTTTGATCACAACGCGGATCTGCTGTCTTTCTGACAGTAAGATGCATGGAAAGGGCTCGATAAGCTGCGTCACACGCGCGTTCACAAGTCGAATAAATGTATAGACGCACTGCAACCGAACAAGCGTGCTTTACGCAATGCCTGTTATTCCAGGAGGCACAACAAGAGGTATTACTGCGCTCAATATATAAATAGATGCACCAAATTCTCTTCTTTTCTTTTCGTGTGCTTTGCAAAGTAACTGAACGACTGCATGTTTTCAGTAAAAACTAAAGCAAGCGCGTTCAATGTTAAGCTCAGAAGCCACATTCCGGGTATGCACATACCCTAAAACGTTTCACTGCCTCTCTCAAAACAAGCGACTGCCGTGATCGTAGAGCGTTCGAATTGCCGCCACGAACACGCGTGCGCTCTAGCCTCAGTGCATGTTTGCAAACTAAGACACGTGCGCTTACCATGATGGCTGGTGTGTCCGGAGGAGCTGAAGACACACACCTTACACGCTGCTCAGTGTTTCGGAGGAGTCACCGGAAGCAGAGGTGTCACCGGCCCAGACTGCGCGGCGTAGAACAACACAGCAACCGCACTTTCACCGAAAAAAAGAAGAGCAGCCAGAGACGCCCACGCTCAGAAACCGGCTTTCATCGGGAGTCCGAGCACGTAGGAGACATTAGTGCTGCCCACACTTAACTGTGGCCCCGGCGCTCCCTGGAAACTCGAAGAGCGCGCGCACCGTGCACAAACATCGCAACACTACACATGGTGACGCGCCGTCGCAACACCTCGCGAAACCAGATTGGCGTCGTCCCGCGAAGGGCGTAGCAGACGACGACACGGCGAGCACAGCTCTCTTCTGGAAGGTAAATGACAGTCGCGCAGCTCGCGAGACAACCGAGGATCAACGAACCCTCAGAGGCTGCACACAAAAAGAAACCACGCGCAAACAGACACCCCGTTGACAGGCGTATAGTCGGTTTGTAGCACAGCGCACAACACTCAGCCGGAACGTGAAGGAACAAAGCCCTTCCTGAAGATTGCGCAGATGCGTCGCCGCTGCACCAATGCCGATCCGTAGCTGCGGCCGGACGCCACTTGCGGGCGCACGCACAAACAGACGAGCGTACGTTCGACTGACTCCTTGGTAAGCTGCGCTACCGCCGCTCCCGCGAGTTGAGCGACAACGACGACGGGGCACTCCCAGCTGGCTTTCCAGAACCGGGCGGTGATATCATATCGTCGCGCGCGAGTATACGTCACATCCGGGTGAGTGAGGGAAGACTTGCCGCGAGGAGCGGTTGTCCCTGCGAGCGGTCCGACGGGCCTTGAACGTGGCGGCGGTCGCAGCCGGCGCATGCACGCACGTATGTACACACACACAAACGTCGCACGGCCGTTGTGCCAGCCTCCCGGCAAAGTCATGTAGTGGGGGCGCTTTTGTTTTCCGTTACCTGTCCCACCGTTCCCTCACTCGGCAAGAGCGCGCGTTTTCTCTTTCGGCCGCTTTCACCCCTCACTTCACGGTCGGTGCGAGCATATGTGGAGCGCGAAGAATGACCTTGATTGCTCGGACCTGAGCCACTCGGGGAAAGAAAGAAAAGAAAAATGAAAAGAGCCGCACTTGGCGAAGCGCCGATTCTCGTTTCCACTGTGATTTACTGTCCTCTTATCTGTGACTAAGTGTCCGTTAGCGGCTTTATTCCTGAACGAGCGCACAGAAGCAGGCGTGTGCCGTTTCTGGTTAGTGCGGCGGGTTGTCGGGCGTTCGCAGCGGACGCCGTAGCCCGCATCAAACGTAATAACTATTCAGACAGTTTTTGGCAAGGCCGTCACTCCAGTTTGGCGGTGCTCCTATAGACGCGAGTTTTAAGTTTGCTCGTTGCCACTAAATGCGGACACATCTATGCACTTGACACCAAAAACGGTGATGGGGCGAGGCTATGTTTAGGGCGCAGTTATACGATTGATTACTACCGCTACAATAATAACGCGAAGCTATCGACACAACCGAAACATTTAGGTAAGAACTGGGCCAGTTGCAAAACAAGAAGCTAGCCAACCTATGTGCTGTCTATAGATGAAAGATAAAGTACCTTTATTTTCAAGCAAAATTAAGTCGTACTATACACAGTTGCTGATATTCCTACAGAATTTGACGAAGTACGAGCATACATATACCTGTATTTGGTTTCGCAAGAAAGATATAAACGACTACAACACAGTTGTGGTACACCTCAAACGAAGAAAAATGATACTCCGCACCAAGTCAAGCGATGGGAATGGATGTTTAGTGATCATGCATGCCATCTTACGTCCGAGTCTAATACAACACCGCAATGTTTACAACTCCAAGGCAAACTGTAATCAAAGCACACAATCAACCGCAGGTGACTCGGTGGCAGTTGACACGTCCGTTCCTTGTTCGCCATACTTTGTTTTAATATCCGGCAGAGCGTCCTGGAAGAGCTTAGTCAAACAAAACGATAGTGCAGCACGGATTTCCGCGGCTCATATATTGCCCACGTGACCCTGCGTGAGTCACAGATGCCTTTCAGCGATTAGCGACCTCTGTATAGCCCGGTGTTTGCAACGCTGACACCACTGAGTGAGGAGATCAGCGTGTGCACATAGAACGATAAGTGTGCACAAATGCTTGAAAGATGATATCAGCATCATATCACCTCCGAGCGCGAGGAATATCCTTTACACTTGCTCAATATTGCCTGAGCAAACCGCATGTAGTAAAAACGCGGAGATAGAACTGCTAAACCTATCGGCTGTGTCAGTAATTGAGACTTACAATGAGGGACACGGAGCTTCAGGCATAATCACTAAAAGGGTTGATCGTACGATGTAAAAACTTTGGACGCCTATTTCAATGAACACATGACGGGGTATGAGCACATGCCCCACCGCGGTGGTCTAGTGGCTAAGGTACTCGGCTGCTGACCAGCAGGTCGCGGGATCGAATCCCGGCTGTGGCGGCTGCGTTTCCGATAGAGGCGGAAATGTTGTATAAGCCTGTGTGCTCAGATTTGGGTGCACGTTAAAGATCCCCAGGTGGTCGAAATTTCCGGAGCCCTCCACTACGGCGTCTCTCATAATCATATAGAGGTTTTAAGACTTTAAACCCCACATATCAATCAATCAATCAGGGGGATGAGCACACAAACGACCTAAATAGTAAGTGTTTCAAAACAATTGGTGTGATGTACCACGTCTCGTTTGAATGACCAACAATCTTATAGTACGTTAAAATGAATTTCACAATGTTTTTGTCGATAAAATTACGGGAAGCGTAATCTTTGTCCCTACTTTGAACCATATGATCTACGGCGCACAGCAAATCATCTGTATAGAGCAGACGACGGATGACAACTTGCCTTAAAGCGTGTTCTTCAGTCTAATGCGGCAGTCTTCGTGCCCCTAATCATAAAAATTTGTTATGAATCGTTTATGAACTCATTCAACATTCAATTATTTTACCCAACGTGTTGCAAACAAACACATGACCGTCACAGCAGCTCCATCTGTGAGTCAGTAATGGAGAGGCACCACATATTAGAAGTCTCAGTGCTCTACGTATAAGAGTGAATTCAGATACGGTAGAATACCGTGTTCAAAATAGTTACTCCTATCTGCTAAAACAGCCTTTCTTCACCAAATGCGGTCACGTTTACTCGCGTTTGAAGCTTATTGCCGCTTTTCCGTTCCGCTTTCTAGATTTCTCAACTTATCAGCGCACTGTTCTCGAAAAGCTCTGATTTGTACCACGAATATTGCCGCTAAAAACAAAATAATGCAACATGTTTTTCTATATTACTGTATGATGGCCTTCGGTTGTCTATTTACGAGATTTTAAGAAAAATCGAAGATGGGTTATTTTTATTATTCAAATTTCAGTGGAGTACACTCTTGCCAATATGAGAACTTTGAGGCAATATATAAAAAATTTACATTTGCCCTACGGGAGCAATAATTTATGTACCTAATGAACACACTATATCCTTAAACGTGTCAAGTTTGAAAACGCTGCTTGCATTGCTTTTGGAGAAAAAAATGGGGAATACGTAACTTATTTTAAACTGTCGCAAAATTAGACATTTTAAAAAGCTATTTTCTTAAGGTCTACAAACTTGAAACCGTATGAATTTATTCTTCATTAGACATGCATTTCAGGTAAAAAATATCTTCCTTGAAACAAAAATATTTGCCTTTTTATAACATCTGCAATTTTCAAAAATGACAGGGGACGAAATTGGTGCCTCCGTGTTGGTGAAGTTTGATATTTTTTTTTCTCGTAAGTTATGCCGCTAATCATAAAACGAAGTTGACTTTCGGGCTACCTGGTGAGAGGTGCACGAAATATAAAATACTCAATGAAATCTACAATATCAACTTTTGGACCCGTGTCGATCTCTCGTGGAATCACCCAAGAGTAAATACGCTCTGTACAATACTATTTTTACCAATACATAACTATGGATAACTAGGTTGGAGTACTACCACAAAGTAAAGCATCAAAAAGCTCGAAGCATTACAAAAGCGTGAAAATACATGTGGTTCCATTACTTTCCACACCTCTCACACACCTGTGACCCTCTTATAGGAGATCAATATCCCGGTTAATTCCATCCGCAACTATAACATATAATAACACTTTGGCTTTGCGTCCAAAAACTACGATATGATTATGAGAGACGACTTAGTGGAGGGCTCCAGAAATTATCGCAATCTGACGTTCTTTAACAGGCACTGACATCACACACTACACCATTTCGCCTCTATCTAAATGGGACGGCCGCGGCCAGAATCAAACTCATGACCTTCGAGTCAGCAGCCGGGCACCGTAGCCACTGGTCCACCGAGTCGGACAAACGTAACCTAAGCCGACAGTATAGAATCTGCCCCCCACCCCCTTTCTACGCACGCCTATACCAATGCAGGCGAGAGGCCTCTGTCATGTCTCTCCGATGAACCCGGTTTTGCACTTGCTGCGGCCTCACCGAACCTTCTAACTTGCTAATCTCGTCAAGGCCACCGCATTTAACGCCTCTCATTGAGACAAATCCCCCAAAATAGAAGGTTGTCATAAATGACACATCAAAAATGTCCGAAGCCAGCCACGACCACAAAAATTGGATAAGTCCACCATTCCGGTGGTAACAGCAGGTACCCGGTTCGTTTAAGAAGTACGAATGTGGGCACATTAGTATTGCGGATAGATTGTGGTGGACGCTGTTTGGTAAGAGCTGATATACGGATTACTATAGCTGTTTGCGCCACATCTTCACAGTGTTCTGTAAAGAAACACGGTACTGACCAAGGCTAATGAAGATATTCGAAGTTTGCAAACTGCATTCACTGAGCTGAACTGGTAGTCGTTGTCAATTAGGCAGCCTGTAGTCGACACAACGAGCATGCGTAAATGGCAGGCATAGTCCCTGTGGTCCTATCATTGCAGCTGGCGATGGCTGAATGATTAGTGATTTTAACCTGAAGGGTGAAAATTCTCTAAGGATCTGGCTTTCGCTGCGGTCTGAAAGCCATGGAATCAAAAGGCATTATATCACACTAAATTTGGGCATTTGCGAACCACGATCCCGCACAGCGCTCGACCACCTGGGGCGCACAACATATATAGCGTGAACGGTGTCCTTGATTGGGCTGGTTAGTGCGTTGTAGATGACGAGACGAGATGAAAGCGTGTGAGTGCATTTATCTTCTCATTTCTTTACAGCTGTTTTCTTCTTTATCTGAGGCGGAGCTCATCGAGAAATTTATCTTGCCACCTCCCCATATCTCTGGCCCCGCCGCGGTGGTCTAGTGGCTAAGGTACTCGGCTGCTGACCCGCAGGTCGTGGGATCGAATTCCGGCTGCGGCGGCTGCATTCCCGATGGAGGCGGAAACGCTGTAGGTCCGTGTGCTCAGATTTGGGTGCACGTTAGAAAACCCCAGGTGGTCGAAATTTCCGGAGCCCTCTACTACGGCGTCTCTCATAATCATATGGTAGCTTTGGGGCGTTAAACCCCACATATCAATAATTCAATCCCCATATCTATTTTGTTAACTAATCTGTACCCACCACGCTTAAAATGTGAATGCGGCCCCGTTCATCTCTTTCAAAAAAAGTGGCTCGTACGCACGTTTTATTCCCTTTAAAAAGCCGTTTTCAGGCGAAACGGCATCCGAGAATGTAATCTCTTCGTTCGTAGCGTATGGGGAGAACGAGCTGCACTATTTTCGTTTATTACTCTTTTTCTTGCCTCCATTCGGCGCCAAGCGAAGTGCCGACGACGGAATATTAATGATGCGTTTCCTTGCCTCCTAATGAAACTGGAATGGCGTTGTCACCCGCAGTGCGGTCCCACGAGAGGCATCAACAACACGAATATCCCGGAGCTTAGCACAGCCGGAGGAAGAGTGCGAACATTTATTTAAATTCTGTTTGCCTGATAGTTATTCCTCACACTCTTTCATACATGGCATGGCATTTAGCTGAAACGGGATAGTTTACAACGAAACGAATAGGGATAATTAAAACCATCCTTTGATGTTCTCGAATCAGAGAAAATCCGTGAACGCGAGGACAAAAATGGTTGCAATTGACGTTTCATCGCTAGACTTTATCCTTGTTTTCCCTGAGATTTAATATTTGCAGGGAATGAAGCAATCACGCAGGACTAATTAGCACATTAAAATGCATGAAAGAGAGAACCTTTCACAAATATTATGATGTCGCTTACATGCCTTCAGCGGTACATCTCAGAGTAAATACGTTGACAGAACAGCCCGTAGCAAGCACGGTCGACGTCTGCCTAAACAGCGAACTAGTCAGGAAGCTCCCCACGAGAATAGGAGTTCAAACAAGCCATTTCTTGGTGGATGTATGTACTGTACAAGGCGTTTTTTTTGGCTTATAATTGGTACTCCATAATTGCAAGCTTTATAGCGCGAAGTTCTTACACAAAGGACAAAGAAACACGACAGGCACAAGCACTTGTAAGCTTGTAATTGTGTACTCTAGCGTTTGATCTTTACCTGACGTGTTTATAGGGAGTTTTCAAAGAGCGTCCCCTGAAGTTTCGGGCCCCAAAGCCCCTTGCATGTGCTCTATTTGGGCCAAGCAGGAGCTAAGACTTTTTTAATACGGTCTGCGTCACTTTGGGCACTCTCCCTTAGGTAGATCACTCTTAAAGTCTTGGCCGAGAGCCGCCACTGAGGGAGCCGTATTTTTGATCACCTCCGGAAATTTCGACCGCCTGGTGTTCTTTAACGCGTGCTTCAGTACTTGTTCTAAAGTGTGCTTCAGAAGGAAATCTACGACGCCGGCTTCAGTGCTGTACGGACCCAGAGAGAACCTGGTCGCGTAGCAATAACGCGTCGACATATACACATGTGTCAGCAGCAATCGTTGTCTGTTTGCGCAAAACAAGCGAGGGTATGCCCAAAAAACATCGGTTAGAAATGGCTGGGTTCCCTATGGGTATACAAGGGGTGCACCTCATCAGTAATGTTGGGGAAAAAAAAGTGCTCCTCTTACGCGAGTTTATATACCTGACATAGCAGAGTTTCCACATATGCGTGCTGCTTACGGTGCATTACCAACGCTCCACAGTGAGATCACTGCAAACACCGCGAAGCCAGAAGGAAAACTTTCGTTTCCGTTATTCGCGCATATCGCTTATATCCCGGACATGTAACCTCCGTTTGTTAGAATACTAAAAGAGAAACACACGACTACGGGAGCCTCTTCGGCAGGAATACGTGTTATAACGACGGTTCCGCGTACCGAAACAACGTCTGCACTTCTACACGCAACGCCTCGAGAGAAGCGTATCTGTTTATAGGGGGGGGGGGGGGGGAGACGGTATAGTATCGACAACCGTGACGGCCGCAGCAACTGCTGCGCAAGCGCTTCTCATAATGGGGTCACTACGAACAAGACGTCGAAGTGCCGCAGCTGACGAGACGCGTTAACGGGGCACCGATCAACGGCCCGCAGGAGGATGACGTTTCGAGAGCGCGTAGCGGTGCGTGACGTTCCGTGCACGACGTAGACCTCGGATGAGCTGGTCGACGAAAGACGGGGAGGGAGGAAGACGCCATTGTCTTCAAAATGGCTGATCACTCAGCGGCGGCCGCTACAGGCTAGTGCAGATAGATGCGAAAGCTGCCCCCCTCGTTCCATATCGTAGCCTTCACAGCGCAGTGCGAAGGCACAGCGCGCGACCTAGCGACACTCTCAAATGGAATGGCGGCGCATGTAGCTGACGTACGCTTCCCAGAAGCAGCGTGCGCGCTCGGTAGCGCGCGTTTAAGTCCGTACTCTCATTAATGGTTTTGCATGTCTCCGTTCATGCGTGCACGCTGCCGACGCAGCGCGCCTTCGCGCTGTGAATCATACGCGCCGCTAAATCATGCGTGGTGTTCTACGTGGGCGTTTGTCCAGGCGTGTCGAGACATTATCGACTCACACTGACGCGCCGTAGCATCTGTGGCATTTGTATATTTAGGATTTAACTCGCGAACCAATAGACCTGAAATTTTCGAGCGTGATTTCGGCTTCCTTCCGCTTGCGCTTTCAGCTAAAGGCGTGCCGTGCTTCCACGGGAAGCTATAGAGTATGCGTAAATTATGCCTCAACTGGCAAACGTAAACAAGGAAGCAACGAAGAGGCAAACATGTTCTACTGTCTGTCCGGTACTCTTTCGTGGTGAGAATGGAATCGTGATCATTTTTGCATTGGCCGGATGTCAAGGGCTTGATCACGCCAGCATGTTACGTACTTTCATAAATCTTCAAATTCAAAGGCTACATTCTTCTAAAACGTCAGTTCTTCACTTTTCTGTGTGCTGTTTCCTCAAATCTCACGTGGCGAAATAAAATGCCGCGCAGCTGCACATTGGGGATGTGAAGAGTTTTACTTCCTTCTTCAAACTTACTCGAGATTTACTCCGCAAAAGGCAGCCCCCGAAAGAAACCCTCAGGAGCCCACGTCAAGGGCTCTCCCTTTATCACGCAGACGTGGATTTCCAAGAACCCAAGAACAACAACGATACTGGCTCTGTTGTTTTTTTTTTACAATATTATTAATGAATTCTCCCCCAAGCGTCTTCCTTAAAGCAGCCGTCAGCATTCGTTTAGTAGTCCCCACGAGAATTAAAAGCATCAAGAGCCCTTAGGCTCTTAATTCCCATTACGACCCACTGGCCGTCTTCAAAGAACGTCAGGCTTCTTAACTCTCTAGGATTGAGTCGCGAGTTCCGAAGCAAACATAAGCATATGAAAAGGGAAATCGCGAGGAAGGAGAGAAGCATTTGACTGGCGAAGTCGCAACCTTTGCGGAGTGAGATGATGCATGTACAAGAAGAATTCCGAATAAGACAGCGGCGGCGGCGGGGCACGGATACATCACCCGCGGCGCAGCTTAGAGGGCGAGAGAGAGAAAGAGAGAGAGTAAGGAAGAGGAGGTAATGTGGACTGTGCATAAGGTCAATTCGTTTTCAAGGCGCGCTCGCTCGCCGTTTGGCGACGTGCTCCCACTGGTCGCCACGAAGTCCTTTAATGAGCCCCCGTGGGAGTGCCAGTGAAAACGGTAATAAGTGAACCCACTGCATATAAGTCATAGGGAGGCAGAGGGAGAGAGCGAGAGAACGTGGCAGCGGTCTGGTGAGCACGTCGGCGCAGTGCTAATGACGCCGCTCTCGCTGTACTGAGCATTCATCCGACGTAGGCTTCACTGATTCCGTTACTGGAAATCACTTTTTTTAGGATGAAGCCAGCAACACAAACAGCATCGCACCATCTTTTTTATTCTTTTTTTTTTCTCCTCAGCCTCTTGTCATTTCTTCCTTGGCGAACAGTGAGCCTGGAGTCCACGGGATTTTCTTGGTACGCAGTCTTTCCAGTCTTCATCCGCTGTTTTTTTTTATATCGTCCTCGTTACAGCATCTGCGTCCGTTTCTTTGTTTATTTTATTACTATGGGAGTTCCATTAAGGGCGCTCATCATTAACAAACACGTGTTCTTCGCCCCCGCTATACCCGGAGCGTCTTCTCGACATATTTACCTATATTGCAAAGTTAATCAGCACAAAAGAGGATCACACAAGAAAGCACGTGCAGAGTACTAGTGCTGAACTACCAACAACGACCGTGTATTTTATTTTTATTTCTTTTCCCGCATTACATGGTCTTTGGCTTTTGAAGGTGTGACAAGAAGGTGTTCACGTGCATTCCTTGGTCTGTTTCATGCTGAAAGGGATACTATATAGATTCCCTGCATATATTGTACCTATATTCCATGGCCCAATTGATTAACCTTGAGCTGCGCTTCGTGCATTTTGACCCATGACCGTTAAGTTTGGCATAGGGGCTAACGCATTTCCCAAGTTTCTTTCCTTGCTTACTAATGTAGTCCTATTGTACAGAAGAGTCGCTTCGTCTCCGCACAGAACTAGACGACTAATATAATGCCACTCGTTCACCCATGTCCTCTTCCACTACCCCACTGTCAAACAGCACCACAAAAGGATATTGTGCTGTCCGCACAACCATGCAAGCACTGAACGTCGTTCATTGATAATGCACGGGTAACATACGAGAAAGAGAGAAAGACAGACTTTTATTTTGATATAAGGGCTGAGAGGTATACGCCTTGATCGTGCTTATAACTTTCTGTACTCAGAACAGGGGAAAGTTACTTAGAAATAAGAGGGAGGTTCTCCTCTACAGCGAGGGGAGCCCCCGAGCAGCATTCATTAAATCTCTGCAATTAAACTTGCGTTGGTATAGAAATACTGAAATGGCAAAATATACTGACCCTCGTATTCACAAACGCTCCTCGACTCGACTTTCACCCTTCACTTGACAGAGTTGAGCACTGCGCCGCTTCTCGGCTGAAAATGACGCTGCGCTACTCAGGAATCGCAACACATTATCGCTGATAGGCAGTGGCTTGTCCTGCGTAGAGACGGCGCTCCCATCGGCTTTCTCAAGTGAAGGTGGAACGGTGAGTGAAGGAACATTCTTGAATACGGGGTGTGAGTCTTGTATTGAGAGATCGGTTCGGCTCTCCACGTTTTTACCAAGCTTCGATTACATTTGAGACTCCCTTAAACAGGATACGTTTTATCCACTATTCATGCATAACTTTTTCAAGGGCCATGTAAACGTAAAGTTCTCATGCGAACAACCTTCGAGGTTGAAGTACGATATCGACATGAGGCCCAATTTACCAAATCGGTCTGTGTTATCGAGAGGATTTTACTTTTGTCATTACACTGCCTTCGGTATCGGCCTGTGCACTTTATCCGTCGCGGGAAAGACCGACGGAGAAAGAGGAAACGAAAGAATGCAGTGAAAAAAAAAAACTATGCCTTAAAATTCGCGCGAACGTCACGTGATGGCGGTACGCGGCACTCACTCTGTGCTCTATTTGAAGTTACGAAAGTCTCCTCATCAGAATTTCACGACATGAGTTTTCTATGACACACAACATAGTCACTAGCCTCTCAGTAAAATTGGTTTTCTTATTGATCTCGCGCTCCGATTGAGATGACGTTACGCCAAGTTCATTCTCAAACCACTACACCCAACAACAAATTATCCAAGGCCCCACTTAAGGACGAAGAGCGAAATAAAGAATGCACAGATAGCAAAAATACAAGTGGGCAAACGAAGAATGGAGCTGAGTTTTCTGTTATTTATTTGTCGCCCAAGAATCAAGAGTTGAACTTCCGAGTGGCACACCAGGGCTTTTCGCCCAGAATACAATCGATTCAAACTTTTTGTCGCACTCGGTCATTAGACGCGGGAAGGTGCAAAATGCTCGCGGCGTTCTTTTTCGATATAGCTATAAATCTTTTTTAATTCGATTTGTTGAAGTGATACAACGAAGAGTGAAGCTGTGTAGAGAGAGAGAGAGAAAGAGGGAAAAAGCACACCTAATTTAAACAAACAGAATAAAACAAAGAACTAGTTTCGCTTAATGACGTTACCAATTGTTCTCTTCGCGAGAGATTGGTGTGAGTTGCTTTCTAATATTTTTTTTTTACCTTTCTTGGCGCTTCTCGAGAAGAGAAACGCAACCTTTCCGGACGTCTCTATTGATGGCTCAAGTGACTACACTTGCAGCTCGCGCGTAGTTCTTGAAGAGGACAGCGCAAAGATACGCCTGATCAAGAACAGAAGGTTGAATGGGGAAGGAGGGGCAGAAAGCTGCCCTAGATCAGCGCTTGTTTGACTACAGCTCCATCACTACTTCCCTCTCAGAGTAATCTACACTGTCGACGTTGTGTAAACGCACTTGTTCCAGCCGTGTACGCAAGAAGAAAGCAGAGCTCCGAGTCGACGCCTCTGCGATCTATAAAAAAAAAATGAAAAAAAGACTCTTGACAAGGCGGGCTCTAAGGAGGTCGGATATTCTGTCCTCTATATTTAAGCGCAATTAAAGAAATGAACAAACGAAGAAACAAAGAAACAAGCCAGTCCAGAAAAATTTATCAACATAAATGAACCCGAGAAAGAGCATTCTAAAAACCGCCGGAGTTCATGGGCACCGAGAGATAAGGTAGGAGTGAAAAGCACTTCAAGGTAAGCTTGCAATACCGCGCGTAAAAAGCAACACGGGTGAGTGCGCTATGGACAGCCTCCTCAAAAAGTGGTACGAAAGTTAACACAGGCCTGTAACGGATGGCGATTTTGCATCGTGTTATCGTCCTGACTATAGCAACTTGTCAGCTATAAATGAACATATTTATCGCCTGCTTTGTAAACTCCTCTTGCTCTTTACTAAGTTACTACGACGGCGGTTGACATTATGCGAACATTGATCAATTGATTGATTGATTGATTGATTTAGACATTGCGTTGTACTGTAATCGATCGCTACTGCACTGCACGTGCGCATGCGACTCTTTTTTTATATATAAACCCTGCGTGAACAGCAAACTCGGACTGCAATATGTATGTGTACCAAGCAGTGGCGTGGCCAGTAATTGAAATAATGGGGTAAGGGTGGGGGGGGGGGGTCAGACAGACCTCATGTTTGTTTGTGAGAATTTGCGCGCGTATATATATATATACAATGTCATTATTACAGAGAGTAATCTCCCCCCCCCCTCAGACATTTCTGGCTAATCCAATGGTACCAAGCACAAGCAGTGCATTTGCAACCTTCTTCGCCTGGCCTCTGACATTGCCCATTTCAATTCTGAAGGACTTTAGCGATCACTGTTAATGCCCCAGAATCAGCTGTACCGCATGTGAAAGCACTTTAAGCTCTGCAGTGGTAAGCTAGAGGTGTATATTGCATATGTATGTATGTATGTATGTATGTATGTATGTATGTATGTATGTATGTAAGTATGTATGTATGTATGTATGTATGTATGTATGTATGTATGTATGTATGTATGTATGTATGTATGTATGTATGTATGTACGTACGTATGTACGTACGTATGTATGTATGTATGTATGTATGTATGTATGTATGTATGTACGTACGTACGTACGTATGTATGTATGTATGTATGTATGTATGTATGTATGTATGTATGTATGTATGTATGTATGTATGTATGTATGTATGTGTGTATGTATGTATGTATGTATGTATGTATGTATGTATGTATGTATGTACGTACGTATGTATGTACGTATGTATGTATGTATGTATGTATGTATGTATGTATGTACGTACGTACGTATGTATGTATGTATGTATGTATGTATGTATGTATGTATGTATGTATGTATGTATGTATGTATGTATGTATGTATGTATGTATGTATGTATACCGACACGGTGCTTGATATATGCTATATTTAATCAATCACTCGATCTACCTCTCTTGGTCTGTTGCCAGGTCTTCTTTAGAAGGCTAAAACCGTTCAACTTTCTTGTCATCTGTCCGCCGCGCTCCCATCTCTCTGTCACTTTCTTTTTCCGCTTCTAATTCTTTCTCTTTTTTTTTTACGCGTTCTCGTGGAAAAGGGAAGCGAAGCCTCCGGTAACGGCATGTGCACGTACCTTCCACGAGCGGAAAAAAGTCACCGTGCCCACATTGGCGCCCGCGTCCACCAACCGCGAAAAGTGAAGTTTATAAAAAAAATAAAAAGAAAAAAAATCGAGCCGTTGTGAAATAGGCGAGGCCACGTCTGAACAAGACGGTTCTAACAAAGGAACGGGCGGACACGAACTGGCAACAGCAGCACCTCGTTTCTCGCGGTTTTTTCAACAAGTCATAAGCTGTATAGCCGTTCTTCGTAGTGTCTTCGTTGCTTACTTTTGATGCTTCGTTTAAAATTACCTCATTGGTTTCTGGCGTTCAAGCACAGCCATCCTTCACATTCTCCCTGCCTTTTTTCATAACTCGTTCAATTTTCGTTAATTCTTGCTTGCACTCAACCCAGGGACCCTTGGAAGACGTACCAGGTATTTGTGCTTCTTATCGGAAAGTTCACGAACCTTAACCCGTCTCCAACTTCGGAACTAATTTTTTTTTTTTCAAACTTGTGCCTGTACAGTTAGCGTTCGCGCGCACCATGTGTTAAAGGTCAGAAGCCACTAGGGACTAATCGAAATTTCTGCCAACCATAGACGAAGAAAAAACTATTCTTTACATCGGCCAGGTCTGGAGTCCCACCGCGCGTCTACAGAGAACTTCAGCTTGCCTTTCAGAATGCAGCGCCAAGGTCTTGAAGCGTTCGTTCAGCGTTTTGAAATAGTGGAGCTTGCCTTTCACGAGTGGTCAAAGAAAATACATGTCTGCAATGTTGACTGCCTTTTTAAAAAGATCTTTAACAATAACAAATCCCGTATTCTTATACAATAACTCACTCCTCCGCCTTTTTTTTTTCCTTTTTTGCTGTGTATACTGTGGCATTTTTGCGAAGACTCGCCGCTCTCACTACATAGGACACAACTTCTTCCGATGACATTGAATTTGCACGCGGCATTTGACCAACAGGCAAGCAAATACACTTTGTTGTGATTCGAGGAGTGGTTGGAAGATGCTGGTATTTTCGAAAACAGGGCTCAAAAAGTAATACGCTATTTTTGATCGACTATTCTACAATATTTCCTTTTCTTTTTGGGTAATTTAAACAACAACAACAACAACAACAACAACAACAACAACAACAACAACAACAACAACAACAACAACAATAATAATAATAATAATAATAATAATAATAATAATAATAATAATAATAATAATAATAATAATAATAATAATAATAATAATTCAGCATTATTTTTTATACCTTGGCTTTTAGCTGAATCTGCGTGTTTGGAAAAAGTGTTTAACGATTTAGAATACATGCTATTCTACTATGGGAGAGCAGATATCTGTCCCGGATACGATGCTACACCGGAGTTACTGCATTTCGCTCCAGTTGAAGAGCGAGCGACCTATTTGCACAGCGCGAAGTCAACAATGACAGAAGAAAGGCCACTACACAAGCTCTGGTGTTGTGTCCCCTCTCTACCGTCCTCGTTCATTTGTGCTGTGTAAATATGTCGATGCCAGATCATCAACTAACATAGTTACCGTTCTATCAAATTGAAATATACCCACCTCGGCCGGGTATTTAATGGGCAATCTCAATCAACTTTAGCTGGCGGCTAGTATCATAAGAATCGCACTCATGAAGATACAAAGTTTAAGGTACATCATCACGCACTTTAAACATAAAACACTTGTGGTAAACACAAGGCAGACGAATAGCCGAATGAATGATTGTACGCGCGCATCATTAAGCCGAGTAAAACGGCAATTAAGGAGCAGAGCTAAGTGAAGATCGCTAGGCATTTCCAAAATGCACATGAACACGTTGGCTCCCAAATAAGACAGAAACTCTACTATGGTTTCAAAAACAAAAATCAGCATGTCCACGAAGTGAATGATGATGAGTGGCGTGAAGCGTCCATCAGCCTGTCCATGCTTCCATCCGTCTGTTCGTTCTTGCTTCGGTCCGTCCACGTGACCATCCGTGCCTCCATCCATGCATCTTTCCATCTGCCCGTGCGTCAGTCCGTGAGGTTGTACATCCGTCCGTACGTCCGTTTGTGGGTCCATCTGCTCGTACGTCCACGCGTTCGTCCATCCATCCATCCGTCTGTCAGTCTGTCTGTCCATCCGTCCATGCGTCCATCTAGTGAACACTCCAACTCCCGCCATCTCACATCTCGCAACCCCTGTGGCACATACGCGCGCTAGAGCGGGTATGGGCCACCGGTGGGTGTTTACTACTGCTACTAAATACATCGGAGAATGTACAGTCCCACGCACTAAGAAGATCCGCCCCTAAAAAACGGCGCTATACTCGGAGCATCTGTCTGCAAACATTCTCTCATTTTTGTTCTAACCTTTTCTCATCGCCCATCGTCGCGAGTGCACATACTACACACTTCATCAGGTCCAGATTGAAGTACTGGATATAGCCAGAAAACCAGACTAGGGGTATAGCCAGCATTTAATTTGGGCCTGATGAACGGTGCAGTGATTGCGACGTTGGCGTCATTCTAGCCAATGTAAGAATGCCCTCCTACTCCCTCACCCACACGAGAAAAAATCGTTACAAGGATAAACAATTAACACTTACCACGGGCCGTACTTCGCTGTCAAAATAGCAAAATTACTTCCTGGCTGCATCTATCTTATTTTTTTTTGTTTTTTCTTATGAACCCTTCTTTGTTTTTGTTTTTTTTTATGAGATAGCAACCCAAGACTGTGTGTTACAATTTCCATTGAACGAACCACCGTCATAAAGTGTGATGGCCCCACCAGTTATAATATAAACTTGTGGGATTTAACGTCCAAAAACCACCGTATGATTATGAGAGACGCCACAGTGGAGGGCTGCGGAAATTTCGACCACCCGGGGTTTTTTCACGTGCACCTAAATCTAAGTACAGGGGCCTACAGCATGTTCACCTCGATATAAAACGTGGCCTTCGCGGTCGGGATTTGATCCCGCGACCTACGGGTCAGCAGCCGGGCACCAAAACCACTAGGCCGAAGTGACAGGTAGAGCCTACCTATAGGTCAAGTTTACGAAGATCCATTAGTATGTGCTATTGGGATCGCAGGTACATTACAAAACTTGGCCATCTTTTATTCCCTTTGCGTCCTTTCCCCAGCACAGGGTAGCCAGCCGGTCTGTGAACTGGCTAACCTTCCTGTTCGTTTGTTTTTCTTTTCCTCCTCCACCTCCTTGAACAAAAAAAAATCTATGTGCGTATTTTGCGTTTTTACTCCGTACACGTCAAGCCATGAATAACATGCAACAATTCACGTGTTTACAGCTTAGTTCACTTAAGTGAACTCGTGCTCGAATATTTGTGACTACTGTGCTGTTGATTTGTACTGTGTTTGCATATATTCGTTTTTACTCCATGAAATATCTTATACTTTTTTTTATTTTTATATTTCAGTGTGGGATATGTCATTTGCTAAGCTAGAAGGAATAGCTGGTGTCTCCATGAATACACCATCCTCTCCAATTTATAATTCCAAGACTCAGAGGGTCCAATTTTTGTTCCCAGTCGACTACACCCCCCTACATTTGCCAGAAAGCTTTCAGTACGCTTGTGGCCTTCACCGGCTTACGTAGTTTAACAGCTCCTCCGAAATCCGTGCAACTTTGAACAACTTATGCTGTCGTGCGATGACGTCATCATGTGAAGTCACAGTGACGATATATATATATATATATATATATATATATATATATATATATATATATATATATATACTTGTCGTGTTTGATGAGCAATCCGAGGTTCTCAACTTGATAAAAAGAGGAAAAAACACCGCTAAGTACTAGAGATGTTGTCTCGTCTCCTTCATAACGCTATTTTTTTATTCGAGCTTAATTATGGAGATGACCCATAGCTTCAAGCAGGTTTAGTTTAGGAATGCACACTTTCAACATTCGCTTACTCGTCTCAATGACCCTTGACAACCATATTAAGCCACAGAACACCTATATACTACCATTTGATTAAGCTCTCCCGGATCAGGAGCAACATTAAATAGCGAGCGCGAGCGAGAACGGCGCCTTCAGTTACGCCATCTGGAAGGCGACAGGATCTTGAGCATAGAAATTGGTTCTACGGGTTTTGCCTAGATGGCAGCACGAGCGCAACAACTCCGCAGGCACGCATCTATTTAGTCGCACGCTCAGCCGCACCAAGGAGGACACATAAACAAGTTTTTTGTATCCTCCTTGAGCCGCACGGTAAAACGCACTCAGCGAGATCGCGGTTGCTTGAAAGAGAAAAAAAAAATGTATATCAATAGTTATATAAAAAAAACAGCGGACATAATCGTTTAATACTGAAATCGGTCTTAAGAACTATATTGAGGACTATTTTCGAGAAATGAGCGACGCTGTGGAATTTTATGCATGCACATTAACGACGGAAAAGCTGACGTGGAGTTGGTGAATAAACTTGACTTTAAAAAGCTAGTTCGACAGTTTATCCTTCGGGCGAGATGGGGGAAAATGGGATGCGTGCCCCCTACCAGCCTCCGTCGGTAATTTGAGTGATGAGAGTTGCCGAATATATTAAGATGTGCATTAATATCAAGATCTTTAGTTTATATGAGTGGTAGGTTTAGGTTGTCTGCGAAATATATTTTTTTTTTTGTAGCATAAGACTCAACAAGTAGGAATGTCAACTTCTCATAAACATCTGTGGTTAAATGCACAATGTACTTGAATTCAAGCACATTGTCAATATTTCAAGTCATTAAGGGCCGGCGTTCCGCAGGGCAGAATTCTGATGCCCCTTTTGTTCCGCCTGTATATTAATGACATGGTAAGAATTGATAACTCTGCAAGACTTATACAGCACGCGATGCTGCTGATGCAGCAAAAGATGCCAATCTGTTGTTAAAGCAAAGGCTTCTTTGTTTAGACCCTAAAATCACAGGATAGTAACGCTCAGACAGGTTTGTACTATGAAACTTCGTCTGTTAAAGTTGTGCGTTCAGAGAATGGTTTAGGTGTTTTGTTTGATGACCCCATCTCTTGGAATAAGCACACTGAACTAATCGCAGGTAAAATTTAACGGGTGTGCGGTAAACTGATTAAATGTAAATCGTGCCTGCCAAGAGGTATTGTGGTGCTTATTTGAAACAGTCTATTTGCTTCGCATATAAAGCATTACTACTTAGTATGGACTACGACGACGCTGACAAACAACAGAAATCTTCATATAACCCATAAAAAAAAAAACAATCCATGCCAACATGATCTAACCACATAACATTAAACAGTTACATAAGAACCATTCTTTTTTCAATTGAATTTACTTCCACTTCCATCGCTATACAAAAACGCGCTATCTGAATGCTATAAAGATGGTGTAGCTAAGGCGAAACACTTGTTACGCAACCCTTCTTGTCTAAAGGGAAAGAGGAAACTACACAAGACTCGCCTTACAGCAGAATAAGAACTTCCGAGCATACGAACTAATAAAGGTAAACTGATGCTAAACTAGTTATTGTCATACCATTTAAAGAATGACCATTAGCTTGCACATTTTCTTGTTCACAAGGAAGAAGCTTTTCGTTTAAAAGGAAGGGGCAGCGTATTCTTATCACGTATTATAAGTTCTTTTTTTTTTCTTTTTTTATATTCTTGATGACATTCTTCATTGTGGGTGAAGTTCTTTTTTTGTGCGTGTTATGACAAGATACACTTTACATCAGGTTACATTGTTTGTAGTGAACTATTGCTTGATTTCTGGGGTTTAACGTCGCAAAGCCACCATCTGATTATGAGAGACGCCGTAGTGGGAGACTCCGGAAATTTCGACCAGCTGGGGTTATTTAACGTGCCCCCAAATCTGAGCACGCGGGCCTACAACATTTCCGCCTCCATCGGAAATGCAGCCGCCGCAGCCGGGATTTGAACCCGCGACCTGTGGATCAGGAGCCGAGTACTTTAGCCACTAGATCACCGCGGCGGTGCGATGTGGTGAATTGTATTAAGATATATTTGTATGTTAGGACTCGTTTTGCATGTGGAATTGTATTATGATATGCTATATCATGTCTATTTTTATATAACATTTTATTTTTTCAATTTTTTATTTGCATTCTGAGGGGCACAAGCCCGACAGTACTTTCTTGTCGCTCGACGTTCATGTTGCTTTCTGTTTATACCAAGTTCAAGGGACCGTGGGCCTAGAGAAGAGGTATACTGTGACTTTTAACTCGAAGCCCTAAACGTCTTTCTCTTTCGAGATCCGATGCTAAAATAAAAATAATTCTGATCCTGACACTTGTTTTACGTGACGAAATCAAGCCGTAATTACGAGGCACATGGCAGGGAAGGGCTGCGGGAATTTCGGCCGTTTGGTGTTCTTCCACGCGAAACTACGTCGAACTTTTCGCCTCTATCGAAGCGAGACTGCCGATGGCAGAATCGAATCCGCTTCTTCAGGGCCCTCCGCCGACCACGGTACCTGTTCAGATACCACTACGGCTAGTGAATCAAAATGTGAGAAGCCAACGAAATACAAAAGTATATTAAAGAATCTTATTTGCTCCAAGTTTCTCGGTACGAACCAATGGCGCAAAATTGAACTGACATGTTTAATAGAAATTGTCATTTATCGGTTGCGATATTGATTCAAACGAAAAACAAACAAACACGTGAACTGTTGACTTCCTGCATTATGAAAGCATCGTGTGTGTTTGTGGAAGTGGAATAAAGGTAGAGAGACAATATCGTAGTAATTGTGCAGTTTTACTACCCGAAACCACGACGTCATTATGATGGACGCTCCAGTGGAAGGCTCCAAAGTCACCTATACCGCCTTGGCTGTTTTATATTTATTTTTTAAAGTGCACAGCTCATATTGACAACAGAACAATGACACTAGAAACCATTCTTCAATGTAATCCTGAAAGGTTATCTAGAATCAAAGCAACCAGGGCGTTGATAAAATTTCGAAGGATAACCGACTTGCACGAGCGACTGTCACTGCCGCTTTGGACTGTGACGTTATACATGTGTGTGCGTGCGTGTGTGTGTGTGTGTGTGTGTGTGTGTGTGTGTGTGTGTGTGTGTGTTTGTGTGTGTGTGTGTGTGTGTGTGTGTGTGTGTTACTTCCCTCTTTCTCTCTTTCTTTACTGTTTTTTTTTTCAATATCCCCCATCCCCTCCCACTGTGCAAGGTAGCACACCGGTTATGCCAATCTGTTTCACATCCCTGCCTTTCCTCTCTCTCTCTCAATTTTTTTTTCTTTTTTTCCTTCCTAAATATATGTGCACAGGGTTTTAGGGTTTCCCCTCAAAGTACAGGTGAAAGCAGCCGCTATAGCCAGGATTTTATTCTGTGAAAGAAAGATCATATGTCATACACGACACTTTGGTTCTGCACACTCGTCTGTGATACCAAAATCTGCCAACAAGAAAATGTTCTCATTTGACCACGATAACATGCACATATACAATCACTGCAACAAAGTATCAGTCAATATTTGTCGTCAGTTCGTCAACCAACATAAGTCGATGTTCACCAGTATTCATCAGTGTATATATTACTTGACATTGATACTTCGAAGTGCCTCCACCCTTCAAATTCACTCGGAATCTAGCTCAAGATCAGCGCACCTTTCTCCTTCTCTTATCGCTCAGATTTTTATTCTACGGCGCTTAGCAGCATTGATGGAGCGCTCAATTGTTGCAAGCATTTTTTTTGTATGTGTGTGAATGTATGGGTGGGTGGGTGCTTGTGTTAATTGTCGCGCCAATAGCTGCCGCTGCTTCCCAATACCAACTTCGCCAGATCGACACTTTACCGAGTTTCAGGTCAGAACATTGGTTACTTATTATAAACCGTAATATGCATTTTTTGTTTGAATATTCCTTGGTTATAATAAGTCACCACGTTGATCAATGCTCGTGGAGGTAATTTTATTCGTGCAAGAAGTTTTAAGTACCAACTTATCAGTAAAAAATAAATAAATAAATAAAGCAAGCAAGAAAGAAAGAAAGAAAGAGAGAAAGAAAGAAAGAAAGACAGACAGACAGAAAGAAAGAAAGAAAGAAAGAAAGAAAGAAAGAAAGAAAGAAGGAAAGAAAGAAAGAAAGAAAGAAAGAAAGAAAGAGGACAAGAAGGACGATTATCGAAGCTCATGAAAGCTATTCTAAGCCCAACCAATCCTGCTTCGACAAAAGAGCACGCTAAGGTTGTCACAGCACAGCACGAAGTTTGCGTAAAAGTACGAAACGCTCCTTAATTTTCTTAACTTCGCGAAACGAATCGCACGACTTGGTCTTGCTGAGCTAAAGTAGATGACACGTGCTGGTTGGATATGAGTGCTTTCATTGACGAAATAAATCTCTTTCAACGAGCACTTCGCTTACCTCTTAACCTGGACACCCTGCCCAAATACCTTTCTACTTTTAAAGTCTTAGTGTAGACTATACAGGATAAAAAAAAACAAGAGCATGAGCTAACTAAGAGATAGTAAAAAACGTGAATTGCAAATCATCGTGGATACAAGTCGAAAACTAAGACAAAGTGAGCACAAATATTGCCAAGAATTCCAAGCAATACTTTCTTGATTTTTTTTTGTGTTTGCTATCGCATTGCTATCACGCCAGTCGCATCAAATAGAACTCGTCTGCCAGTACTGACAAAAAACTTCGCAGTTCACTAATTTTCCTCATTGTTCAAACATCGACATACACTACCCCTCATTTTTACTATAAGATTTTACAGATTAGCTTTTATTCCTGAAGGATGCCTTGAGCATTCATTATGTTCTATGAATAAATGTTCTGCTTCGTACTGAGCCTATTGGAAGGCTTCTCATGGCTCTGTGAGACGAGCATCTTCGCCTGAAGTTGCACGTCTTAACCATCATTTAGATCTAGCATTCCTCATCGCATATTTAGTGAAAATTTGGATCGTCCGTCTCTTATTCGCGCCTTGAACATCAAATATCTTAAACCAACAAGCCTAGTTTGCCATACTTACATTAGTGAAATTGTTTCGCAGTTTTTTGTTGTTACCTGATACTAAGGCACTAAATAAGCTATCCCTATTAAGTACTCTCTGTGCAGTACTAAACAACAGCTAACCATCTCCACCACTGAACTAATCAGCTTGACTACACCTGGACCGTGAATGTTGTTTTGATGAAGTTTCTTCATTTATTAATTCATTTCTTTTATGACGTAACAGCTAAGAACACCAATTCTTGGCGGGCCACTTGGTGCATACTGAGCCTGAAACAGCGCGGAGGCGGCACAAAGCTCGTGTGCGTGCGAGTCTCTCTCTCTCTCTCTGTGTGTGCGTGTGTGTGTGTGTGTGTGTGTGTGTGTGTGTGTGTGTGTGTGTGTTTGTGTGTGTGTGTGTGTGTGTGTGTGCGTGTGTGGAAAGCTTGTATAGTTTTATCATATATTTATTTATTTATTCATCGCACCTCGATCATTTATTGTCAATTGTTTTACTACATGGACAATGGTAACGTAGTAACCAAGCAACCTCTGACTTAAAGGAGCCCTGCAACATGTTTCCAAGTAATTGTCAAATGTCCGGTGACTTCAATAAAAGAGCTTAGTGCCTAACAAATCAACTGCCAAAGAAAGATTTAGAATCCGTGAAGCATAAGCGGAGTCATAAAAATTTTTGGACACTTTTGGCGCTCTTTCCCCCCTTTCCAACCAGCGAGCGCGCTGAAAGCTACTCTGGATTGGGATGACAAAGAGGCAAAAATATTCTTCTCTTCGTTAAGGCGTCATGACCTAGAGCAAGCTTCGTTTTGTTTTATTCACACACACGGATTTCTTTCAGTGGTATCGCTAGCGCACACGTGGGCACGTGGCGGCATCCCACGGCGGCCGCGGTAACTATGCAACTCACGACGCTCAAATAAGCGGGTTGCCGGGCACTTTTGTGTGCAACGCGCATAATTTCACTACGTGGCAGCATTCGTAGAGGGCAGAGGGAGCAGTTTTGAGCTGACTTTAGGAATTCTTTGTATATTCCAGGCGGCGTGCTGTGCTATCGTGTTCGGTTCGCATGTGTCGAGTACCGATCCCGAGTACCGATCGGCAGCGTTTTCTGACCATGCTGGAAAAGTTTTGTAGTATCCACCTAATGTCCCAACAGGTCCGCTACAGCTACTGCAGTAGTAATAGTAGTGTAGTAGTAGTTACCACTGACATGAAGTTTTCTTTTAACCAAGGCTCACATTTGAATGAAACCATCGTGGTTTAAACTGTTTATCGGGCTCCCCGAGCGAAAGAGAAAGGTAATTTACACGTCAACGCCGTTCGTATACACACACAAAATGGTGGGTCCGTCGTGCTCACTCACCTGGTTTAGAGCTTTCGCCTTTACCACCACACGTATATTATGCGTAAGTTACTCTATCCGACCACGAGGAGCTCCGTGTCAGCCTTGCTGCAATATAATCGTTACGCGTCGCGAGGCGCAATGAGCAAGCACCCTGTGACGTGTTGTACCAAGAATCCCCATAAGCAAATTGGCTCGGCTACTTTTCTGTTCTCGGCAATGAGCCTCATGCTGAGCGCGGTCCTAGGGCAATGTTATTCCCTCCACAAACCGCAAGGCGAAAAAAGAAGCTTTCACTACGCTGTTGTCCGTGTTGAACTGCAAGAAACTGCAAAAAAGCACATCTTAATCTACAAAAAAAAAACTGTTGCAACTTTGTTGCGGTGAATGACCTGACGATATCTGCAATTTTTGTGAGTTGACGCCTAAAAGTAAATTAGACGCATTTTGCATGACGTAGGTCTCATAGATATGTACGCCTTAACATGTAGTGGCGAAGAAGCAACAGTTTTACTGCGTTATAGAACCAACCCCGTGTGCGCCCCGGCTTGGCTATGAATGAAGACGACCGCATCCTTGCTGTCTGTATACGGCGCTGGTGTCTACGAGAACCCTTGATTTGGTTACGCCAACAGTTCGATAGAGAGAAAAGTGATAGTGAACCGACTGCAAAAAATCATAAGCACACAAGCGTGCGCGCGGAGGGTACAACCCCCCCCCCCTCTCCACCACCCAAGCACATGCCTGCCTGATACTTTTACCGAAAAACGATTCTTTTCTGATCTTTATTCACAAAATGCCAAGGACAAAACGCAGGGTTCTCCCCCACCCTGAGGGAGAACCATGTGCAGGCCTATGCGTAAAGAACTTTCGAAGGTTTTAATGTGCTCAATGCACAAATAACGGTCAATAATAAATGTCACGTGCTATAGGCTCCTGAACTGTGTCGAGGTTTCATGCTTTTAAGCAGAGTGTCTCTACCGGACCAACTAAGCGACAACGTTGAGGAGGCTCTTTATACAGAGAGACTATATGCTCCTACAGTGCAATGTCATTGCTCTTCGCCAAAACTTCTCGCAATGGACGGGCGACGAAGAAGAGCAAGGTTACCTTGTTCAAATATTTTTATGCCTGTCGCCATAGCCGCTGAGATAGGAGAGCAAGTAGACAAATGTTATGCGCCAGTAATAGTACCTCTTGGAAAACACCGGTAAAGGAAAATGCCTAAACGAGGGGCGGGAGGGGGATATCGCAGCTGCGGATACAAGATCCACGCGACCCCTCTCTGATCACCCGCATCCATCATGCCCACTCTTTCGGAACGACAAAGCGACAAACTTCTCTCTGCAATGTCAGAAACGACCGATATGCAAATACACAGCGCACACATGGATTAGAGACCACGCTGCGCGGACGAGACACCGGCACGCGCAAGCGATAGGCACGGCCGTTTGCCGATGAACACGGAGCCGGGGAGGGGAGAAACAGCTGCCCCGCACCACTTGCGCAACAAGGCAAGAGCTGAGCACCGAACGGAGCAATCTGGCTGCACACAGAATACTCGCTCGCCCGTGCGCGCACACGAGCTAACTTACTCCCCGGCCGATATTTGGCGAGAGAAGCGAAACAGATAGGGACACTCCCCTTCCCCCAAATCTCTCATCGCGGGCTCGTCTTCGTCTTCTTGCACACCGCCGCGTCGTCGTTCCCGCACGCGAAATCAATACCCGCGCCCTGGTCCTCGACGCACGCACGAAGCCCGCACGCGCATACATACACACCATTGCCGTTACGTGTATCCTTTGTGTGTCCCGTTTCGGGAGAGGTCCGCGGGAGGAACATCGTCGTCGCCACTCGCAATTCCCGATCGGTGCCATTCTTTTTATGCCCGTTTCCCCCCATTTTCTTTGCCGGCTCCTCCCTGTCCCTTGCTTGACGAATGGCTCCACTCGCTCTCAGAGTGGTGCACACACACAATCATCCATTCGTCAGATAACGCGATCGGAAGGCGAGCGAGTCTATAAAGAAGCACGTATACGACAAGGTAGAGGTACGGTATAGTAAGAGTTGTAGGGGCGGGGTTGAGCAAAAGTAAAGACGAAAGCAGCAGATAAAAATAACGAAAAGCAGACAAAAGTAAGGGCAAGACATCAACGGAGCGTTACCACGAGCGACCAGCGACCGAGGGCGCTGGCGGCGGTGCGCGCGGCGCGCTCTACCAGGAGCGTCGGCGCGCGCACCTAGCGCCGGGCGAAAAAGTTTGCTCCCGCCGCCCAGTGCGCTTCCAGGGCCGGTCCATAGCGGACGCGATGGACTTCGGCTGAAAGGGGGCGGCGCTCTCGCCGAACCCGTTTGCGGCCGAGTTGCGGGCGGCCCCTTCCACAAAACTCGTACAAGTGCTTTCGTCGTCCGACTGGTTCGAAGATGGATCGTGGTCATCGTCTTCACTTCACTTAGTTTCGGACACCGCGTGATTCATTTTTCATTCCTTGCCTTATACTGCCGGGTGTTGTCTCTCCAAGCTTCTCCGCTTTCTTGGTGGTGTTCAGTGCGTTCGACGACTGCGCTCCCCTTCACACTCTTCTCAACAGCACCGGTTGCCTCATTCGTGAGTGACACCGGGACATTGTGCAGAACGACGTGGCGTTGAAGCACGAAACGGTGAATATGCATCACCGGAACGGCTTCTGATCAATCGACTCGCCACTGAAGGTAATGAATACTCTTAACGTGCACCTGAAGCATCGTGTGTGGTCGCGACGACGGTGGTAAAAAAGGGTATCTTACAATGACCTACACCTACAGTTTCGGAAGATATCCACTGAGAATTCTACAGAGAGCGAAGTCAGTGATCTTATATCAAGAAAAGCGTTCCAGTGCATTTGTGGCTTTTCAGTGACAACCCGACAGAACTGGAATCATCTTTCGCAGCAGCAGCATTATCAGCGTAGGCAACTGATCCAGCGGCCAACAAGGAGCATCGAACAATCGCATATCATCGAGCGTACCTCAGCGCAGCGTATATCGTGCGTACCGTAGACAGCGAAATGCCAGTAGAATGAAATTGCACGTAGAATGCGACGGCCTTGCACGGTTTTCCGACATATGTAACCTGTTTCCCTGAATTGCTTCGTAGTGCAAACCCAAATGCAAGTAATAAATGAAGGAACTGAATGTTAAAGATGTGAGAGAAGCCAGTTCATCACATCATCTACGATATTAAGCGCTATTAAAAGCCGCAATTTCCCTTCCATGCTGTGGAGGAAAACACGCTTGTGTACAAAGCTCTTTCAACGTAAACGCACTCAGCAAAGCTCGCAAACCAGAGAAAAAAAGAAAAGTCATACAATCTTTTATTGAAGCAATGACAGCAAATGCATAATTTAGCAAGACCACTGCATCTGTGTTTCTAAAGAATGCCCTGAGTTCGGTGTGCCGCCATCTTGTTGCTAAGACACTTTCGGCCATGCAACAGCGAACTGTAGGAACGCCGGAAGTGCAAGTAACAGGAAAAGAAAACACAAACACAACTTCAAACCCTCGGGGCAGACAAAATCAATTTGGCGCAGACAACAAACCTCATTCTATGCGGCTAACCAGTGCGGAGTTGGGCTCGGGAAAGAAGTTTTTTCCACGCAATATCGTTAACGCTTTCTGGATAAATACCTAGGGAGTGAAGAAGAAATAAGGCTTCTCCGGTAAAGAGCTTCACCAAGTGCTTGCGAGGCTGCACTTTGGGATCGGCGGGAAGCGAAAGCAATTTACGCGAAAGGGGGTGAAAAAATTCAAAACAAAACAAAAAAAAACGAAGCATCCCATGGATTGAATCGAACGCCAATTACCGATTCAACGAAGCAAAAAAGATAAATAAACGCTAGTGTGATAAGAGAAACACATTTAAAGTGCTGCTTATCACACCCGGGAACGCTCTTTTCACTGAGCTCCCGAAGACACTGGAACTAACAAGAAGACCTAGCTGCACCTAGTAGAGGCGCCACATCATCTTCCCCACCGTCAGGAGGCAGTCTTTTCTTCGTTAGCGGCCTCTTCCCAGAGTTGGCGTAGAAGGATATAGAGAAACAAGATAGCAAAGTGACAAAACTTCCTTCCATCCCCTCCGGTACGTGAGAGCCCTCGAGCCCTGCTAGACTTCCCCAACCAGGAACAGAAAAAGACGGAACAGCAGGAGCCTCCTCGAACGAAAAAAAAAAACGACCCTAAGCGCAGTCCTCTAGCTTGTCCAAAAAAGGAGCTGAATCAAGGAGGCGTTGAGCCGGTGGTGGACACTAGCAACAGCGAAGACGGACAAGGAGAGACCTGTCTTCGGGGAACGTGTCAAGGGGCGTGGGCCACATCACTGCCAGGAGAGGGTCCCAGGCGCGCCGGTGGCGTCAAGGCCGGAGTCGGAAGCAGGAGCCCTTCTTCCAGAAGCCGCCGTCGCCGCCGAAAACCGGGACTTCCTTGGAGTCTGTCGTCGCCGTTCTCGCACGCGCGCGATCCCTCGTGAGTGGTGTTGTACAGTGGGGCGCCCTCGGCCGCGAGAGCGCCTCCCGAGCCTCCTCTCATGAAGGGAGCCTGGTCATCGCCCGTCATGTCCTTCCTAAGACGCGGTCAGCAACGTCGCCGGCACTCTGCGTTCGCCGCGGGGACACAGCGCTACGAGCTGGTCAGCCGACAACCACCTCCACTGCCTCAGCGCCAGGACAGCTACAGGACAGTGTACGTATGCTACTGGGTCTCCTTTTACGCCCGCTACTCACTGCACGCTGTAGTTTGTAGCGCACCCGATGGGGGTGCTGCACGCACGCAAATGCTTCATCTATACCCGCGTCACAGTCTGTTTGGCAGCTATAGCGTGAATCCCCAAGGCTCTTTATGGACAGCGCAAGGGTAACATCACAAGAGTCGCAGTCTGACGACTTGATATCTAGCGACGTTCCCAGCGTTTAGCGCAACTCGGAGTGACAGGTGACCAAGATAGGAGTTAGGGCAGGATAGGAGATATATATCCTATCTCGCCCTAACTGTTGTCCTATCCTATGGGGTAGGACAAGGGGACACCGTGCGGTGCAGTTCCCTCCTCTACCCTTGTCTCCTCTTACCCTGCTTGAGTTGCGCTAAATAATCAGAACGTTAAAACAAGCATGTCTACGGCAGAGGTCTGTAAAAGGCAACTAGAGGATTGTTGGCGGAAATTTGGGTGCTATAACAAATACTACATTTCACAAAAACAAGTTTACCTTAACCTAACGCGCCTCAAGTTAAGCTTTGAAGTTGAAATGCAACAATATATACAGACAGGTAAAATATCAGGTCGCATTAGAAATACTTACTAACAGACCACCCCGTGCATCATTTCAGTGGGGACGCTCACAGCAATCGATCATACAAGACAAGCAAGACCGGCATAAGTCTTCTCGGGAGCTCTGGTATTCGAAGTGGATAAATTACTACTTAGTGGGTGAAATGAGCAACATATGCTTAAAGAATTCATTGGGAAAAAGGAGGAAATACGTCGATAGACTTGGAGTCTTTATAGACATACATTGCAGAAACAGGCAGTCTGGCTGCTGCAAATGATTCTATAGACTGCAATAGAAGGAATAACGCCTGACTATAAAAAGCAGGCTGGGTGGCTACTCGTCACCACTCCACTTCGGAATGGATGCCGATAAAGACTATCATCATCAGTCTATGCATCAACAAAGAACCGTCAAGAGCAATAAAAATAACAATGAACACGGGACTTCCGCGCTGCGTTAACGACTTCACGCACGTAATGTCTATCGACCATTCCCCAACATACGGTCGAAGTTTGGAAACACGATGGTATGTGCCATTGCGAGGACAGCTTGTTCTGACGTCACCCTGTTCCGAATGACGTCACGCAACGTGCGAGAGTATTGAGCGGGCACGCTATGTGGCGCGTCGTGCGCTGAAACGTTCTTCCTTTAGCGATGTGTGAACCCAGAAAGATAAGATTACTTTGAATAGGCTGTAACACGGGACCCTTTTTGAAATGTTTGTGCGTCGCAAACACTTTCAAAAACCCGCACATATATCTGTAGCGACGCTTACACGCAACAGCTCGACTGTTAAGCAAGAGTGATGGATTTCCACCGGATTTGAACCCAAGCATCGGTGCGTGCACAAGCTAATGGAGATGCGGCTTGTCTGCCGAACATTTAGCGAACCCCCACTGACAATAACCTGCCGAAGTCATTGTACTGCCTAATCAAACAAAACTTGCTAGGAAGCAGTTGCTTTCTTTTAAGAGTGGATTGTGTTCGACAACGCTAGATCTTTGCAGGGTCAACACGAGGTGATCATACATATACTATAGTACAGGCTTCTCCGCAAGACTGGACAAACCTTTGCAAGTTAATGAATGCTATATCCTGTGCAATTAGATGCTGGTGCGTTCATATTCTATTCTACCCAAAACATTTTCGCATTCATTATCTATTAACAATGGTGTATGCATATTGTCACCTGATAAGTGGCATTTTTGGCACGTTGCGGCATGTTATGAACGGAATCAGTGCACCTCGCTCGAGTACCATGCAGGGTGTGTGTGCACGCGCAAAAAGTAAGTTTACACCACTGTGAGTCTTAATGCCAATGTGTGATGCCCGATTCTCGCTCGCCGATGATGTACCTCACTTTTTGCGTAAGTTATTTCAAGTCGCCTTGCTTCATTTTGCCAAACCATATTGGTGTTTTGCCGGCTTTTTTGGGTCCGAATGCCTGCACGTACTACATTGGCATCGTTTTTCTCAGCGCATCAGTCAGTCTATAGTCATCTATCCCCGGCCGTTTTGTAGTTGACACCTTCATGAGAGTGGGATAGGTTACATACAAAGGCTGTGCACTCCAGTGACACAAGAAAATTCAAGCATCATGTCATCCAGCGAATCGAGCACACTTGTCATCCAGCTAATCCAGCACCTTTCTTCCCTCTTCCTCCCCTTTGCTACACTTTACTAAACAAGGCTCTTCTCGGCTAGGCTTTAGCATGCCTGGATAGCCCGTTTGTCAAAACACTCACCTGCGGTTCGTGGGTATACGCGGGTAAGAATCACGCTTGGCAATTAAAGGGCCAGTCACCACACTCAAATTTTATCAGCACTCTTAAAGAAGCTCTTCAATTGATAGAGTAGACCACGGTGATCATGTTTTCCGAATATTGTAGCACTGCGCCTTCATTTCGAAAAAAAAAAACAATTCTCACGCTCATTTCCTAGCCATGCCTCTCCAATCCTCCTTTCGCGCACCGTCACACAAATATCGCCGATAGGCAATTTGACGCGACACGCAGCTCGTAGATTGGTCTAAACCAGTCACGACGACGGGCTACGCCTTCCTCTCCCTGTGAGGGAGAAGCATGGCGATGCCACGTGAAAATTTGAAACCAGATGAAACCAATCTTCAAACTCCTGTAACTTCTTTATTAAAGCACCCATCCGCAACATTCTTGCGGCAGCATTTTCACAAAGCAACAGTGCACACATTTCTCTTGTAACAATTTCTGGAACTCGAGGTTGTTTTCGGGCCCTTTAACTTTTTGTTCGCTGAGAACTTCTCAATTTATAGTTCTCTCCTCTGTTTTCCTTCTCCCTCTATCTGTACTTTATCTATCACCTATCAGAGTGAGTGCTTTCTATGCCGGACAAATCGGCACACGTGCCCCGCCGCGGTGGTCTAGTGGCTAAGGTACTCGGCTGCTGACCCGCAGGTCGCGGGTTCCAATCCCGGCTGCGGCGGCTGCATTTCCGATGGAGGCGGAAATTTTGTAGGCCCGTGTGCTCAGATTTGGGTTCAAGTTAAAGAACCCGAGGTGGTCGAAATTTCCGGAGCCCTCCACTACGGCGTCTCTCATAATCATATATGGTGGTTTTGGGACGTTAAACCCCACATTTCAATCAAATCGGCACACGTGTTCTGGAAGTGAAGCTGAGGAGGACGACGAAAGCGCGTGCCGGTTCATGATTACGATTCTTTCTGTTCGCGACTAACAGGGCTAACCCGAGTTTAAACAGCTACGCTGTTCATATCTGTTAATATACCGATACCGGTACTAATCTATGACAGCCCTTTTTTTTTTGCGGTAGCACTTGTTGCAGCTGGTAACTGCTTGTAATGCGGTGTTCAACGTGGCTGCATGCAGGTCGTAATGTTGGCAGCATCATCAGGGAAGGAAAAAGTGCTAATATTCTTATGGCATTCCTTGTTAGCATTTTTAACTATTCACCACATCGCTGAAAGACTGCTGGCTAATGAGGCGGTTAACAGAAAGCCCGTAGCCTGCGCGACATGCTATCAAATTAATCTAGATATTCCAGAAAAAGCAAGCACCGAGATAATGCTCGCGTAATACCGAAAAGCTTCTCAGCCATGGTCCACAAACTGTTCTAACTTTATAATTTCTCGGAGTATCATATTTTTCATGACAGTTAGCCAGAGAGTAAGCGACAAACTGCGACCACCTACACTGCCCTCCTGCAAGCTTAATTAATTAGTAATTAGTTTGAGCCATGCTCAGGGAGATTACGAAGCCCGGGTCATTAGCGGCAGTGTTTGATACGACTTAATAAACAGCTCTGGTTAAACTACCCGCAAATGTCCATGGTCATACAGAGAAGCTCTCGTGCTTTTGACAATGTCAACTGTCAACATAACTGAAATTTCCCGGCCACACGCGTCGATCCAGGTGGTTGTGCTCCAACGCAAATGCGTTGGCGACTCGGTCGATGCTTCACTGCTGCTACCATGAAATACCTTTTTGCCGCCACAAGCATATATACTGCTAGTGATGCACGAAGGGCGTATGTTGTTTATGAGGCAACAGATTATCTATCTATCTATCTATCTATCTATCTATCTATCTATCTATCTATCTATCTATCTATCTATCTATCTATCTATCTATCTATCTATCTATCTATCTATCTATCTATCTATCTATCTATCTATCTATCTATCTATCTATCTATCTATGCGTCCATATACGTAATTTCGCCAAAGCTTCGTCATCTTTGGGACTGTGTGAGCAATGCATTCTTTAGATGAATTATATTGGCAGTAAGGTCATCAATAAACCTACCCTATACTGTTGCCCTTTTCCGCATCCTTCGCCACGTCCGATGTATTGAACTGTATCATCCCATCATCCCCGGTAGCTCACGAAACAATGCGACTCTCTGACAAAGCCCCAACACACGCAATTCGCAATATCACCGAGAAAGCAGCGCGGTGTTATAGCCCTCTCGTATGCCTCTGACGATGCGGCAGACTTCCGGGACATTGAATGGGGGCACCGAGGCACGGCGCACTTCGCTTTACTCTTTTCGCGCGACCTCCGCTACGGATAATCGTATCCGTCAAGACTCTTATCGCGACAGAAAATCTTTGCCGGGCGCGCAAGAAGCTTCTATTGTCCGCGGGCGACGTCCGATCATTTATTTCTGATGGCTCGTCGACAATTTCGTACCCGTCTTCGAGTACGCCGTATCCGCGCTGCCAACGAGATATTGATTTCCCCGATAACCGTTGGTACATCCGGTGCTCCCTGCAGGTGTGATACACTGAAACCAAGTTTTTTTTGTTTTGTTTACCCTGCTAATCTTTGAAGTGGAGACAAGGGGAAAGGAGCGTCAAGTAACACGACCTGGGTATAGAACGCCTGACGACATAAAAGTTTCAACGAACCTTTTTCTTTTTGTTTTAAAAGATAGCCCTCATAATTCAGTCGCTGTCGTCAAAAGTTCAGATTATGTATAATGGAGAAGTAAGCCACCTCTCGATAATTGGAACGCTCACCATCGCTAACGGCTCACCGGCGAAAAAAATCCGCGGTGATTGAGCACGTGATCAGTGAAGCGTTTATGGGAATTGAGTGCGCACAATCTGCGTATACTTGATTGGCTTCTTTTTCTTTGGTCTAGCCGAGCAAAGGGACGAACTTAGTTTTAACCTTATTAACAAACTCTGATTTCAGGCGATAATTTTCTTAGGCCCCTTCACGTTGCAGACTGTAAAAGCGCTCAATTAAGGCAGCAGTTATAAAGCATCGAACACTGAGAAAGCCATCGGGCCGTTCTTTGGGCCCGTATTTTGAAATATTTCACCTACTAAACGAAGCTTTTATCCCGGCAAGTAGCTCGACCAACTCCTATTCTGAAGGAAGATTCTGATAGTCTGACGAACCCAACAAGTCTTTTTTTTTTTTGCTTGACATGATTATCATTTTATATGTTTCATTTACCACCCGGCACGGTATCTTAAGCGGGTAAGGTGTAGCACTGCTTAACTCGAGGACGTGGTTCGAGGCCTGGCCACGGCAACCACATTTACGGCAACGAGCATGCGAAAACACCCGTGAACGTAGACTTGTGCGCGCGCTAAAGGAACGCTCAAACTCGATTTCTACTTACGGCACACCTCATAAAAATATCATCATTTCATCATTTCGCAGAATTCAACATGATCAAAGCCGTCTCTGGCGAACAAAGTTTAGATAGCTTAGATAGCTTTGCTATTGTATGCGAATGAATGATACTTCTCGCATCACGTCTGAAACAAAAAAAAACAAATAAATCAGGCCCAAAAACTAACAGAGAGGTGTTAACTGATAACTGATATCAACGTTGAGCTACCCTGTGGTAGCTGAACACGCAAAGGGTCGCACAGCTATAGGCCCGACGTCATGGCGGCCAGAGAGTTGTCTTTAAAGGTACAACTGCTGGGTTGTTAGAGTGAAGAACTGGGCGTGTTGGTATTGCATGATGTGAAGTAAATAGAGCAAAAAAAGAAGAAAAAACATCGGACGAAAAGACAGACACACATAGAGGGCGCCACTTCCAACAAGGTTTATTTAAGGCAAAAAAAAAAACAGGTATGCTATTTATGCAGACAGCGTTTTTACGTTTTATCGCTGCGCAGTTGCATTAAGATGCTGCAACTCCTTCGGCCATAAGGATACGGAGGCCACAATCACGCCATGATTACCGGCTTCGATGATCTTTATACAGCGAAAGCTGTTACGGGATCTCAACTAGGCTCACGTGCGCCGCAGTTGTCAACCGCCACCGCCGGTGTCTGTTATCACTATCACACAAAATAAGAAAACAAAAATGGCTAAGTAAATAAATTTCACCAAGGACGCAATGGGATTCTAACCCGGCGGGTCCCCTCCGTGCAGACACAACATTTTACCGCAGTGCGCCGCCGGTGCTTTAAACTCCGCTGCAAACTGGCCTTATGCAGGCTTAATGTCGGAAAAGGACTCGCGTCATATGAGTAATAAAACATTTTAGAACAGCAAACGAACAACCAGGCGTCACACACTGCGAGTCACGTAACGAGAGGGTCATCCAATGCTACGACCCTTTACAATCGCTTCAGGCATCATTCTTGATTGTCGTCAGCCAGAAAAAAAGTTGCACAGCATTCCATGCAAATGTGTAGCAAGTACCTCGCTTCTTCGTAAAATGATGAAGGATGGCACAAAAATTATGATGGTTAAAAATGATGACGTGGGTATACCCTGTCAGTGTGCTTGTAGCAGTTACCCAAAGGGTTTAAAAAAGATTCTGAAAAGCCAGTCTTCCAGATTTCGCAAGCCTGGTGGTTTTTGCCTAACTCATTGATATTGTTATGGTGCATCATCGACAGGAGCAAGCGTGGCACTTAGCGAAGATGAAGAAGACGCCTGTGCGTTAGGCGCTTGCGCGAGAGGCAACTCAGACATCTTGTTCGGCTGCCGATTCTCGGTGGACGCTGTCCTATAAGCCTAGACCTCGCCCCGTCACAATATGTTTCACTTAGCTCACCTCGGTAATCACCAAACATGCTCGAAAATCTGGTACCCACTTGAAAAATATTTGCAATGCATCCCCAGGTGACCCTCTTTTCCCTTCCTAACTTTGCCGCAGCGTTGTACGGACCTGTAATTTAAGCACTGCTCAGTTTGGCCCCCGTAATTTTTTGACACGTGACAAGGAAATGTCACAGATCACACCAACCTGGCTTTCGACATATTTACTTCCATGGTTTACAGTACAGGCTGGTGCTTTCCACTGGCAAGGATTTGTCATTTTGCAATGTTCAGACATTTTCAAATGTGTAGAGAAGAGCACGTTTACGTATGCTCGTTTGGCAATCTTTTTCAAGATATTCGACACGCAATGGACATATGGCCCCGCCGTGGTGGTCTAGTGGCTAATGTACTCGGCTGCTGACCCGCAGGTCGCGGGTTAGAATCCCGGCTGCGGCGGCTGCATTTCCGATGGAGGCGGAAATGTTGTAGGCTCGTGTGCTCAGATTTGGGTGCACGTTAAAGAACCCCAGGTGGTCGAAATTTCCGGAGCCCTCCACTACGGCGTCTCTCATAATCATATGGTGGTTTTGGGACGTTAAACCCCACATATCAATCAAATCAAATCATCAACGCAATGAACATATGCTAACACAGCGGTATCTTGGTGTGCCCAATAAACCAAGAACCACCTCATGTAAAGGACGAGGTAGCTTTGATATGTTAATCGCGCGTACCATAAATTCAAAAAGATTGCCAAGAGCGCAGATATATTCATAATCTCCGCTGGACCTTTGAAAATGACTAAGCTTTGCAGAATGGCATATTTTTGCCTCTGAAGAGCGCCAGTCTGTAAATCACGAAAGTAAATATGTCAAATGCCAGGTTAGTATGGTCTACCACATTCCCTTATCATAAAGCAAAAACTACGAGGACCATACTGAGCAGTGCTTAAATGACAGGCCAGACAGCACTGCAGCAATGTTAGGAATAACAAAGAGGGTCACACGGCAACACATTGCTGAAATTGCAAGTCTCTAGCAGACTTTCACCGCATGCTCTGCGATTCGCGAGTCGAGATAATTAGTAAGGCAACGAAGATTGTTGAAGCGACCGCTGCGTCTGTATCTTTTATCTCAGGAAGAGTTGCAGTGTCTGAATGCGACTGCACAGCGATGAAACGTGGCTACGCTGTCTGCATAAATAACACACCTGTTTTTTCGTGGAATAAACGGTGGCGGCCGGCGTGTGTGTGTCTCTTTTCATCCGTTGTCTTATTTGCACCTTTTAGCTCAGAACATTTCTGAAACATGGCAGTGATCAAAAAAGTACAGGCATTAGATTTTTATATATTCTTGGTGCCTTTCTGACCAAAAGTTAAAGAATTTGGGTTTTCATGCCAACGTTAAGTCACTTGGCGCTTAGAGCTTCAGAAAATTGACGTGTGTTTCGAAAAGCTTCGTTATGACCAGGCAGCATCCGTTCTGCTGCCTGCAACCAGGCAGCAGAAATGCCGAAATACACATCATGTAGCATGTAAGCGGGAGAACAACACAGATACACGCTTAGTATACTATAATTGAAAGTTTGCGCAAAATAAAGCGAAGCTTCCAAACATTATGTCATCATGAAGGAACATCTGGCACTTCTGTCACCTGGTATTCTCTTGTTCTGTCGGTGTCTTCATGCCTCACCATTATTTGTGATGCGTCCATTAGGAAACTTTAATCTGTTCATCAGAACCATTCGATTCAATCAGTTATGCCAAGCGCAAATTTTATGCTGAAGCATATTATTATAAATATATTGTATTGACTCTATTTGTGCTTGCTTCATTTTGTTGCTGTTTTTTTTTCTTACCCCACCCTGCTTGATTTGTACAATGTCTGCAGTATTGAAGAAAGAAAAAAAGAAAGAAAGAAAGAAAGAAGGAAAGAAAGAAAGAAAGAAAGAAAGAAAGAAAGAATTAAATTATGTAGTTAGTTAGCGAGACCATTGTCTGCACACTGCCGTCAACGTGTACCATATGTACCCAGCGCACTCATGATGGCAAATATGGGCGTTATCGGCCATGCTTTTCACAAACCCATCGCGCGCACCGAACCGCAGTATGAAAGCTTCCAGCTCGCCGCCTTGCCTCGAAACAGTGGGTCTCCCTTGCACAACTTACCTCTCTCTCTCTCTCTCTCTCTCTCTCTCTCTCTCTCTCCGCTTCTCCCTGAACCGTTATCGCTGTTCGGCTTGGTGGTCACGTTCACCAGCAGGGCCTTACTTTGTGCAGTCGCATCCCGTACAACGCATTTTTCATTGGACAGCGCTTTCGGCAACGACCGATGCCACCAGAACTAGCCTCCATATCCCCGCACTCCATTTTTCACACGTGTTTTGTTTTAGGAGCTTGCGCCTTTTGCTGGAGGGTTGCCTCTCGTCGTTGAGCCGGTGTGTACGACAGTGCTCATTGATTCCGCTAGAGGCGCAGCTGTGCTCTTCGTTTCAAGAGCGCTCACTAGACGAGCGTCGCCTGAGCGCTCACCGCCGCTCAGGCGACGCTCGCTCTACTTCGGCGCGTGCTCTAGTTTGGTAGGGGACCACTAGGCGGCCGCGCCTATATACAGCGCTTGCTCTCTGCGCGCTCCCTTTATCTCTCGGCGGACATCACTCAGTGCGCGTCGATATCGCTACATTGTGTGATGTTGTGCCAGGAATATGTGATCATGAAGCTGTCATATTAACCTTAACTGATGCTTCGTATGTTGATTCCACGGTCAAGCGCCAGTACCCGAACTTTTCTCGCGCTGATGATGAGTCAATCCTCGATTTTCTGGACCTCTCCTTCAATGCTTTCTCAGAAAACGCCAGCAATATAAACGATCTATGGCTAACTTTCAAAGACATTGTTCAGGATTGTATAGCACGCTATGTACCACTAATAACTAAAAAATCAGCTGGTAAAAATGCTTGGATCACTCGACAAACTCTCCAGCTACAACGAAAACTTAGGAGACTAAAAAAGCAAAAGGCCAGAAATCCGGTTTGTCCTCTACTTGACGAAGCCATTGCTACATTAGCAACAAAACTAAAACTACAAATTCAGGAGGACAAGGCAAGGTACTATGGTATATCACTTCCTTCCTTTATTAAGATGTCTCCAGAAAAGTTTTGGAGGTCTATTAAACCGAGTTCATGTGGCACTACTTCATTTTCTCTTAACGGAAAAGTCATAAGTGATGACACAGCGGCGTCCAATGCCTTCAATAATCATTTTAAATCTGTGTTTACAACAGATAATAATTTCTTTCCAGTGCTTAGTATGTCTTTTCCACCTATGCCGGATGTAAAAATTTCCGAGCAGGGCATTTTTAAACCTTCTGCTTAATATAGATGCTAAAAAATCTCCTGGCCCGGACGATATCCCAAATGCCTTCTTAAAAAGATATGCAGAGTGGTGTGCAAGGTATTTGCTCATATTATTTAAAAAATCTCTGAGTGACGGCGCATTGCCGGAGGACTGGAAAATCGCCAGAATCAAACCACTGTTTAAATCTGGTGATAAATCCAACATTGCAAATTATCGGCCTATTTCGTTGACATCTACTTCATGCAAAATCTTCGAGCACATAATTTATAAGCACATAGTAGATTTCCTTGAAAAGCATGAAGTCCTAACAGATGCACAACGCGGCTTCAGATGTGGGTATTCTACTAACACACAATTACTTGGAATTACACATGACTTCGTGGAGGCTATAAACAAAGGAAAACAAACAGACGCTATTTATATGAATTTTAGTAAGGCATTTGATAAAGTGTCTCATAATAAATTACTTCACAAGTTGGGCCTTATTGTAACAAATCATACGATATTAGCACGGATTAAAGCTTACTTGACAAACCGGTATCAATACGTTTCCCTAAATAGCACCTGCTCCAACCGAGTTGAAGTTGCTTCTGGCGTACCTCAGGGGTCCGTGCTTGGGCCTCTGTTATTTTTAATTTTTATAAATGACATCACCTCCAACATTAATGTTAAGATTAAACTCTATGCAGACGACTGCGTGATTTATGAAACAGTCAATTCAATTCAGGGCCAGATTAGGTTAAATGAAAACTTCCAAAAAATCTTTTCATGGTGCGAACAGTGGCAGATGACTATTAATTACGACAAAACGGTCTTTGTGCGAATAACCCACAAAAAGAAGCCACTTTTATTTCACGACGGAGCTAATGGAATAGGCCTCGGAGGTTGCTGAATATAAATACCTGGGTTTATGGTTCACAAATAATCTATCATGGTCACAACATATAGATGTCATCACAAATAATAAAGCATTACGTAAATTATTCTTCTTGCGACGATCCTTAAAATTAGCAACTCCTTCTGTACGCTTCCTTGCATACCAGTCAATTATGTGTCCCATACTTGAATATGCCATGCCAATTTGGGACCCTTACACCAAAACAAACATCAGCAAATTAGAAAAAATACAAAAAGTAGTGCGTTATAGTTATAATTCTTATGGTCGTTCGTCAGTTACTGAGGTCATCAAACGAAGTGGGCTCCCCACAGTTACGAAGAGAAATAAAATTTGTCGACTGAAACTTTTGTATCAAATAGTTAAGGGACATTACAACATAGATACCTCCCACATTATCACTTTTTCTGAGAGTTATGCTACCAGGCAAAGACACTCTTTAATGATAGCTCCTTTATTTCCACGAAATAATTGCTTTAAATACTCTTTCTTCTGTAGAACTATTGCTGATTGGAACAACCGAACTAATAACATTGTAACACAAGAATCACTTTCGTTGTTTGAAAAATGCTTAGAGTAGTTCTTCAGTACCATTGATTATATCTTTTGTTGCATTTGTTCCTTTTTGTGTGTCACTTGTAAAATTTGATTATCAGTTAAAAGGAATCTTTTCTCCAGCGATGTATCCTCTGTATATTTTATATACCTTACTTGGCGTTTCACTAATTACATCGAATTTTGTTTCGCATCCCTATTTGTGTTGCTTTAACTGTATGCATTATATTGTCCGCGTTATGCATTTTCTGCGTGTATATTATTTTACCCTTTCAGAATACTCTGTACCTCTGTATCACACCTGCTATAGTCTCTGTTCAAGACTGCAGTATCAATAAATAAATAAATAAATAAATAAATAAATAAATAAATAAATAAATAAATAAATAAATAAATAAATAAAACTATGAGCACCGCAGAGGCTAAGGTGGCGGTGCGGAAGGCTCGCGATGCGGCTGCAGCGCGGGCTCGTTGTCAGGAACTTTCTCGAACCTTCCACTACATCCTATAATTCAAAGTCCTCTGGCTCTGTATTTTACGGATCGCAAACTCGTTATGCTTAAAGAAAAACGTTCCCCCGAGTTTGCGTAATCCGTATATAAGCTCTTGAACAAAATCTATATATACTGCATCAATATGTAAATATCTGTACATGGTACATTAATATATAAATAACAAAAATTGTGTATATAACGTGTGTATACAATCAAACCACACGAACTCTCGTGTCACGTCTTTATATGATGACGATTGAGCATCCATACAGAGGATTCACGGTTTATCGAATGGAACCTCTGGAGCAAGCTTCTTCATCATCGTGCACTTCGTGGATATGCGCGATTTTTTTCTCTTTTTTTTTTACTTTCAACTTTTAGAGGTGTTACACTTTCACGGCTTACAACAGAACAGTTATTGCAAATGCCAGAAGCGGTGTGAAAACTTATTTAAACTATATAGCATTCCTAATGCTTGCTACTTATACGGACATGATGAATATGAGTACGCATGTGTCATGGCAACATTGTTTTTTCATGACAAGCGATGATGGTCAACGCCAACCACCTATTTCTTGTAATGGATGGTTTCTTTGGGTTCGCACAATTTCAGTAACACGCGGGGTCATACAGCTAGCCTAAGTACGGTCATGCCGGTTACTTTGGCAACCGTCACCCGATATAACAAATCGTATAGTCGGTTTAAACGTAAGCACGAATGCAAGCTCTGCCCACAAAACCTCTGTGCACTTGTGAATCGCCCTACGTCAGAGAACCCTGCAGGCTGGTTTATTCTCAAGCTTCAACCACTTTTTCGCTACTAATGTAAATACCACGCCTCTTAAAAATAAAGGTACGACGTCGCTCCCTAAAATATTATTTTGGCTAAGGAGTGATATCAGAATCTGTGATGATTCCATCACACATTCTGGCATAAGGGCGTTCAAGTTTTCATCTTAAAGCTGTCTACAACACGCGGTAAGCACTCGACGTTACGGAAATGAGCAAATGTGATTGTATGGCACCTCTATGCAAACTCTTTCTTAATGCAATATTGATGGCTGTGGTAGAAGCTCGTACTTATTCTTAGTATGTCACCGACAATAGAGCACTTGCCTTTTCGTATAATGGCAACAACTGTTAATTCCTACGAGTTCATTTGCACAATTTCATTTGTTCACATGTTTGTAAGTTCATGCATGCGCTAGTTTGTAGGATTCTTATATCCGCAAAAATGCTTGACACACTTTGATGTTTCGTTGTCGTTAAAAATGCCGATTATTAGTTTCAGCCGATTGGGACCCAGGGCCCAAGTACATATCAATCTGACGACCTCTTCATCCCACAAAAGCTAGTCGACAAACAAACGATCGCACAACGACGACTGACAAATTACTCAGCTTTATTTACGTCATGGTCAGTGGTCATTTGTGCTCTGCCATTGACGGCGGCCATAGCTTTTGAGCTAGAACAATGTGTTTAGAAGGGTACTGTATACACTGGACGCTAAACGCAGCCTACCGCTATATGTACTAATCCAAAGAAGCAGCACCTTATCGGTGTTTACGCTTCATGAACGACTTAATCGCGTTATAGCCTCAACGCGGGAAACCCGTGGTTGTCTCAGTTGCTTTAGCTTCCGGTCCAGTAGAATATGTTGCTAGAGCAAACAGATAAGAGTGATGGAACAACACTGCGCCCCATGCAGGCCCCTCTAAACAGCTGCACTAATTCAATTTAAAAGTGTTTTTTCTTGCTATTGTTTTGTTTTTACTAAACGTGCGCCTAACAGTCAGTATTTTAGTGCTAGAGAGGCTCTCACCAATCTATAAAATGCCTTCCGGTTTCAAATTACTGGTTTCTGACCGAGTCTAACCGTAGGCTATTCTACATTGCTTCAGCTGAAGTGCCAGAAGGAACAGATATAGTGGTGGAAAAAGTGCCGGGTCATGTTGTTATCCATTTGCAACGTTTGGGCGCGTGTTTTATATATTTTACCAACCATGAGGCGTTTGCTGTGTTCGCACCAT
The DNA here is from genome assembly GCF_043290135.1 of Rhipicephalus microplus. Classification (NCBI taxonomy): domain Eukaryota; kingdom Metazoa; phylum Arthropoda; class Arachnida; order Ixodida; family Ixodidae; genus Rhipicephalus; species Rhipicephalus microplus. The sequence goes on from NC_134700.1 coordinate 287,189,294, forward strand.
CGCTTCATTTATTGACGCTATATAATCGGAAGTAGAAATAAAGGACCGCGGCCACTCGTAGGATTTTAATTTACCGTAACATACGAGGCACAGTGTTTAAAATTATACAGGCCGAATAGCGTTCCCATAGTAACATCCGATTCCGCATTTACAAAAACGTCTTACGTTTAAACTTTTTGTAAGAGAATATTTGAGCCCTTCCTTATGTGGGACATATATGATTAGCGAAGGCGGCTGGTCAATGTGATAGTAGACTAACGAAAGAGATGTTTAATAAGTGGAGCCCGAGATTCTTGAAAAATGCGTGGTACCTACAACATACCATTTAAAACACCCAAACACTGTAGAAATAAGCCAAGGACAAATTAAAAAAATAACTTGTATGACGCTTACCGCCATAATCTAGAACGTCCCTTCACTCAAAGCTTCAATTTCACTTGAGAAAGCCGGTGGGAGCGCCGTCTCGAGGCAGGGCAAGTCACTGCATATCAGCAATAATCTGCTGTGATTCTTTTGTCGCGCAGCGTCATTTTCAGCCGAGTGGTGGCGCAGTGCTACTCTGTCAAGTGAAGGGTGGATGTCGAGTCGAGGAGCGTTTGTGAATATGGGGGTTAAACTTTAGCTTCAAAAATAGAACGCGATCGCGCAATCGGGCCTCGTGCGCGTAACAGTGGCCATTTCAAAATATCCTGCAATATTTACTGGTATAGAGCAGTGGTCTGGTGGCTAAGGCACTCGGCTGCTGACCCGCAGGTCGCAGGCTCGAATCCCGGCTGCAGCGGCTGCATTTCCGATGGAGGCGGAAATGTTGTAGGCCCGTGTGCTCAGATTCGGGTGCACATTAAAGAACCCCAGGCGGTCGAAATTTCCGGAGCCCTCCTCTACGGCGTCTCTCATAATCACATGGTGGTTTCGGGACGTTAAACCCCGCAAATCAATCAATTACTGGTAGTGCAGTTGAGAAATTCCCACAACGCCATAACTCTAAATCCTTTTGCGAATTGTCGAAGTATACCCACTGACTACCTGTACGTAAGGCACACCTACACACTTTGTTATAAGTGGGCAGCTTGAAGCAACCCACTCGTTGCGCGATTCTCATGTTTTGACGCCTAGTTTGTTTCTACGATAGCCGCCGTGGTAACTCAGTTGTTAGAGCATCGAACGCGTTATTCAAAGGTCGTAGGTTCGATTCCTGCCCACGGCAAGTTGTCTTTTCACCCACTTTTCTTTTTCCATGTTTACATAACAATTTGGTCTAATAACTGTCAATATACTTTCGCCTCTGTTTGAATGCAATAATAATGTGGTGTCAAACACAAATATATATATTTACATTGCGGCTCTAGCCACTGAGCCGTAATAGCTCAGTGGCTAAGAGCATCGAACGCGTTATTCGAAGGTCGTAGGTTCGATTCCTGCTCACGGCTGGTTATTTTTTTCATCCACTTTTCTTTCTTCTTATTTACAATCCATTGGTTCTAATAACTTCCCCTGTACGTTCCTTGGCAACACTGTCTGTTAGATCTCATTATATATATATTATATATATATATATATATATATATATATATATATATATATATATATATATATATATATATATATATATATATATATATATATATATATATATATATATATATATATATATAAGCTGCCCAAAAGTACAATTGTGCTTACTAGCGATCACTCAAAACACTGCTTGCAGATGCCTGATCTGACTCTGCATCCAATGCAGCGAAGAAAAAACTGGAAAATCTCCGTGGTATGCAATGCGTGCAGCGAACTTACACCTTGATGGGCGCACGCAATTCAGGCTATGCCACGTGGTGCCCATTAACACAAAGTTGCGACTCAGCTCCGGAGTACACAGTTAACGTGCAAACGCTCAGACAGGTCCCAGTGACCTGCCTCGCAAACGCCACGACGCCCTACCTAGTGCGTTAGACGACACTGGTGCCCTCTATCAGACTATACAGTTTCACTTGCGTGCAAAAGCGGCGTAGAGAAAGCAACGCTTCACTTCAGAACGCGCCAGACGATGTCGCGGCGCGTTTCTTTAATTAAGATGCGCCGCATTCTGCAGGGAGGCGCACGTTTCCACACCGCAGTAATTTGAGTGACCACGGCTGACGAAACGGACGCTTTCAACGGAGCGCCGTTCAGGACCTCTGCTTCTCCTTCAAAACTTTTCAGAGGCCCACGCCTACCTCTAAGCGCGCACTCTGCAGGATTTGGTGAAAGTGATCTGATCGTATACAGCGAGTCGCTTTAGTGCTCGGAGAAAAGGTCATTTAACTTAGAGAGAGGAAGAGGATCTTTTAAGCTACCTCGCCTTTTTGTTGGTTAGTTCGTTCGCTTCGTCCTTAAACGACGAAGTTACAAAGCAGTTTCAGTACTGTTGAGAGAGAAAAAGAAAAGAATGGGAAAGGCAGGGCGGTTAACGAAGTGCATGCTCAGGTGCCTACTTAACAAATGCTGTTGGAAAATTGAATGAGATTTAACCTTTGCACACATATTTCTCAAGAACGAGAGGTGTGGTTTGCTCGGTTTTGCGATAGATTCCACACAGTGTTTCGTTAAAATCTCGCCTGGTATTATCACAACGCAGAGGTATAGGCGAGGCTTCGGGAGCACACAGCGGCGATGCCTCTCCACATCGGATCACGTGACGTGACTTCACGATGCCACACTTGCGTGCCGGCAGCTCAAGGTCACTGCGACGCGATGTATGACCTTGTGAGAAATCGACACACAGAGCCTCCGCTCTAAAACGCGTTCAGATTTCTTAACAACATCCCCAATCAAAACTTTAAACTCGGACCATGGAATATGATCCAGTTAAGAGTATAAAACGTCTAACATCCCCCGTTGACTCCATAACGTAAGCACAGAGACGCACACATTTCGCTCCGATAGCCATCACGCATGTTTGTACCAATTTTATATAGACATTTTTTTACATGGGACTCTGTGGGTCACATATGTAAGGCGTGCACGTCGACTGCTCCAAGAAACAATAAATACGGAATTTCGGCGGTACAGGTCGCTCGCCGCTTGTACAAACAAAGCATTAACAGCTACGCAGCAGCTAAGGGTAATTGTGTCGACTCTTAGTAAAAAAAAAAAAAGGCTAAAGACAGCCTGACCACCTTGTCAGCGTACTATACATTCTTTGTGAATTTACCTAGAGTCCAATTTGAGGCACCAATGGCACCACGTGTGTCCAATAATGCTTAAAATGGAATGGCAGCCTTACCACAAACAAGCCATACATCATTGTAGACTCAGAACCACACTAATTATGAAAGCCAAAAGTTGTCTAGTCAACTGGCTCCTAACATAACTCACCGTAGTCTACTCGCGCCAATGTTTACTCTAAAAAAAACAAGGAAAAGGCTCTGACGATTGCTTAAAAGGCTGGCGTTTTTGCGTGCTAACACGTTACAAAACGTGTAAAAGACGGTTGTGAATACCTCCACTCACTATTCGATATCTGACAAGAAAAAAAGCGTGAAGTGTAACTTGAATTGAACCTAAATCAACGAATGAAGTTACCGCTTGTACGAAGGGTGAACACGAGTGGTGACATACGCCCGGCGTAACGTTATAACTTGAAACCTCCTATAAAGTTTGGAACTCGCTTGCAAAGACCATATTTCATACGGCACACGGCCCCCGCTCCTTTGTGAAACCCGGAAATCGGCACGGAAATCGTATATCATGTCCACGCCCGTCTCCGCTTTGCTTTTCACCCGAGAAGTCAAGCGTATGCTATGGTGATCGATCCGGTAGCACGCTTATCGCCATGTGTGGGATTAAAAAAAAGAAAAAAAAAGACTATTTAACTGAACTATATTCTACCATTTTTTTTACCTTTCTTGCATTCTTTGTTTGAGTGTTTGTCAGAGCCGATATTCGCGTGCTGTTCTGTCTTGCTTGCTCGTTTCGCATTCTTGAACCGGGATTATTTTTTGTACGTTGTTCGAATAAGATATAGACTATATGTATGGAAGGACTAGCGGCCATCACGCATGATACCATCCTATTGTACTTATACACATACAAGCATTCCTGCAGAAAGCTACCTTTTTTGTACATTAAATTAGGATCAAATATTCCCGCTATGAAATACACCGTCATTGTAATAATTGGAAGAATACAACGTTGCTACGTGTACAGCCTCCACATGTGAACTTCACCGAAATGTAGAATAAATACATAGTTTAGAAGCATATTGTTATTATCGAAATAATAATTGCATTTTATGGGAAAACCTCGAAAGTTTGCGCAAAGATTTTAAAAATTAATAATATACAAAAACAAACAGAACAAACAAGATCACAACAAAAACAAAATTAATTCAATGCATATAGCTGGCTTCAAAGTATGCGTTGAGCTTGAATCTTCGTCAGCCTAGTGAAAGATGCCACAGAATATCAGCAGGACTTTAACCTTGCTTTAGGCACAATTGAACATGCGCTTAAAACCAAAGCAACAACAACAAGAAAAGAGAGCTCGGTTGGTTGGTCATCGCCGGAGTAAGAACGCCTTCAGGACCATATTTAGTGGTCTGCATCCCCAACGTCAATGTTCTCAATGCCAATTACTTTAAGTATGATCCCGCAGGAGTGTAGGCCGATCACGTTCTTGTCTTAGTATCGTTGACTCGGGGCGACTGAGTCCCCTTGTGACATAGAGCTGATGGGGCGAATGCCATAAAGGCCGAAAATTGCATCAAGTTATCTCTTTTGCTAATTGATGTTGTCTTCAAAGTGCTTCCATGGCTTGGTCATCCGCTCTTTTGTTGGCGCTGACACCAGCATGCGAAGGCACCTACAAGATTATTACCTCTAACATGATTTTTTTTCTTACTAGCTTCTTTCAGAGATGCTAGTGACTGGTAAAAGAGAAAAACAAAGAAGAAGAAAAGAAGAAGAAAAGTGATTGGCCCCGCCGCGGTGGTCTAGTGGCTAAGGTACTCGGCTGCTGACCCGCAGGTCGCGGGTTCGATTCCCGGCTGCGGCGGCTGCATTTCCGATGGAGGCGGAAATGTTGTAGGCCCGTGTGCTCAGATTTGGGTGCACGTTAAAGAACCCCAGGTGGTCGAAATTTCCGGAGCCCTCCACTACGGCGTCTCTCATAATCATATGGTGGTTTTGGGACGTTAAACCCCACAAAATCAATCAAAGAAAAGTGATTGCCCAAGAATTTCATGAATATATTGTGTTTTAGGAAGGTGCGCAAATAAATAACATGAAAGTGGCTGCAATGCTTTTCTTTTTTTTTTACGTTTTCTGCGGGCGACACGTTTAAGTGATGTATGAATATACATCTTGCATGAAAAGAGTCACTCTGGCGGAGCAATTGCAGACAGGGTCTGCCAGGCTAACTCATCTTGGGGTGTCTTCACTATCATTGCCGCTGTTTCATTATGGCTGAGCCACAAGGCACGTCAGGCCTTTGAGAAATGTGGGCACGCTTAATATCACGATGCTCGTCGGGTTTGTTTGTGCTGACAGCACCAATTTTTAGCAGGAAAGCTGTCCAGACAGGACCAAATAAATTACTGGTTACCTTATCTTTAGCGGATTTCGAGATGACGATAGTTGAATTCCAAACAAAATAATCAAAAAAATAATTAAAATGGTACATCTGGAAAGCATCCAGGTTCAAGCATCTGACTGGCCTTTTGACATTCGTAGTGGAGATTTAAAAAAAAATAATTCGACTGACTGCATGGGCAAACGTGGCAAGGTTTGCAACGGCTACAACACCTTCATTCTAACGCTCAAAATATACTCGCTTAAATCATTGAAGCTGTCTTCAGGTTCAAATACCATCGCAGGATCTGTTGCTAGTGGCTTCGCTTTCTTTTATCTCACACAACTTCTTCACAACAGCTGCTTAGGCTTTCAATATTTAGAGCAAGCGGTCATCTTCCCCAAGTACGGCTCCCGGCATTATCCATTAAATTATCTGCTGTTTCCTGCTGCCCCAGATTCGAAACAGCGGTCACCGCGCTGTACTCTACAGTTCATCAGCCACGGCAGTGCACTCCTTATCAGCGTAAACCTGTTCCTTTTCTCCAGCTTCGAACCGGCCATATCTCATTGTTCGTTCCCTTCAGCCATCGGCTACGGAAATCGAAATGTGGCGGCGCTTACGGCGCACAGTTTCAATCCCTCGAACCGGCGCCTCACGCGATCAGTGCACACGCATTTTCACTCTTCTCGTTCGGTTCTCTCCGCTTCTTTCCATCGCGGAAATAACTGACGCATATCTCTATCCACTCACTGCCTCCGGGCACACTTGCTTGTTTGTGGAGCGAAGTGGGGAAAGTGCTGTTTGGGGAAGCGAGCGTCCAAATGCTCGCGTCCATTTATGGTCGTGTTGCGGCGACTCAGCTGCCACCGTGCGGCCGTAAACAGCACCGCACCGGCGGCCGGATCCAATGGGCCACCACCGGCCCATACTACGCATTTCGCATCCGTGGTCCCTGCGGTGTGCCCCCGTCGCCTTCTCTTTGCGCACGCTCTCTTTGTATTGTGCGAGTCAGACGCCGGTTTCTCGTCGCCTCAACTCCGTCCTCTCATACGCGGATATTTCTTATATAGTTGTTCACTTCTTGCTGCCGTTCTCCCCTGATTTCTTTTTACGTCTTCTTTCTGCAAGCAATCGACGGGATTCTCTTCCAGCCGGCCATACCGAAGTGCTACTAAACGACACATCTGCGCTTCCAAACGTCCCATACACCTACAAAGCCCACACTCGCGTTTTTGTTTGTTTGTTTATTGCTTGCCTTCCGTCTCGTCATTTCCTTTTCACCGCAACTCGCGGTCGAATTCATCGGAAACCACATCTCTCTCCCGTTTATTTTTCTCTCTTTATAACGCTCGTTTCATGAAACGCGACATTTTGAAGAAGCAGGACACTTGGTCGCGACTTTCCCTCCGTCTTTATGCGTACAATAATTTTCGCATATGTTTTTTTTATTTGTCTTCCTTTTGCTTAGGAGCGTACTTCGGCCACAAGCACTTCATACGCTCGCCTAGAGAAAGTTACTCCTGGCATCCCTACATGCATTGTGGAAACCGTTTCGCAAAGGCAACTTCACTGTCGTTCGTATCTTTATGTAATTTTTATGTAGTTCATGTTTTTTTTTTATAATTATGCGCTGCGCTCGTCCTGTTTGCTCTCTTTTTTTTTCACGGGTCTCACAAAAAAAAAATTGGCACCGTATCTGCATGTTACACTGCAAATGTCGTCGAAAGACGATAGTCCTGCGTCTGGAGAGAGTGAACAAAACGATTATTTGATGTTCTGCGCGAGACAATCAGTGATTGGCATTCTGGAGGCGCTGCGTTGGAGTGCCTCTAGCGTGCAGCAGAGGTGAACGAGCGTATCAAGTCACGTCACACGTGAGACATGAGTGCTATCTGGCACGGTTATCTTGGAAAACGAAGCGCCCGGCGTGCGCGCCCGTCTCGAAAGCGATAAGGTGTAGAACGCAATGCTACGGGTAGGTGTCACCACCATGTCGTCTTAGCAAAGCGTTAGAAACACTTGCCTTTTTGTGCAAGCGTTGCATCGTCAGCGCAGCGTGATAACCGCTACGGTCCTTAGAATTACTTATGTATGCCTTTTCTAGTAAAAAAAAGACACACATACAGAATATTGTGTTGTTGTGGTGCCTCATATATGCGCAATAATTGATTTTTAATTGACAATCGCACAAGTACGAACGCTAAATCTAGAGCAATATTGGTGGGCGCTGCAGATGGTGTCGGTCGTTTGGGGTGTCGCTTAGTGCCGTTTAGGGTATCGTTAAGGGCGGACAAGCAGACAGACAGACAGACAGACAGACAGACAGACAGACAGACAGACCAAAATTTTTGCGTCGAAGGTCTCCAAGAAAGACTATAGTCTTTATTAGAGAAATGAGACAGCGGGAAGAAGAAGAGGCTACAGCACGGCCGCCTGGATCGGCGCGCGCGGTGACCGCCACGCGCACCCAATCCAGGCGGCCGTGGTATACCAGCTTATACCCTGTTTCATCAGTGTCTGCGGAGCGAAGCTGCTTTGATTTTGTAAGACTTGCTTCTTTTTATTGCGGCTACGTTTTAAAAGTGAGTTATTTGTTTATTAAAATACAAGTAGTATGAAATTATACCTCTTCGTGTATGTCTATCGAACCATCCAATTAGAGAAGTAAGACTCGCGGCTGATAATTTCTTTCATGAAGTCTCGAGGTTGATGAGAACAGAGAATGTGGCTCTTATTAAATTTGTAGCTAAGGCTGCTCCTTAGCCGTCAATTAGGCTCGCTTTTTTTAATTGCAATCGCCGCTACTTCTTTCGTGAAGTCTTATGTCGGGGAAAAGACAGAGAGCTAGAAGAAAATATAGAGCATTAACAAACACTCATCTCCCGTGTAATGCAGCAGGAACTTTGTCGACACTCTTCCAATATTATGATCAGCATAGAGCGCATTTGGCGAGGCTCATAGATATATCGACAACACTTGTCGAACATACGAAAAAGGCCCAGCTCCTTCGGAAGCCTATATGTACGAAACAAAACAAAAAAAAAACAGCACTAGGAAGGGCTCGCATATTTCTTCGTGTTAATAATCATCAAGTCGGCGGGACTCTCTGCCACTAATGCACCAAAATACACCAATAAGCGGGTCACTGCAATCAAGCGACACCACTTATTTATATTCTCTCGTTAACGCTAAATTTACCGAAGACCACCATGGCACGTCTCACCTTGAATGGTCGCCGACTTTCGTCACATGAAGCGCCCCAATGAGGTCACTTCCTCTGGCGACCTTCGCGTATGTAGGTTAAGTACAGGAGTGAAAATAAAGCGCTTCGAACGAATTCGTTGGCGGTATGAAAAGCCGATATCCAACGAATCATCCCTGGTTTTTTTTTCCATCCACCCCACCACTGGCTGCGCTGTTCTCTTCATTTTCGTTGGCTGCAGAAGTACGCGCGATTCATTACGTAGAAAGCACTCCGACCCCCTTATCGAGTGTCTGCTGTGCCTTTTTTTTATTTCTTGTGTAAATGGTGCCGTTTTCATTATTCAGGGTCATATATATTTTTAGCTGGTTTCGTCACACGGGGGGGGGGGGGGGCGGGGGGAAGGATGATATCGCGTTTTTCTCATTACATATACGTCTATCCCGAACACGGACGAAAAGCGAATACATATGGACGGACTGTTGGACCGAAGCTCGTTAATAAAAATACGATAACCAAAGCCACCCCAGTGATATAAAAAAAGAAAAAATGAAACATTCATAATGATCCAAGCACTGCGTTCATAAACATCGGTCTGAATTTTCGATCGAGCCATGTATAGGCATCACGATGTTTTTTTTTTTTTTTCATTCGTGTCGCCACACTTTCCGAACCACGCCTCACGGTTCACTTCCGGCAAAATCGTACAGCAGACTGGAAGGCTGTTTCAGGCAATATGAGGTCGAATTGACGATCATGCGCTTTGCGCCATCAGTGGCTTTTATTTCGACCGGGTCGGTTTCAGTGTGAGATATCAATCTAGCTATACTTATGAACCGTATGTTTGCCTAGACTACAGACACCCAAGTTTACAATCCCATGTCTTCCTTGTTTCGTTTATGCATGAACCAGGAACCTCCTACGAGCTAGTACTGATACAGAATGTATCTCATTTTATTGATTAATATGTGGGGTTTAACGTCCCAAAACCACTTTATGATTACGAGAGACGCCATAGTGGAAGTCTCCGGAAATTATCTGATCTGATAACCACATGTACATTTGCACGATGTCGAGCGTATCATCGGAATAAATCTCGTGACATAAGAGAGTTTCTCTTGTAATACCCTTTAAACGGCGCATTGAAGGTATTATGCAGTCAACAAACATACATCTTCAAAATTATCATCACACGTCTACCCAGTTTCTTTCTGTTCGAAAGCTAGTGCCACGGTATAATGAAGGTCCACATATACATGCTTAGTGTTTAAGGGTAAGTTCCAAAGAAAGTATATCGCATTGTGATCGACGTGCAATCAATACACAATATACAATATAATGTACTGTCGTACATTATATTGAAAGCAAGTGAACCACATTTCCAAACACTACATATTGACAGCAGCGGACTTTTTATAGGCTGGCAAAAAATAAATTCACTGCGACGAAAGATCACAAAAGGAGGCTCATAACGTCATGAGCAGTTCTTACGTGTAAGGCACACCGTAGCCTGGAATCAAGAAGAGACGGGAGAGCTCGGTAGTTCCCGACTTCATTGCTGCGTGCTTTGCAATGCCACCCAACGCTTCAAGGGTCAGCCTGACGTTTTGTGTGCAATGTACTCGCGTCGCTGTGCGAATCAATCGCCCCGCGGAGGAGCTTTAATGGCGTCTCGTGCCCGGACAACCACCGCGCCTCACTTCTCTGTGTGCGAAGAAGCAGTCCGACCGGCAGTGGGCACGTACACGCATTGTATACGTGCATGCTGCGCACTCCTCGAGTTCCACCTATATACCGCAACGCTTCGGTTTGTATAGCGGTCCCGCTCGTTCTGTTTGTGTCGCCATCCGTACGAGCCCCGTCACACGGGTTGCACGTGACCCACCGCACGAACCCGTCACACTCAGCAGCGACAATCAATGCGCGATAAATCAATGAGGCCCTTGCGAACTGCGTGGAAACCTTTTTCGCGCGCTCCGTTGCGTTCTAGCGTCGAGTGTGTACAGCTACGTTGTTGAGATTAGGGAGAGAAAACAAGCACGCCATTGAACGGTCGAGGTACGCGTGTGTGTGGACTGCGTGTTTGTTGGGGTTGTTTACTCGGCGTGGCCTCTTAGGGTCGGGGTGACAGCCTCGGGCTGTTATGCGGGATAGCCGGAAGATCGCATCGAGGAGGATGACCTGTATATGTGTGACCAATACAATACAGTGTAGTGTGTGCTTTCTTGTTTACAAGTCATCGCAAATTCAACAGCCAATTTAGAGATAGCTTTATTTGAAATTATATAGGAGTGCACAAAGTGAGTCACGCAGACTTCTACGTACAAACAACAGAAAAAAAACGTGGCTGATCTCTTTCTATGAACCGGTACAACACGAAAGTGGAACGTGTCCTCGCAGGGGCAGTTGAGCGTTCATTGTGCATTGTTTCGCCACGAGGGCAAAAGAATTATTCCTACAGCAAGAAAGTGCAATGTAACGCGAAGAACGGCAAGCAGCTCGAAACGTGCAGCGCACACCGCAAACATAACGCACCCACAAACGACTGTCACAGCTCGATACTTAAAAGCACGCTGCTCGAACAGAAAAAAAAATCCGTACAAAATGAATGCACAGATTTACACAAAACGAGCGCGATACAACTGCCACGATTCTCACTTCTTCGTGTTAGAGCAGCGCGCTCCTTTTGTAAACGCGGCCGCGGCAGCGAGCGAAGTGACGTTCCTGCTCTTTCTCTAGTGTAACTTCAAAGCAAAACTTGTTGTGGAAGCACAAGAGGTACAAAGCACCCGAATACTGAGCTAAGCACGCGCGCGAGTGAGCCACCACCTAAGAATGCACCTTGACCATGCCATGTGGAGGAACGCACATAGCGACACGCGGAGTGAAGCGGCACGACGACCTTCAGGCTCAACGCGCATCCGTCGTGCCTTCTCGCTATTGATTACGAAAACGCGCTATAGTTGCTGGACTCTGAGGACCACCAGGGGTACATGGTGTATATAAATGGCTCGCCATTGCTACGTTAGAGAAGGGTCGCCATGTGCCTTAGTGGTTAGCGTAGCGCGTTAACAAGTGCGAGGTCGCTGGTTCCACGCCCCACAGCGGAACTTTTCCTTCTCGTTTTGTTCGTTGCAATTTGTTAGTGTACATTTTACAACGTCATATCCGTGACTGAAATACGTCAGTGGAGCCATGATTAACCCCGGCACAGAACACTTTCGCGTTAAAATGCGTTGCTTAGTGATATTCATACCTCTTTGACACAGCATCGAAGCGAGCCATAGTAAAGACAGTTTCCATTTTAGTTGTCTACATATTTATAAATTTGCTTATCTCTATTATACATAGGTCCTAACATGAACAGGTTATATGCTTTGCGACTGCGACGGTGCTCGATACGCTGTGCCGAGACAATCACTGATATTCACACTCGCTCGCCGTGACCTTGCCAGCAACTATCTTCGAATGTCGTCCCGGAAATTCACCGATAATTAGAAGAGTGAAAGTATTGTTAAAGCTTTCAAGGGTAATGAGTCACTGTAGACTCCTAGCGACGTCGTACACCACACAACACTGACAGACGTGTGCGTGTTCACGCTTCCTGTCACGGTTTCTTAACTACTCGTAAGCCTTAAGATACCACATTCCTTTCTCTGCGGAGGGTAGCATACTGGCTATTCCAAGCTGGTTAACAACCCCGCCGCTTTCCTTTCTCTTTTCATTCTCTTGCTTTGGTAGTTCATTCCATTGCGAAACTTAAGGCGATACAGATTTTGAATAGCATAGAAATAAAATGTTACTGGTGTCACTAATGGTTTGGAGCGACAGGACCTGCATACTGCTGCACATAAAAGAGGACCACAATGCAGTACACGACCCTGAATTTCATTAGGAAGCACTGTAGTCCAGCAAAACTATCCGGCAAACACGAAGGCAACACAAATGTGTGAGCCTGGCTTTGAAGGTAGCGATACAATGCGAATGTGACTGACATTGAACTACGGTCGCGTACGTGATACCCTTATGCGCAGCGTGAACACGATGCAGACGTGTTCGTTTTGCTTTTGTTTTCATAGCAGTCATTCTGAAAAGTATATAAAATGCGCTTCACGCGGATAAGCATGAACAACATAAAACAGCCAGCAATCTTCTCATCTAGTGGCTGACGGTGGGCTGTGGTGTATGACACTCAGAAAAATTGGAGGACATTTGCGACACTACGTGTGGTGAATGGGGCCATATGGTCTCCGCTATGAAAAAAAAAAAGAACCTAAACCAAAACGGGGAAGCCCGTTCCACACGTGTATGCTAAGCTTAAAGCCAACTTGATGGATCATAGCGTAATTTGGCCGAGTTAACAATGTACGGTGTCGTACTTCGAGCAACTCTCGACGGCGGATAAATAATCAGCGAAGGAGGCCAGCCAAGGGCACGAAAACGTTAGCCAAATCAAAACCATTCACAGACTAAAGCCTTACTTATCTCCTACAACTTGTGTTAACGTAATGTAGCCTACAACACCAGTATGCGGCATCTGTGACACGACCGTTGTCTAAGCTTAGCAGCTCAACTGCTCCGCTTCTCAGCACTAGCGGATCGCAATTAAATTAGTCTATACTTAAGCGTGGTTCATAATCGTGCATAGTCGACCCTCGAAATGTATAAGAAGATGGCATAATGACAGAACACACATCGAAACAAGCGCAACAAAATTCATCTCTTCCCAATTTCCTCACCTAAACACAGCCGCCTACACGAACCACCGTGGCTTTCTTCTTCTGTTTTTTTTTTTTTTCGAGCATAACGCAATACAGAGAGACGAGAGCGGGTTACCGCCAACAGCGGTTAAAAAACGAAATCTGCGCAGCGACTGAGGCCACTTGGCCGTTCATGATGGGCATCCCACTAGAATGGGGCCCGCATCTCGGCAGAAGCCCGAAGATCAGTTCACGTCTAATCCCCCTCATGCATCAACCACGTGCAGTAACGTCTTTCCGTTCTTATTATCCGCATCTAGAAATCAATACGCTCAGGGGACGCTGAATGCAGCGAACAAAAGCAAACAGCTTCTTCCCACGAACAATGAAAAGTGTGTGATTTTTTTACTTCGTCTCTGGCGGTTTCAGAAGCCATTACACGGTGTGTACCCCCCCCCCCCCCACCATTGCGCAATGCTGTGCTTACCAAAGTTTAGATGGTTTGCAACGCGTGAAAATGGTTCTTCACAACGCACTGCATCGTAACTTCGTGTAATTCATCGTTAGTGCGCTCGGGTAAACAGCGTCAGAGGCAATGCAAACTGCATATGTGCATAAATATGATGATTATAGGAAGTGAACGGGGTGCTTATCTATACTCAATGGTGTATCATTGGAAGTGTAGTTGGCATATTTATTCATTTATTAACGCGATAGCGTTAAAGAGCTCATGTCGCAGGTAACCCTCCGCCAGCGCTGGCCCCGTTGGTTGTGAGCGAAAAATCGTTTGTGCGTCTGTAACCGAAAAGTCAAGTTACCGAGATAGCCGCAGGAGGCCGCTACTTGTCCGACGCGTGCACGCGTGATCACACTGAAAAAGCCGCGCATTCGAAGAAAGAAACAAAGTGCTCAAGGTCACGAAGCACGGTAGTTTCTTTGCCCCACCACCCCTTCCTGCTTAGCTTCCAGCGCTTTCTTCAGGACGAGAGAAGAGATAATGCAATTGCAGCATGCGACAAACCTTTGTAACTCCACTCGTACTGGACGGATTCCTAAAATTTTTGCGGCAGTAAATTCATTCCATGGTTGCTTGAAAAAGGGCCTCAGGGCCCCTTTAACGCATTTTGTTCGACAGATGCCGCGACGAAAACGAGCCCGTTCGGCGGTAATAGCGCGCGCTGGTCCAATCTACTGTGTGCCTGTTTGTGTGCGTGCGTGTGTATGTAACAAAACATACGAATAAGTATGCAATTAGCGGTTGGAGGGTGCACTAGGGGCCGGATTTCGCTCTCGCGTTCAACTCTTAAGGCGAAGTTTAAGGGTCCGCCAATTTTTTATTTAGTTTATATTTTCAAAAACACCAGGCTCAGAAGACAAAGGGGCAGATCAAACACGCTGGCAACTGTCCCCTATAAGCGTACAACGCCTGCCTGCTCCTTCAGGAAGGAGAGGCATAGAGGGAAGTAAGGTAGGAGGGGAAAAAGGAGAGGGTCGAGGAGAGAAAAACGAACAAAACAAAGAACACAGGTAAACGCATATAAATAGTCACATAGAAAAATGTCTATAAATGTGAGGCCAAATCGTTTTTTTTAGGTTATGGGCCAGCCTGATAGCATATACTCCCGGTAACTTCAAGGGTAGTCCATCTGTAAGTCTGATAAGTGCATATTTCTTGGTAACCAGTGGTCAATTGACAATGAACGTAGGACACTCTAAAGTTATGTGTTCTAGTGTCTCACAAAGAACAATCTAAACCATGCATGGCATCACTGCTGACAAGATGGCCAAAAGAACAATGCGACACACTAAATTTTCAATGCATTTATTTATTGGGGCAAGGTACTGAGCATACAGATTATGTTATGTGTTGGCCCTGCAGATATAAGATACATCAAATTGAGCTGACGAATTTCACGTATAAGCAATCTTCAGTGGCAAAAAAAAAAAAACGGCGCCAACCAAGTATATGACAAATATTGCTGTCACACTACGTAAGTTGAGAGCCGAAGCAGTAGCTGAAGTCCTCTTTTTTTACCCACCCCTTCCATTCGGACCACCAAAGAGCACAGCAGCCGGTGCGCGGAGTTAAACTTTCGTCCTTACGCTTAGCAACAAAGCCAGAAAGACGGAGAAAGGTAAAATAATGGCAAGTGGTTTAACACAGCCGGTGCGTTCGAAGTGAGGTACAGAGCCGTTTTCTGTTCAAAGCAGTCAATAACAAATAAGTGTTGAAAGAAGTAGCGTTAACGAACTTGGTGTTCTCATAACTACACCGCCTGAATTTCAAGGATACTGACTAGCACTACAAAAACATGGCATTCTCTCTTCTGGAGCTGTTCTAGAGCCAGCATCGCATCTTGAGCTCTAACCGTTCTAAAAGCCATAGAGGGAACACTCGTGTTTCCAGCTATCGTGAGCCCTGGAATGAAGTCGATTCAGCAGAGTGGCGTAGCTTTGTGTCACCGTGGCGGGTGCGATCGGGTCTTTTGTCTGCACATTTTGTTTTCTGGTGCAGTTGCTTTTATTTCTATAGTGTCGCATGGCTTCCGCTTATTGTGCTGATTGCGCGGCAGGCCTTCCATACCGCGACGATTCGCGGTTGCATAATGCGCGGTTGCATAACAACGCGTGGCTTTTTTTTTTCTTTCATTTCGCAATCATCTCTACGCCCCAGAAATCGAGCGGCCCACTCGCCGAGTTCTGGCCACTCGGAAAAATGAGTGTGTCGATCCGGAATGCAGTATGTCACATGCGCCTACGTACTTCCATTACGAATGTCGGTGTCCAAAGTAAGGATGATCGGTGCTGAAAGCACGTCCGACTGGATATGGCCAGTAAAAGGGTAGATAGTACGAAAGCTTGTAGTTCAAAAGTGCTCTTTGAAGTGACCATATAGCTTCGCTAATTAACGAAAAAAAGCTGACGTGGAGGGAAGACGTAAGCTTTTAGACGTGAAACATTTTTGAACAAGGGTATCGCTGGGACCGACGTATTGGCCCGTGGATTTGCCTTCTTCAATGCTGAAACTACTTGCTTTACTTAGTATTTTACCCTTTTCTCCTACTGGTTTCGGGAATCATAAACACACACACGCTAAGGACAACGCTAAGAACAACGCGCTAAGGCCTGCCGGTGCCCTTAAAAAAGACAAGTTTGAGGGTCGAAACATCAGCTCCAGCGACACCTCATGTTCACGTAGTTTTCATATTGTCTCGCTTCACCGAAGTTTATGAATAACTTGGCGTCAGGCGTTTCCAAGAATTCGGCCTAAATGGTGCTTTTATGTATTGTGTTTGTATACAAAATACAAACGTCGATTTGTGGCTAGAAGAACTAAAAACATCGCCGTGATAACCGAAGAATCTGGTTGTAGTGAGGTCTTCGGTGGTGTGGTGTATAAGCACGCTCTTTAGTGCCTCTCGTCGGCTTCTACTGAAATTGTACTGAAACTATACGCCAATGTTCCTGCGACTTTCATGCGGCTACGCCCATGTGACGGCTTCTACTCCTCTGCATATACGATATCAAACAGTCGCCTCAGAAAGGCGAAATGAGAAAAAAAAACATAGTGATTGTTTAGACTCCCTGTACACTTTCGTCGAGGCCTTCAGGTCCGAGATTTCTCACCCTAAAGCTCTCTAATAATTAACGAAGTTGCACACGTGCAGGGCGTTCAGCCAAGCACGTAGCCCAGAGTCATATCTCCTATCACAAGTAGCCCGCTTCAGTGCAACGCCGCTACGCTGCCTCAAGGTGGGAATTTCCCTCCCGAAGGCTCGTTCGTTTTGTGTCTGATTGTTCAACACTTCATACACGCAACTCCTGCAGGTTGCAGAAATCCACTGAACACGTCCCGATATATTCCTAAAATCGGGTTATCTCTGGCGCCAACGTTACGACAAGTCGTGTTGTCTCCACCGAAGCAACATTTTTTAAATTTTATTGAACACTTCTAGTGCACCTGTGCTCGTTATAGCATACATCGATAACTTGTCAGAACAGCACTAAACCATCTAGAACGGAGACCGCATTTGAAAGCCGAGATTCCGAACCATGGCTTCGGACTATTCACCACCCTGCCTTTCCTTGCCTCCAAATCTCTGTCACAACTGTTGCTTTGTGTTATTTTGACATAAATCTCCTCAGGGAGCTAGAACTTTGTTTTCTTCGGCTCTCATTTTCAGTGATGGCTTCTGAAGGCTATGTGCATTTCTCGTGGTCGTGGACATGATAATGTATCAGCGTTAGTATTTGCTCGAAGGCGATCTGCCTTGAGACAAGCCGACGAAGAAGACAGATGGGCTGCTTAAGTCCCCACTAACAGCCAATCGGGGAGAAGGACAGGTGGAACGAAGCTAAAGGCATAAGTTTCCTTGCGACTGATCGGATGCGTTTGCTAATGAAACATCCAAAAAGGTGATGGGCTGAAATAGTCTCTTGTAAGAATACATATTTAACGTAAGTGGATTTGACGAACAGGAGACGTTGAGAGCACAAGACGTACGCATAAATCGTCATTTTTGCGTGTTCTCTTCTAGAGCTACGCAGAGAGGTGAGGTGAGAGGGAAATAAACAGGAAATGTACGAACGACAGGGATGTTGACCGGATCGTCACGTTTGCTACCCTACAAGTGAGGAGAGAAACGGGAGTGTAAAACACAAAGAGAGGGAGAACGCAACAGTCTCGATTGCGTATGTGCACAGTGCCGCACAGATGCAAACAGGCATTCCTGTCAGTCGCTTTCAGAATTGCGAAATCATTCACGCGGCTTTTTGAATGAGCTGCAAGGTCAGGCTTTTTTTTTTTCGTAAGAGGTCGGTCGCTAAGCCTACCTAAGATGCGCTACGAGGTTTCCTTTGGAAAAGATCGACTTACACGCTCATGTACAAGGACAGAGGGGCGGCCACGATAAGCGCGGCAACGTGGTACATGCCATCGCCGTTATTTCGGCGGGAGCCACTTTGTTATAAGCGTCTCCGGCACGAATTTCAAGCGTCGCCACTGCCGCTCTGCCACGCGTCGCGCTTTACTGAGTGGCGACGAGAAACCCAAGTCACGTATCATCGCGTGGGGCCTCGGTGTCACCAGCTGCGTGCGATGGGCGCTGGCTGCCTCCAAGTTGCGCCCTTCCAGCAATCGCTCACCGCAGTCTCGCGGGAAAAGCGCAACCGAAAATGCATCCGTATGTCATCGAGTGTATAAGCGAAGATAAAAAAGAAAGGTGTTCGGATTCTGCTCACATTGTTATGCGCAGAGAAGCGCTACAGAAGAGGACGTTCTTCTCGGCTTTAGGGGGCTCTATAGGCTCCAAAGACGGACCAGCAAAGAGAAACAGTGTTGGGGAAATAAAATAACAATGCAACTGTGCTGCTCAGGCGGAGGCAACGCACACATTTCGCGCGCACTCATGAACGAGGACTTGGTCTGTAGCATTACGTTAGTGACCACATTCGCTGTTGTCCTGCGCCTTCACTTTCTTTTTAAAGGTTCATGAAAGAAAACTGCGAACATGTTAACACGTGACCACGAACGTGATCGTTTCTGTTGTACACCGTATGCCCGGCGGCCATGCTATGTGACACCTCCCCTATCATTGTGCGGGCCGATGTGGCCAGTGCACGTCGTTACAAGTAGAGGTTTAAAACACACTGCTGCATTCATCGTGATTCGAGTAAGCACATTCACTACATGCGTTTTTCAACTCATACTTCAATGCTTCACGTTCGTGCTAGATTTAGATAAAAAGAATTTATATTTTGCGCACCCAGCACTATGCTTATGCGGTACGAAGTTCCCACGAGTTCAATGCGTTCTTTCTATCACCGCAGATTTTCGTCCCCCACTTCGCGCTGTAAAAAGCAAATTCAGGCGGCTACTTTAGTGCGACTATCTATAAAACATCCTGCCACTTTTCTCATATTGCGGTGATTGATATGATTGATATGTGCGGGGTTTGACGTCCCAAAACCACCATATAATAATGAGAGACGCCGTGGCGGAGGGCTCCGGAAATTTCCCTCATATTGCGCACTTTCCCTCAATTCAGCCTCCGTACTACGAAAGCTATCGGTAACTGCAATGGCAGAGCACCTAAAGAAAGAAAGAAAGAAAGAAAGAAAGAAAGAAAGGAAAGAAAGAAAGAGAGAGAGAAAGAAAGAAAGAAAGAAAGAAAGAAAGAAAGAAAGAAAGAAAGAAAGAAAGAAAGAAAGAAAGAAAGAAAGAAAGAAAGAAAGAAAAGAAAAGAAAAGCCGATGTTCTTGAAAGGGGACACCGTCCGGCCTTCCTGGCGTCTACCCGTCCGTCGTAGCGTGGCCGAAAATTAAACATGTACGACGCGACACTGCACACACACATACACACATTATGAGATACGTGCGCCAAGGTCACCGGGGTGCCGCCGACGCCACCGCACCGTCCCTTTCCCGCCGTCGACAACTCCTTTCCCTTCGCCATTAACGCCGCTGCCGAGTCCGCGTACTGTGCCACCAGTCGCGTGGTCGATATAACAGTGGCCCGTGGTCATTTGGGACACTACGCTCGAACGGCGACGTGCACGCTGCAGCGTATACCTGTGCTGTTACCACTCGCAGCCTAATAACGGCAGGAGAAGTTCGTTTTTCACCGTCATTCGCCCCACTTTTCTCTCTCTTTTAGTTTTTGTGTTATATTCGAAATTTCTTTTTTTTTCTTTTTCGCAGGTAACCATAGGCGAGGTAACGGTATGTGGTCAAGGGCGGAACGACTGGTTTCCAACCTAGTTACTCAAAAACTTCGTGTATGCCCGTACACGTCCACGTGACCAACTCCAAATATTAAAATGAGAAAGAAAACACCAAGTGTCCATCGCTATAATTAGCCTTTTCTCGTAATATTTTTACAGTACTGCAATCGTGAGTTTAATGTAATAACAAAATGTCCCGCCAATGTTATAGGATAAAAACTTTATTGCGCAACATTGCATCAAAAGAAAAAAAATCAAGGAATACGAACGGTACGGCGTGTCCTAAACTCGATGTACAGGTGTAATATATGCGTTTTATTATTAGTGTAAGTGATCAAAGTGCGGTCTGTCGTTGTAAAATATTAATACCCCTTTAAAAGGGTCGAGCAATCAATGTCGCTGTCTTCATACCTATAATATTACCTGAAGAAGTACAACTTAGCTTCTGATTTGAGAGGAAAATTACAGGCCTTCATTTTCCTGTTCTGACCTTTCACGCGTCTGCTTAATGAAACTAAATCAAACTCACACCAATATAAAAAACTGATGCGCGGTTTAAAGACTTGTTCTTGTACTCACTGGCTACAAATCATACATTGCTAGTTATGCTAGAAAATGATTGTTAAGAAGAGGACTAGCAAAACTTTTGAAAACTAAATTTAAAGTTTTCGCAAATTGGTGTCACGTAACTGCAGCAAAACGAATTCGCGCCCCTCAAGAAACGATAACAGAGCTGTCTAGTCTTACCCGTGCCTTCTCTCCTAAATCGTGTCGCGCTAAACCGTGCGGCATATTTTGTGAAATTGTATATTGTGCATTTTCATTCTCGGGCTATAGCGATGGACTGTGGTTTGCGGAACATAATTAGAACATCTCATTTGAAGACGTGCAGCTGTGTTAAAAGGCGGACGACACATGTATGCTGCACGCTGAACGTAACAGCTCTACAGAACTTGATGCAGTCTGACAATGAAGCACAGAAAGTGGTCGCCAAAGTGGCCTGTTTAGAGTTGTTTCGGAGAGGTCGACTTACTCGAGTGAAGGTGTCACATCAAGTAGCTGACCAACCTTTAACCCCCCTTTCCGCGTAATTCCCGCCATCGGTCAAGCTTCATTCTTTTCTTTTCAAAAAAAGTCACAACCGTTCATTTATTATCAATGCAACTGATGTCCACCTGCTTGAGTTATACACCTCAATAAACGAATTTCTGTTATATGCCACAAGCTATTATCATAATGTAGACGCAACTAACCGACTGGATCCGTGAGCAAAGCATCACTGTAGCATAACACACTTACCAGACAGCATTTCACGGGCTCTTAATTCTATAGCGAAAACGAGAAGAGTCCAACCTGTACATCTTGCTTCCCCTTTCAGCTACAGTGTTTGCGACAAAGACGTACCATAGGAGTGAAAGCGAGAGCAGTAGCGTTTTCGTCCCACAAAAATAGTCTCCACCTCAATTGCGTGCCTTCCCTTGTTTAAAGCAGCACGCCCCGTACATTCAGGTCCCCAAGGGTGTGTGCACTATCAGCATGACATAGCATTCTCGATATAAATGTGGCAAGCACCGAGTTTTGCAGAACTCAAACGCAAACAAGAGCCAAATTGCAGTTATCGCTGCACTGCAAAAGGCCTCCCGAAGCAGCGCAGCTGCTTCTAGTGTTTTCCAGCATTCAGCGAGAGTACAACATCTATATCTTAAAACAACTCTACACAGCGCACTCTAGCGAAACAGACACACCGAGACGTAATTAGAAAATAGAACTGTGAGGGCCGCCCAATGAGAAAACCGTACAAAGCTACGTGCTCCACTGACGACTGCACCGACGGTGGACCGCATCGCAGGCTGCTTTTTGCGCCGAGTGAAACAACCGACCACAGCGCGTGACACAGACTCGAATGTAAGTGAAAGCGGTGGCAAGGATGCACTCGTTTCGACTTCACCACGACGGAATTCGATACGCGGATCAGACCACATTCGCCGCCACCTATACCCCGGTTTGTGAAGCATCGCTTTATTAGTACGGTGCAATAGGGAACAAGGCCTCGCAATGTTGCGATCTGAACACTGCCGACAAGAAGTTATGCGCATCATTCGACGGCTGAACAAAGGGTTGCCCGTTGTGTGCCTGGCAGTATTTCGCGGTAGTTATTAGAAGCCTGCATCGAATTCAGCAGTATTACTATAGCGGGCACCGTGTGATTACTTATATTCTTGTTATCACAATTTGATACTGCCATTATGTCGGATAGCGGGGGTGGATTTACGCTAACACATAAAAAACCTAGATCCTTCAATCTTTCTCTCTGAGTTACAGCGCGGGTATCCAAGGTAATCTATAAATTGCACCCTACTGTAGCACTTTTCGTCGCTCTCGCTTCACTGCACGAATGTGTGGACGAGATGCGTGATGCGTAAAACTGAGGCGCCGAAGACGTGAGGAGGTTTTTTCTTTCTTTTTCTGTTTTTAAATATGGGCTGCCTGAAGGCGGTTCAAGAGAAGAATACGGAATGAACGGTATACATGATGTGTACAAGCATGGTCGTCGGCTTACTGCTGAACCTGACGTGAGAGGCAATCTAATCACGTTAAGCTTGCATCACGTCGGTAAGTGACGCAGGCTTAAAGAAAAAAAAACAATGAACAATAAAACATGGTTCGAAAAGTTGGGAGGAGGGGATTATCAGAATACGTGTCGCAGAGGATGTGAAGAGGAAGTTTTTTTATTTAGTAGCTTTTTACGGATTTCTTTAAATTTTAAGCCTTCTGTGTTGAAACATGCTGTAGTAAACTGGAAAACTTACAATGAAAGACTTAATTTTTTTTTTGCGTGTGTGAGGTCCATTTCCATTCTCAATTCGCATTCATGTCTGTAGTGTAGTGAAAAAAAGCGGGTAGAGTTCAACGGGAGATTTAGGCAACAGTGCGTTTCGTGTTTCGCAAGACAAATAAGCGCATGTACACACGTACAAACATAAAATCGAAGACGTGGGAATTTCAGTGTCGTTCAACTCGCCTGGAAAGACAGGCTAGTACTCAAACGTGATACTGACAGAGTATTAATGAACAACTATATAGGTGACGCTGCAATGCAGAGTTTCGTTTAAGACTCGGGTCTTACAGTAGCCACATAGTGCGGCGGCCATGCCCTTTTATAATACCGCAGTGCAGCCCAAAACTACCGCGCGTTTTCCCAGCTGCTGTTAATCATGCCAGTTAACATTGATAAAATCTCGTTATGGCAGCCATGTCTCCCGATGTCGGCACAACATGGCTGGCCGACATGCATCGTGTATATTAAGTGTTATGTTTTTCCTCATTTTCTGTTTACATCTAGGCTTATCTTTCATGAGATGAACATATATAACGCCAGACGTTGCTGTTCTAAAAAGCAACAGGAAGGAAAATACGGAAGCTGGCGAGGCTAGATTGATACACCATCGCAAATTTTCATCTTCCCTTTCTTGCCTTTTTTTTTATTTTCACTGGCGGAAAACGACAAAACATGCTGATTGTCCTCCGCTTTATTTGTTCTAGCCTTGAGGAAGAAAAGTCCGCTTGCCCGAAACATTGGTTCGAGCAGACAAACCCTGTTTACGGAGTTTATCATAGAAATTGGTGGATATTGCAACGGGCGGACGAAAACGACGAAGATGACAGGGAGGAAGACGATGTGGTCAGACGCTGCGAGCCTACTGGGCGCCATCTTGCCCACAACCGAGTTTATTCTGTGTTTTGTAAAGTAAAGTTAATCTCCACGTAACAATATTTAAAGAGAAAGATGACGTATACTGTAACTTTGTTATAACGTAATTGTTTCAAATATCAACATTGTTACTGTAACGTTGTTATAAAATATCGTTGAAAACTAGGTGTTTTACGTCCCGTGAAAATTAGGTGAACGCGCCAGGCGTAATGTAGAAATGGAGAAGTTTATGATATCGCTTTTTTCCTTTGGGCTCTTGTTATAACTCAATTGCGTATTTTTCTGTCGCGTTTTTTTTTTTTGGCAAGGTATAGTTTAACTCAAATTAGTGGACTACGAACGCGACCTTCCATGGAA
The DNA here is from genome assembly GCF_043290135.1 of Rhipicephalus microplus. Classification (NCBI taxonomy): domain Eukaryota; kingdom Metazoa; phylum Arthropoda; class Arachnida; order Ixodida; family Ixodidae; genus Rhipicephalus; species Rhipicephalus microplus. The sequence goes on from NC_134700.1 coordinate 287,213,537, forward strand.
CAGTGTTTGAATCTCAACGGCCTCAACTCTGGTACAGCTGCCACTGCACCTAACCATGTACCCTCTTCTGGTGTTGTAGGAGGTACTACCATAGCTGTGGATTGCCGATCCCTCCTTATGGTTTATTCAAGTCGAGAACAGGTTCAGCATTCATCGCATCCCGTCCGGATAACCAGTAAATGTAGCACACTGAAACGCGGTTCCGAAAACACAGCGCAGTTTAATAATTATTATGATAATGACCTCATTTGTATGACGCTCATCCACAAAAAAAAAGATGGGCCAAGAATTAGGCGGCAGGATACTACATCTCTGCCATCGTTCGAACTATGTCTTCTCTTTCATCAGTGGATTACCCACTACCAATTCATGTTTCAAGTGTGTCGTGCCAGAAGAAGAAGAAAAAAGTGCTGCGCTGTTATTTCTCCCTAACCGTAGACTCTCGCTTGTGAAACTGCAGAAGGCATAGAAATCGGAGATAGTTTTAAAAATAAAACGTTATTATCGCTACGTTTTGACGGGGAAAGGCGAAAGGCCTAGCCCACGGGGGCATAAAGCGGGGGTGATGTATGAGAATCGATGCTGGTTACCACAGCGGTCGGCCCGCGGCAACGGCGGGCAATGAACCGTTTCACCGGCTGTAAAACGGGCTGGCCGCACAGCATTCCAAGTTGAATGAGGGGAGTTCTGATGAAATCGCGTGCCTGCAACTGCGGCAGTGTAAATTATCCCGGTGCGGCCGCGGTAATTAAACACGTCGCGAACTGAGTGAAACCGCATGCCGCCCTACACCAAGCATTTGTTTGAGCCTGGACCCCGCTGGATTCCGCGATCGATGGTGTGTGCAGAAAATGGGAAAGTCGAGGGCCGATCACGGCAGTGGAAGGAGTGGGAAGGGCTGTCGAGAGAAAAATACGGAGAGAGCAGGGGTGTTCAGGCAGGTATCGGGTTCATATCATGGTGTCCTGCGGCTGCTTCATGTCCGGCTAAAAGCTATACAGTTCATCATTCTGGGCTTCCTGTCAACGTTTTTTGGGCTTACCATTGTCACTAGGCTTGCTCAACGAGGCTTTAGGCTTATTTAACGAGGCAGATCGGAAGGGTGCGTTGTGTCTCTAATGTAAGCCAGCAATAACCAAGCCAGTATCCGGTTTATACAGAGAGGGAAGAACCTTTAACGAGAGCAAGATTAGAGAAGCAGATCGGTAAACTGCGTCTTTGTCCTGGTACGCACGAACGTCCAAAAAGCCGTGGAGAAGGCTCTTAAGGCGAGCCTGTTCGCGTATTAACAACTCGTAAACTGTGCGACTGAAATGTGACGGGGTAAGACAAACACTGCTTCTGTGTTTGTCCAATTTTGTCTCGTTTTGTACGCGAAATGCTTTTCGAGGTGACAAGTAAAGACGGGGACGTCAAACAGGACGCACGTCTGTTTGCTGCTCTGCACTTGGAGAAATGCACTGCGCCGTGCTCCCAACCGGGCTGCAGAAATTAGGTGCTTTTCTCCTCTTTTAACCACTACCACCACCACCACCACTTGAAGAAAAGGAGGAACGGGAAAGGGGGAGAAAACGGGGAGAGACAACACACTCTTAGTGTTCACACTTGGAGGCGCGCTCCAAGCGTAAGGTCACACAGATCACTCCTTTTAAAATGGTGTAGAGTTTTTTTTTTTTTGCATTATTTCACCTACATTGAGGGGTACAGGTTCCAGAGCAGTAGCGCAGATAGATCCAACTGAGTGGAGTAGTTAAAAAAAAAGGTTAGAGAAATCCGACACCCTTTGAACTGGCTTAGGGTTACTGTACACACCCCGCTGCGGCGATCTAGTGACTAAGGTACTCGGCTGCTGACCCGCTGGTCAGGGGGAGGCGAGTGATAAATATCCACAATTACACCAGCACGTGTGAGGCGTAAGCTGGATGTACGTCTGTGAGGGCACGTGTGCATCTTTTGTGGCAGTTGTTGGAATTGGGGAGCGCATAGCGTCGATCGAAAGCAAGGAGCGCGCAGAGGACACGAGGTGGAAGAAAGGAGGTAAACAGCACGAAACACACGTAAGGACGCACGTGAAAAAAAAAACAAGTACGTCAGAAGAGAAATTATTCGCGCACGGTTTAAATCACGTTGGTGATTTACTTTCGGAAGCACGGTTAACGGGTAAAATGATGAGCTCGGTAGCGGGGGTAGAAGCGTAATGAGAAATAAGAGAAAAGAAAGTACACGTAGGGACACTCCCCGCATTTATAGCCGGAAGGAAGAGCAGGAAAGGAAAATAAATGCACTAGGAGGGTGGAGGTCACCTCTCTGGTTCTGGATGTTTCTGGAACACGCCGAGAGTTTTGCAACTGAGGAGAATGGACAGCGTGCAACGGCGGAAGCGGAAACGAAAGAAACGCCGCAGGGTGCATCACCGCTTTAGCGACCTCTTATTTAATATTATTATTTACGCACTTTTGCTACAATCTCGACTGAGGTTATTTCACGACTGTCTTTCGGTGAGCTCTTTTTTTTTTCTGGGAACTTTTACGAAGTGCTTTTACTGGCCCTCTCCGACGGCACCATGATTGCGAAGTTGGATTCGGCGAGCATGTACTTGCCTCCCGGCGACTTGGTTCTTGAGTGCGCGTGAGGATGCCAGCGGATCTCGCAGCGCGTGACGCTCGAAATCCACTCTAGCTGTCTTCGCTTTCGTGTGCTTCTTTTTTTTTTTACAGTTCACACAGTCTGTATTCTTCATCTTAATCTTCGCACGTGCCTTTCCATGTACTAAAAAAAACTCTTTCGTGGAAAAGTTGCGGGCAGTTATTTTCGAGAAATTTTTTTTGTTTACTCAAGTTTAGCAATCACAAATTTGTTAATATCAACTTCATAGAAACGCTCGCAATCCATTCCTAAACAGGAAATGTTTTCTCGACTGGGCAAGAATTTTTAGTTTTTTTTTTGTTCGGGTATTGTTACCTTTACTGGAAACGCTTTTTTTTTTTTTTTCACTGTGTAAGCGCGATAGCCTAAACATTTACCGCTTCAGAAACGGCGAGCGCGAGTAAACAATCTGCGGTCTGAAAAAAAAAGCGAAACGTAGGCTATACGACGTTCTATAATAAACGTAAGCGAGCTAGAACGAACCATGTCCTTGTGAAGATAGATGTGAAAGATTTTTTTTTTCCTCTATAGTCATTTGCAATGCTCTCTACAAGAAATTCTACGTGTAAGATATTAAAGGCATACTACTTTTCGTTTTGCCTCGTGGATGTTATCTTGTCTTCATTTTATTAATCTAAACTGGGTATCCCCATAAATGATGGCGAAAAAGAAAACGAATTCAGATCATCTTAAAACTGACAAGGCGGGAAAGGACCGTGAAGGCGTTCAGTGGGCGTAGGCGGATCACTAAATTCTAGCCTCGGAATGTCGCACGCGAATATATTATACTATCAGGATCCCCCACTAACATGTATCTTCATATCAAACAACCGCTACACATAGCCGTTTCTCAAGGAACGTACGGTTCAGCACCGGTCGGACAACCTTGGAACGTTAACGGCCGACCGCTACACACGCACCTAGATTTTCGCATTTACGTTGCCCAACAGAAAGCAGTCTGGGCTGGAAACTATGAGTATATATGTAATTGCAGCGCACTATACAATGACGCCCGCGTCAGACCGTACGTGATATCGGCTGGTGCGCCGAGCTTCACGCTTCCTTAGCTCTTTCATTGTCGACCGACCGTTCGGCCGGCCTGGCCATAAAGTCGGTGCTGCACCCTTCGCAGGCGTGCGTGCTCGGAAGCCACCCTCACAGGGGCTCCTTCCCCGGGTGCCTTACGCACGTCGATTGCGCCTCCGCGCGCCACGTTGGAGCACGTGTGAGCCAGTGTACAGTGTGTGCCTGCAAGTGAGGGCATGGGGAAAGAAGTTTCGAGGCGTGGGACGATCAGGCCGTAAGAGGCGTTGTGCAGGCACCAACTCGAAGAGGAAGCTGCAAGGCGAAAGCTAATGTACCCGGATAGAAGAGCGCAGAGAACACACAGGATTGAGCGCAGCGAAAAGGAATCGGAACATGCAGAAAGATAGAGTGCTATTTTGCAAGAAAGATGAAGAGAGCGAACACAGGATTCAGCGCAGCAAGAATAAATCGCAACATGCAGATAGATAAAGAGATAGCGCTATTTGCAAGAAAAATGAAGAGAATAGATGCATTCGCTTTGATATTTTGGAGAATCCACTTCTTCGAGGCCTTCGTTATAAACGTCCAGCTTCTTTTGAAACGAAAGCAAACGTCTTTTAATATCGTTTTCAGTTATTCCTTCTCTTCATTCGTCTTCCTTTTCAGTCTCTGGGCTTCTCACCAATGATGCACCGCTACGGCGGGCCTTGCATTGCAAGCACCGTCACGACTAGCTTTCGAAAGTTCGGCACGCATGGGCGTTCTTTGCGGTTCCTTCGCTCCATATCGCCTCAACGCTATTTCACTCTTGCGCTGAAACTTTCCTAACACCTTACCGTCTACACTCCCTCCTCTCGGGGGTGCCGGTGTTCTGCACTATACAAGCAGAGAGCCCCAGAGATTGGGCCACAAGTGTAGCTCCGGGACAAGCCCACATGCATGCATGCATGTATATTGTGCACTGTGGACGAAAGTTAAGCTTTGTTATGTGCTTGAAAAAGCTTAGTACTACCTGTGAGTCAAGTCGGGGGAGAGAAGCGTGGATTTAGCTTTCGGATCAGTTTTTGTGTCTCACAAATACCGCGCAGCGGGCTGACTGTATAGCTTTCGCCTCTTAGCTCTAAACGAACGACTCCGAACCACCAAGCTGTCGCTGCTGCATATACGATCATTAACATTTTTAAAAGTTTCTTGGGTACTTGCGTAAATTATAGTGCGCTATAGTGGTTTTGGGACGTTAAACCCCACATATCAATCAATCAAATCAATTATAGTGCGAAGAATGTTACGTTAACGAGGCCGGTTTTCGAGAAAGATATATCACAGTGTTTAGTGCGATCAATAATTACTATCAAGTTGTATCATGCAGCGCAGTGGGAGCTGCAACCACGCTGTCGCGATGGCGCTGAAGTGCTAAGATAGGCATCCCGCTGATAACAGCTGATACGAAGCTGAAGACTGTAAGATAATATATTGCCACGTTCCTATCATCCAACCTCGTTTATTACACCTATAAATCGGTTTACTCGATTAGTTATAGACACTTTTAAGCATAATTGGGGGAACAGTCGTTAAGTTTCCTTTGTGATGAATTGAACCAAGTCGTTTTATTGAAAGACGTTTACACTGTGATTAGAGCTCTATAAACGCTACCAAATGAAAATAACTTATTACAAACGTATTTCTTCACTAGTGTCTCACATCGTCCTCGTCTGTTCAGAGCACCCTACGTTTCGTTCTAAAGTCGCGAGTCGCGAGTCGCTCAGCAACAACTCTTGAAAACATAACTTGTAAGGCTGGAAGCCTATCAGTGGTAGGTTCATAAGCGCGGGAGATTATAAGCGCGCTAGTCTTAGTTAGGAACTGACCCTTGCAACTCCCATCTCTCTCATATTTCTTGAATGAAGTCTTCCAATTAAGTCAATACGCGAACAAGGCGCACCTGGCGAGTACTCCAAACTCCACGCATTTGCTATGCTGCCCGCATTTATTAACACTAATAACTGCACCAAAAAGCGCATGCACACACTTTTAACCAGACAAGCCAGCGCAGGAGAAGCTTCGTGCGAGCGCGCCAGCGCATGCTCAATCATGCATAATTAGCACTCAAAGAACTCCGCGGCACAACCTCTCCCGCTTAAACCACCGGGTTGCTCTGAGCTCGAATTTAATGCGGCGACCTATTTAGAAAATTTTTTGATTAATGCCTTACAAACGCTGCTCACCTGATCCTCTCGTGGAGACATCATAAATACGTTCTCGGCGCCCCTTCTGAGAACATCCACAAATATTTCAAAACGTTCTGCTGCTGGGATCTGGGAAATGGCTCGGCACCTAAAGAAAGACGCGGTCGTGGTCTACCTAAACTGTCAAACGAAGGACAGTGCATACTAAGATCAAGGACAGCTGAAATTCTTAATCACCATTCGGTGGTTTTCTTTAGAATTAAAGTGTTTTGATGAACACTTTTAAATATTTGTCTTTCGATAAACATGGAAACCATATATTTTATTTCACGTCCTACGTTCTGAAGACTGAACAGGCGTATCAATGCAGACTGGCTTGTTCTTTGTGAACAGATAGATAGATAAATAGATAGATAGATAGATAGATAGATAGATAGATAGATAGATAGATAGATAGATAGATAGATAGATAGATAGATAGATAGATAGATAGATAGATAGATAGATAGATAGATAGATAGATAGATAGATAGATAGATAGATAGATAGATAGATAGATAGATAGATAGATAGATAGATAGATAGATAGATAGATAGATAGATAGATAGATAGATAGATAGATAGATAGATAGATAGATAGATAGATAGATAGATAGATAGATAGATAGATAGATAGATAGATAGATAGATAGATAGATAGATAGATAGATAGATAGATAGATAGATAGATAGATAGATAGATAGATAGATAGATAGATAGATAGATAGATAGATAGATAGATAGATAGATAGATAGATAGATAGATAGATAGATCGCCCCAAAACCATTGTATGATTACAAGAGACACAGTAGTGGAGGGCTCAGGAAATTTCGACCACCTGGTGTTCTTTAACGTGCCTCCAAATCTGAGCGCACTGGCCTACAGCATTTGCGCCTCAATCAAACATGCAGCCGCCGCAACCGGGGTTTGATCCCATGACATGCGGGTCAGCCGCCGAGTACTTTAGCCACTAGACCACCGCGGTGGAGCAACGTCATCTGAAGCCTAGCTGCTAGAGCACTTCTTTCCTATGGTTTAACTTTCCTAACTTTGGCACTTGGCGCTGCAATCAAACTTTACTCTCAACATCCAAATGTTAAGTAGAGAATACAGATAGTTTGCCACCAAAAAATGATAGCCTATATCCGATAGCGCATGCGAAATAAAATCTATTGAAAATTTTCTTTTGCATGCGTTGACACAAATTTTAAAGAGATACAGCATATCTGCGAAGTGAATGGTGATAAGTGGGCGAAGCTCCGGGGGATCATTCAGGTAACCGTGAATGCCCCATACATTGCCCACTCGAACATGCAAATGAGAGAACATGCAGGTGAGTGATGGCAGAAAGAAAGTGAGTGGTCTGGAACGTGCTTTTTCTTCATCGTCATCAACATCATCGCCATCGAGGGAGGACGGCGGACATCACTCGACACTAAAGAGCTCCGCCCCTAAAAGGCTGTGGCTAAAATCTCTTATGGCTGGGTGTGCGTAACGGGAGTTGCAGTTAATCTCATTGTTCAGCCTGCTTCTCTGTGCGGTTACGCATCTGCAGGCGTGCGGCTCGTTCTTCCTCCGTCTCTTCGGCTTGCTGCCTCCTCTTCGTTTCGTTTCGGCGACGAAGCTTGTATTCTTTCAGTTTCTGTGACTAACTTATCGTATCTGCCGACGAACCACACCAAACCACGCGTACTATATATACCCCGCAACACCGGTTCCTCCTTTGGCGTGATGTCAGATGGCGCGGCGAGCGGTGCTGCCAGCAGCGGTGGCTGTGGCTCAGCTTGCGGTGAGGCCACCGGCCATAGCAAAACGGCGAGAATACATTTAATGCAGCTCTCGCTACAAAATTCATCGTCGCTAATGAGGCAACAAATTTAAAGAGCGTCTGTCTGGGCTCCATAGGTCCAACAAACGACGCCACGCCATCCCAGGGCAACGTTTCGAATTGTCAATAAACTATTGATAGAGTTTCCAACACGAAAGTTATGACTCCACGTACTAAATAAGAAGAAAAAAAAGCATTCAGCTTTAGAAAAACGAAAGAGGGAATCCTCGCGGTATGAAGGAGGGAAGAGGAGCTTCTGCGTGAAAATAAAAAGAAAAACAAAATTGCATGTGCGCGTCGAAATGGACGAAGCTTGTTGCACGGTGCCAGTAAAACGTGTAGCCCGCGAAGCAAACACAACAAGCGTATGTGCTGAGCTGAGAAAGTCTCTGGGCAAGATTTGCGGAAGGGTTGCACCTTCGCGAAGAGCTCCGAACGGAGAAGATTCGATGGACTCGCCCAACTGGTTATTACGATTTGTGTTTTTTCTTTTCTTCTCAGCATTTTCCTTACCCCGTTATTAAATAGAACTACTCTGACTGCATCGAGCCCAAAGAGAGGGGGGGAAGGGGAGAGAGAACGCTGTATAACGCTACGTCGACCAAGGGGCTGACGGACGTCACCGGAAACGGGTATAAAAAAGAAAAAGTCCAATAAGAATGTGTCGTGAGGAAGACGGCAATGGAGACAACTACAAGTGCAGTAGACGAAATAGGAATCGATGGTGCAAAGTGAGGGCTCCCCTAGCTCCGGCCTTTAGATGTCCCGTTTTGCAGCACCAGCAAGAACGAGAAAGAGAGAAGGAAAGGTACAGGGCGGTTCGTTTTGAAGACCATTAGGCAACGAAGGCCGGAAGAGTTATGCCGTGCTCGCTATGAAGTGTTCTTCTCTGTGCTTTACTTCTTTTTCTGCTCTATTTACTTGGCCTCGTTTGCCCCCAGTTGCTGCGGCTGCTGGCCCCTTCTTTCCCTAGCGTTCCCCACTGCCTTGCCTGCGTGACCCAGCTCTCCCCAAGACCTTTCCTAGCAAAAAGCAAATATACATATATAGAAACGGCGAAAGAGGCAGTGAGTATTCGTAATGGGGAACCTTCCGACCAGAAGGGGAGCTCATTTGCATGACTACGCTGACAGAAGAGCTTCCCGAGTGCTCGACTCATTTTTCTTAGTTTGCTGTTTGGGTGTTTTTTCTCGTTTGCGAAAAGCAGCGGGAGTGGCTAAAGTTAGCGTTTACAAACAAGTTCGGTAACAATGCTTTCCCTTTTTTCCACCGCGTATAACGCTAGTCGCGTCTGAGAGACTACTCTGACGTTATGCATCGTATAGTTGCCGGCATAATGGAGAGACGTTACTGACACCGCCAAGATGGTGTATCTAGCTGAGAGGGTGAAGATCTTCCTGTGGGACAGTGTATACATAGAGAGCAGGTAGCAGAAGGGGAATGAGTACACTGTTGTAATGAACACGTCGTAACAAACGCAGAGGAGAACAACTTCAGTGAACGTCGCTTGGATGAACCGGGGTCCGGATGAAGGAATTGAAGTTGAAGAAATTGAAGTTGTGGCCTGGATCGTAAAGGAACTTAACTCTCGGAGACCTTCATCTAACGTAACCAGTGTCCACATTCACTGAAACGGCTTAACGTTAGGAGTGTTCGTAAGGAAAAAAAAATGTTAGCCAGTCATGATGCCGAATAAGCTGGACAATGGCAAAAATAGTTCGTGAGGAAAACTTTCAGGCAGTTCTGATGCTATATATATTAGTAGTAAGGCCAACGGTAAAAAGCAGAAAGAAGTATTTTGGAAATACGGCACTCTTTCTCGCACGAAGTTAAGGAAAATTGAGATAGTTCAGATGAATCCGACATAACTTCGCCTGCTAAGTCCTTCATATAACTCACGAATGAATTCGGAACCTGTAATTTTATTTTACATTGCTGACACTTATGCGAACACTTCAGAAAAATTTTCACCGTCACGTGCAGTCTAATTGGTCGCTGAAACCTAATTCTGATTGGCCAAGCAGCTTCACTTTAATGTTATGCGCAGCACTGGGATTGGCCGAAATTTTCTCGTACGAACAAATATAGCGCGAAAATTCTTTGGCGAATACTGCCCCACCCAAAGGTTCTGACCCACCAGCCGTATACTGCACGAAGGGGAGCCGAAAAGGATGGTGAAACAATGCTATATTCAAGCTCTATGTCGACTATGACTTCATATCAGTCTTGGTAATCACGTCTCGGGAAAGAGAAAGCCAGGGTAGTCCGCTACGCGTAATCCACTATCACTGTTCAAGGCCAATAAAACAAGCCGAGGGTGGGGGGAGTGATTTTAAATTTAAAGAAGAGAAAAGTGAGCCCCGTAACTGTCTCTCAGGGGAAGGACACCTCAACAGTAGCTCACGAGGGGTGGGGATAAAGGAGGGATTAAAAGGTTAAGATTAAAAGGTAAAAAGATAGAGAGGAAGGAGAGAGCGAGGCGCAGGGACAGCGAACGACGGAAGTGAGGAGAAGATAGGAAAGATGGAGACGGTCGCAGGAGTCCGAGGACGGGGCACCACTGGCGAGAACTCTTGTCGGCGACAGGAGATGGCGTAATGCGAGTTCAGTAGGCCAGAGTTGCGCTGTCGTTGGAGATCGCGAGGGCACAACCGGTCGGCCCGGAATCCAGCGAGCGAGTCAAAACAGGCCGACGACATGAGCATGACAATACGCTTTCCTAGTGGCTCACCGCTGCTTTCAACCAACTGACACCAGTACAGTGTGTCGCTATTGATCCTCGTTTGAAAGGAAACGAATAATCGCACTGGGACATCACTTTCTCAACGACCCTAACGCTTCAGCACTCTTTAATTATCACGCACCACTCACTTTGGGTAATGGATGAGGTCGCTTTTCATGTCAGCAGCGCGACGTATAAAACTTCGACGTTTCTTCGAGAGAACGTGCGTAACAGAAGACACACCACAGTTTCTGTCACAATATACAGTGTTACTGCGAAACCTATTGCGTCAAAAGTATAACTCATTGTAGACCTATAAATTGCGTACAAATTTTGCCATCAGTTTGATATCACCTATGATGTAACGAGTTGCGAAGCAGAGTCCGCGGCTTGCGAAACGGTACCAGCGCAACACGCTGCATTTTGCGCAAAAACTAGACGCGATGCTTTTTTGTGTATTAACGATGTGCTACTGATGTAGTACATGGCAGGGGGACAAAAATTCTCGAAAACATTCGGGTAGCACAACGATCGTGACCCGAGGGATTCATTTTCTGCGTGTGTACGTCGCTATTCGATCGTTCGAAGCACGCAGTGAAGGGTTTAAAAGAAAAACACGGCTACGAAATGGTCGAGAAAGCTATAAAGAAACAATGCCCTGAAAAGCATAGTTGAATTCCCATGCACCGCCTTCCGGACGATAAAAAAACGATCGACGAACCACACCGTTTCCCCATCTTGAGCTGATCGGTTCTTCCCATCCTTCGCATCGACGTACGAGCATTTGGGCAATAAATTTCTCGAATATTGCGCTCAAGAAGGAACATCGTGTTTGTGGGCGGCGCAAACATCGCTCCGCGAAAGTGGTCCCCCGTGTTCGATGAGGCCGGCAATACACGGGCCTAAAACGATTTACGACGTCTAATATCCACTTAAGCTGATCGCCTGCGCTGCTTGGCTACCGCGGTTTTCCCTCTCTACAGGTTCCTCAGGCTGATTTAAGTGTTAGCCCAACGCGAAGGCAGATAGTGGGTGTGGAGGAAGACTTGGTTCGGCGCGGTATACAACAGCGTGCGAGCTCGCAAAAAATAACGCCGTAGATTAGGCAACCTTAGCGCTAACAAAGGCATAACTCTCACACGGGGGTGCAACCTGGTTAAACCCCCCTCACCTGTCCTTCATTTTTCTCTCTCTCTCTTTCACCCGGGGAGAACGTCAAGATGACACCGTACGAGCATCGAAGCGGGCCACGCCACTGCTTGTAAATTTTACGGGCCTTCTGTAAATTGGCGCGTGGGAACTACGAGCTGTGAGTTCGAGCTTTCGGAAATATACGAACGCGGGCGTCGACAGCTTCTTTTTTTTTCTTTTGAGTGGGAGCGTCGTTCTGTATTGTCTTTGTTCTACGCCCATCTGGTGTACTGGCGAGAAACCCTGCGCATAGCACTCAAAAACGTGTCTTCGGTGCTCTCTTAAGTAACGGCTGTATCCTTGGTTTATTCGAGTAGAAAAAGAAGACAACGTAAGGTTTTCTTTCGTCGCAACACAATATCTTTTCCTTCTACATCTTCTGTCTTTTATTTCTGCACAAAAACAGAAGGCAGTATAACCACGGCGGCGTCGTACAGTTGAAGGGGCCCGGCGATAATACGGGTAGCTTAGTCGTCCCAGTAGCGAGTATAGTGCGCGCGATTACTTGCGTTGCTGGCGTCGCTCGAGAAGTGAAGATGAACAGTAGCTGAAATTTGTGTAATTATCATCTAAGAACTGTGTCATAATTTTACGTGAGCATGAAATGTGTCACATCCAGCTAACACGTAAGCCATCCCTCTGAAAGAAACGTTTGTCGGAGAACTATTCTGTTTTCCAGTCGTGTAATTAAGCACAAAATATGAAAAGGATATTTTCGTTGTGAAAACAAAATCAACATCCCAAAATAACAGCTTTTGCCTTTCGAAGCAACTACCGTTTTGATTCAGCGACTCGCACAATGGCGCCTAGGGAAAATCACCACTCCCCCTCCCCCCCTCAAACCACAAAGGCCAAATGCCAACGTGACCAAACCACAAAGGCCAGCGCGGACTCGCGCGTGCACACGACGACTTTCACGTAACGCTTATCTGCGCACCACAAGCACCACGTGACGCCATCACAGCCCTACGCAGGCGGCGACACTATCTGCCGAGGTGCTCCGATGTAGCACACGTGTCTATGGCGCTACGTTGGCATATAATGATGAGTGAGACGGCGCCTACATTGCCAACTCAGCGTCAGTGGTCAGTAGGCCAAAACGTGGGTGTTCGCGACCTGCCACCGCACAGGGCCGTATAGCGTTCACAGCAGATCGTTATTGCGTGGAAGGTCAGTCTTGGTACGATGGGACGTGGTTTGACGCCGGAGTGGTACGCGGATGCAGCGGGGAAAAAAAAGGGGGGGGGGGTACAAGCACTGGTTTTTTTCTCTTCTGTCCGACTCATTTCGGGACGTGTCGTAGCAGCGTGCCGAAAAAGCAGTGCACTCCTGTTCGAGGTCGTCGCCATGGCGACGACGCCGAAACGCTCGGCAAGACCTTACAGCCCGCGTACGGTGCTTTCACATGCCAGTCGCGCTCCACGATTGGCCATTGCAGCGAAATGCGCTGTGTAGTGCGGCAAAGCCACCTTTGCACCGTGGCGGGGCGGCCGTGCCACTAAAGATAATGGGGCGCACGCCCTTTTCCTCCTGTTACCTCTGTACTGACGGAGAGTGCGGTGCAGACACTGCGCCAGGGTCGACTACGCTGCCTCACGGACCGCGAAGAGACATCGATTACACGCGCGCCTATACGTTCATCCGGCTGTCACGTACGCCTGTGCGTTGCAGGCAAGAAGGCGTAAAAATAGCCACCGCCTATGGGAATCGGAATTGGTGCGGTGTAACGGGAGGCGTAGGCATCGCATGTCAAGTGAAATTTGGCGGCGCGTACCGGCTCGCTGCTTGTCCTAAGAGAGCGAGAGTTGGAATGGAAGCAGTTCGAAGCTACAAGAGAGGTGGGAACGGGCATTCAACGAAGCTGTTGGAGTGTCAAATCAAATGTGAACAATCTGTGTCGAGATTTCTAGCATGCGCTACGCAAATTTAACGTATAAAATGAGCCTAAATGTCATGAACACGTAATAAAGTCCATATAGTTAATTTCTGTAGAGCACCATTTACTTACTTGTATTAAACTACTTTTGACATGTATAGTCATGACACGTATTTGGCATGTATTTAACCTTTTTTCGCTATGAACAAATCGGTTGGGAGTGAGTGCTGAGTGCTTTTGATGCCTGTGTATGTGCGCGTGTCAGTGTGTCGAGAGCATGGTGTTGAGAGTCTTTAGAAAGAGCCCAAAGCGTCAAAAAAATTAGGCCCATAAAAAGTGTTTCATCTGTTCAGATGTATATCATATGAAACAAGAAATTATAACACTTGGCATCGACGTCCAATTCGTGCCATTCTCAGTTTAGATAAAGGCCTGCCTGGAAGCTCTTGCATCATTATGTCGCGTTCCGGTTTTCTTTCATCAGAACAGGGAAATTATTTGTTTTGTTTTGTTTAGCAGTTACGTACCATGAAGCGCTCTTTCTACACAGTATCTGACGGTCAAAACAAACCCGAGAATTGTATTCATTGAGCCGACTTCCACTAGGTCGAGAAGCTTTCGCGAGCATGCCAAGGGTAGATCAAACTATCACAACGCACTGACAAATGTAACACACGCGTTACAGCCATGTAACTACCCAAAGTAGATTTCAGTCTGCTCGAGCGGCGCGCAGCGAGTCGCAGGCCAATCTTCCGCTACGTTTCTCTCACTGAAGATTGATTACGCTGGAATCTCGCCTGCCGAGAACCCCTCCCTTGTCCTATTCTTATCTTTGGTTGCTTCGGAAAACGAGAAGGGCCGAGCTAAATGATCTCAGTTCACGCGACGTATATTTCTCCCGTCAAAAGCACCGAATTTTGAAAATCAGGGCGAAAAATTGCGTGCGCTTCTAGTGGGAACAATTTCGCGGAATCCCTTTTGCTTCGGAATTCCAATCTGTTCGTAATTGGTTGGGCGCTGTCTCCGAACAGATACGACTCGTGCGTGTATGGTAATATGTTGTCGATGAAGAAGAGCCGCGTCTCGTTGAAGGGGGCGGGGGGGAGGGGGCTATACGCTGCGAATATTCACGGGGGGGGTTCGTGAAATCTTGCGACTTTGCTCGACCTTATTTGTTCAAGCGTCGAAGTTCCTTACGTAAAGCTGTTTATAGTACTGCGTATTCTATCTATCTATCTATCTATCTATCTATCTATCTATCTATCTATCTATCTATCTATCTATCTATCTATCTATCTATCTATCTATCTATTTATCTATCTATCTATCTATCTATCTATCTATCTATCTATCTATCTGTCTATCTATCTATTTATCTATCTATCTATCTATCTATCTGTCCGTCTATCTATCTATCTATCTATCTATCTATCTATCTATCTATCTATCTATCTATCTATCTATCTATCTGTCTATCTATATCCCATCCACGTATGCATGTGGGAGGTAGTGGCCAGATACTGCACCAGGGTGGCCAATCCTTCTCTGGTGAGGGAGTGCGTTCCCGGCGGTGGTTACCGGTGCAGCAATTGGCAGCAGCAAGCACAGGACCGGATTAACTGGCGGAACATGGGAGAGGCCTTTGTCCTGCAGTGGACGTAGTCAGGATGATGATTATGATGATGATGATCCCATCCACGTGCTGGGTTGGAGGTTATAGCATTTCCCTCTTGACCACGATACCGCAGGCTGCATTTCGTGAAGAACGGACTGCAAAAACTTTGGCGTCACGGTTTGTGAGTGCGCAAAGTGGTACATATGATCAAGTATAATCCAAGATCCTCTACTACGGCGTGCCTCGCATATCAGCAGGTTTAGCACATTGAACACAGGAATATTCTTCGCAATAGCTCCTTTTTTAAACTTTTTCTGTTCTCCTTATGGGATAAAACATGAGTCATGCCGTATGCTATGTGAGAATACAGAGTACAAGCAACAAAAACAGAACAGTTGGCACACTCGCGCTGCGAAAGAAGCAAACCAAAAAATAATAAGGTGACAAAGGACGCGCTGTACTTGCATTGTTCTCTTCCGCCTTGTGATTGCGTCATTCTATAGCGTTTTTTTTTAAATGAGGAACAAAAACCGACAACTATCATATCAAAGTTGGCGCAAAATCTTTAAGTTCGTCTATAAAAGCCGTTCGTAGAAATGTTCTTAAAAAGCCACTGAAGAAAATTTAACGTTGCTTTTATTTGTTTGAAAAAAAATGTGAAACTAAATACTGGATTTATTTATTTATTTATTTATTTATTTATTTATTTATTTATTTATTTATTTATTTATTTATTTATTTATTTATTGCTGATTTATGTCTCTAAACACTGAGTAGAGAGGTTGCGTCAGAATATACCTCAAATATTGGCAAAACACTCAGCAGAGGAGACACGTAGAAAACTATACAATCTTCGCGAGTACACAGAAAGCTCGCTTATACAATGGCAGCCTCAACGGGCCTTAATTGACTGCACTGTTTCCAACATAGGCCCTGTTCATTCCACCTTCGCGGCCATCAACACACAACAGGCGCAGACAATACAGGAAGGAGCTTGAGTTTTATAGACACCAACGCACACGCGTAAGACAACGCTATTAAAAAAAACTTTAGATGCCTCTTCAAACACGAAAACTGACCATCAGCGGCGTCGGTGCCAACACGAACACGCAGGACATCCCGTGATGGCGTCATTAGTGCTGCGTGACGTCATCGGGTGGCGGCCTGACATAACGTGACATAACGTGATGACGTAATCAGGTGACATCGTCTCCCGTTGATAGATCACGGAGGCAGTGCAAGAGTGGGCAAGGTGCACAAGGCTGACAGGGTCACCGATCTTGGAGGTATGCACTCCGAAGCCCCGGTAGGTGCAGAAAGCTTCCTGACGGTTGCGCGGGAGGATCAACGAGAAGGAAGGGAAGAATGCGGCTTTCATCTGCGTGTCGTCTTGGGCGAGTGCATACTGCATAGGTGACTCTCTTTCTTTTCTTGAGCCAGATATTTCGCTAAAATATTCGAGAGCATAGCGAATCCCTGAAAGTTCGGGGTCCGTCCAAACGCGCACGGCCCAAGAACGCCCTAGATAAAACTGACCACTGGCTACTCGACGTTCCTGTGCTTCTCCCGTGGCCGAAACGATGCTGAAGATTTATTATAGCTTTCTTCGGGGTTACATACCGAGCTCGATACTCTATTTTATTATCCTTTTTTTTTTTTGGCCCAGGCACTACTATGTTCGTTTTATACTTGGCTCCTTTAAAAGGAGACTGGGTGCTTTTGGCTGGCTTCTTTCAACCATTCGGCTGGGCTCGGGGCCACGAATTCCGGACAAAAAACGGGATTGGGGTTGCATAAGTAATGTGCAACCAATTCTCCAGATACTCTTTTTTTTTTCTCTTTTATGAACGACACGCGTTTTGAATACTTCGTCTGACCTAGTTTACGTAAGCCGCACGCTACCGTTACGCTATATTGGCGTTTCCCATGTGTTCGCATCTGTTTGTCGCTTGTTTGCGAAGCACCTTCGTTGTTGTTTTTTATCAAGCGTTTCTGGGGCACCACTCTTCACGCTGTGCTTTGAGAAGATTTAGGCGAGGCGTGCCTTCATTGGTATTCATCAGCAAAAAAAAAGAAATAAAATTTGTCCTGTCTTTTCCGACATGATTAACTGTTTTGAACTCTGTCGAATGCTGCTAATGTTCTCATTTGGCCGTCATTTGCTGCTATTACTTAACATAATAACAATCTGAGTTTGGCACGTTAAAGAAACCCAGGTGGTCGAAATTTGAGGAGCCCTCTACTAGGGCGTCTCTCATAATCACCTGGTGGTTTTGAGACTTTATAAACTCCACATGTCAATCAATTAGTATTCGAAGTTTAACTTCCCAAAACCACGTTATGATTATTAGTGACGCCGTAGTGAAGGGCTTTAGAATCTTCGAACACCCGATGTTTTTTTTTTTTTAATTCCGGCTATGACCTAATGAAAGCTATGTGCTAAGGCATCTGTATATATCATTGGTTGAAAAAGTCAAGGCATTGGAATACAAGTTTCAAGCCCCGTATACAGGCTACAGTTCGCTCGAGTTACTCTCATTGCTAGAATTTTTCGCTTAGAATTATCGGAAAACAAAAAAAAAAGACTACTAACTTTGAGCGGCACGAATACAAACCAAGTTTTGTCTTCTGTCATCGTTGCACAGAAGCGAATGTAATAAAGAAGAGCTAATCATAACAGCGCAACTTAAAGACATTCTTTTTTTGAGTTCTTTCAACACTCCTGTTTTTTCTCATCTAAACACTATGAATAATGTCGAGCAGCTTCAACCATTCATATTTAAAAGCATGGCTGAGACAATCAGTGCGTACGTGGTTCTCTTATTGTGTCATGGTTGTTCAGACAAGGCTAATATTCATCCGCACCTTTTCGTTGCCTTGTTTTAAAGAAGCACCTGAAATAATAACGCACCTTACGCGCACAACCACATCCGAAAAGTTAAATTACATGAAGATACCTCTATTTCTTTAATTAATCGTTTGCCGTTTCCACATGTATGTTCCTACTATGCTTTCCATCAGGCTTTGATCTGTCATTTTTCCCTCAGTGAAGGCAACCATTGTGATGAAAGCTCCCCGTAATGAAACCCTACTTTCAATCTTAATATTATTTTGCTTCTTCACAAGTTTTTTTTTTCCTCCAATAACATCTTTTATTACTCGTGTCATAACTTCAAGATTCATGAGGTACTCGTAAACTAACGACGGTGTGAAAAGATGGTGAGATATGGTTTGTGTGGCGGTGAAAGAGCCATTTGATGACCAAAAGTGCGCCAGATGGCGGTGTGAAAAGGTTCGCGGGTCACTTCCACGAATCTGTGAGAGTGGCGATTAGCTGACTGAATTTTGATTATTGTTTTTGCTCCAGACGCCAGTGTGAACTTTCTCACTTACTACATATTTGCACAGCGCAAGACTACGAGTATTTACGGCGTAACTACGGAAGAAGAGACAAGGACAGAAAAGAGCGATGTTACGTCGTAACTACTCGTAGTGTTGCGCTGCGCAATTATGTTGATTCCCAATCACCAAACTAGCCCAAGCATCTGTCTTATCATTTCACTTACGAGATTCCTTTTCCTTAAGTGTATAAGTTTCGTGTGTCTTAATTTAAATTTAAGCCACCCACTTACAGATTTCTTGGCACACACAGCCGTATTTAAGGCTCATCGTTCACAGATCTTTATAGAGAGCCTCAGTGCTGGGGCTCCCCAACCTCTCGCGTTTTTTTTTTTCGCACTATCCTGGCATACTATTGGCGAACAAAAGAAAGCGGACGGATTTTAAAAAAAGAACGCTGAAAATTTGTGACCCAACGACCAGGGGGTCCCGGCACTAAAACACTACTACGTGATGGCTCAGGACTGCAAAACAATGACAAGAAAGAAATTGTGAAGCTTGTTCTTGTTCTTGTTCGCCTTATACACTAGCTCACACCCACTGTGGGGTAGTGAAGCTCATTTTTTTTTATGAGGACAAGAGCATTCGCTCTTCATAGGAGTAATAATAACATACCAGAGCCATATAGCTATTCGTTCTCAATACCTTCAGATGCTTTAGCTTAAATTTATATGTATGCACTTATATCTCTATCCAATCAGCAAGGTCTATTCAAATGTACGTCGCGAAAGTTCGGGCGAAAAGTGTTTCAGAAGCTATTGCCAACGACATGAGCATAGGGAGCCATGAGAGCCATTAATCACGACTCTGTGTGGAGGGAAAAAACAATAATACTAGTGAAAAACCAAGTTTGATCCAAAGTCGAAGAAATCACTATGTTTTACAAATTACATTTCTTTTCTCAGCAATGTTATGTAGGTGCAATGAGCGAAGAATTTATGACATTTTTAAAATTATTACAAAAAAACATTTTTTCTAGCTCCCTCTGCCCACGCTATAATACTCAGTGCAGCTATAGCACTGCATGGAAAGGCACGCTCGTCAAATTCATTTGTGATGACACGTCCTTTCACGTGTTTTAGTATTCCGCACTTGCTTGCGTTCTCTGCTGTGCGCGAAATGGTGAGGTGCGTTTTATTGTCGGTGAACGTGTCGAGTGCAGTGTCCAACGGGCAGCGGAACGACGTCGATTAGATTTAACGCAGAGGGCTTTCGTCGCTACCTGCGGAAACGAAAGAACCTGCGTATGTGTGAAGCAAGAAAGTAGCACTGCAGATATGACACGTGTACGTTGTTGGTTGCTTTAATCTATCTGCGGAATATGCCATGAACGTGGCATCTTCCGCAGATAGATTAAAGTTCGAAGGAGAAGTTTCGTTGCAAAACCGAGGCAAAGTGAACGGTAGTATACATAACCATCACTATCCAGTCATGAGCCGGTATTAGTTTAGCTGGCGTTGACTTGAAGCGCACTCTCGGAGTACTCGCTGGTGATCGCCTTAGCGCTAGTCTTATGAAAATCACCTTAGTGCGAGTCCTATCGGGGTCCTACGAAAAGTAATTTGAAATCAGATTTCGCGCTAGTACACACAAAAAACGTCACTTATTTACCAGCTATTTCGTTGCATATGCTCTATTTTATTTCATTTTTTTTTTGTTCCACCGGAACTGTTTCCTCCTCACAGAGATGGCGCTATGTATGAGCATCTGATCACTGATCAGCCACCACTTTCTGGTCGTGTGGGGTTCTATCGAGCTTTCGCTACCAGTTGAATCAACCTTGCAACCAATTCTGGGCCAACATCCCTCAATAGGTTGGTGCAACGCCTCCTTTATTTCTTTCAATGCCACTGCAAACGCGCGATTCTCGACGGGAGCCGTCGGTCCACCTTAGTTCAGGGAGTGGCCGCAAGGCGACGCTACATGAGAGGTAGCGCTGCTTGCGTCGCACGTGCCTCCGATCGCTTTCCCTCGGAGATGCGATAGACGTCTTTCCCCACTCCAACATCATACGTCTGTCAAATTTGGTCCTCCATGCTCCTTCTTGGTAGTTCGAAGCAATGCCGCCACTGAATCACAGCGCAGCGCATGCACTGACGTTGCGGTGACGCTTCCCCATTGGCTGCGAACACAGCGCCACGAACGACGACACGCAATCTCAAAAAAAAAAAACGTATCATTTAAAGAGCCAGCATCACCGCCAATACTGTGAACACGTGGAATGCAAGACGCCACCCCACGCATCTGCACACAGCTGAACGAAATTTTTGTTATTATTGACGCAAGATACATTTAAAGTTCGCGCGCCAGTGGTTTGATACGCCCTCAATGTTGCCCGTGGTGAGCGTGCTAAATAGAGCGAGCGAAGCGCCGGTGGGGACTACCAGGATCGAAATTGACAACTCGGGCACGTTCGAGCTGCGCGGGGTAAGAAGACGAGGTGCCGAATTTGGAACTTGTTTGTTTGTGGGGTACAAGTTCGCCCATTTTAGCTATTTTCATTAAAGTCTACTTTTCAACTGTGCGTGTCAATATGATTCCCGTCATGAGGCACTGCAGAAAGGGTCCTCTGCTTCATGACCGCACAGCACACACGAAGGCTAGGCGATGGGCGAAATCAGGAAAGAGCTAGAGTAAATGGTGGTGAACGGCTGGATCGGGCGCATCTGGCTGGCATTGATAGAATACAGGAGGCGTTGGTAGGTGCCAACATAGCTATATTTATAAGCGGGTGCATTATTACATTCATAATCTCCAAGTCACTGGTAGAGTGTGCAAAGCAGCAGTTCATACGGACTGGGAGTGACACTATACCTGCGGTCCTTTGGTGTTATCGCACTAAACTTTAGCCAAAAGAGCGTGCATAATACCGTCTGTAATATGTCTGCCCGAAGCAGCCACAATTTATTTATTTATTTATTTATTTATTTATTTATTTATTTATTTATTTATTTATTTATTTATTTATTTATTTATTTATTTATTTATTTATTTATGAATACTGCAATCCCTGCTAGGAATTTTCGCAGAGTGGGTTACATGAATTACATGAATGCTCAATATGCAGACGAACAAATTTTCAAAACAGGAAGATGAAAACACACAGAAACAAAAGTACGCACAAAGCAACCTAAATATGCAAAATTCGATCGTTTATTGCCCGTAACTGTTTACCATCTTTAATTTTTATTTCTCGCTCACACTTTGTTTTTCAGTTTTTCTCACTACGACTAGCAAATACCATCGACATTCGTCGTCTAATATTTAGCATTTGGCTCGATGTCTAATCTTGTCATTTTTTGCTTCAGTTTAAGTTTTTTTTAATCAACCATTGTATAGATTGAATAATAGCTGAATACCAACGACAAGTCGAGCTAGGTAACAAACGAAACCACCAGGTCAAGTCGAGTCAGGTTCCTTGAATATGTGGCGCAATCAGTGAAAAGAAGAAGATAAAGAAAACGCCGCAGTGCCCGAGCGAGTCGCAGGGCTAACTTGAGACCCGTAGCCGTGCCTAAATTTCCCGAAGTCCCACAGTCTTCTCGCCACAATGGCTAGCAGACCGGGCGAAATAGACGTCTCCAAGCCTATCAAGCACATGCTGGCCTTCATCGAGCAAGAGGCTAACGAAAAGGTACGCGCCAAGGTCACCGTGTACCGGCACAATTCTGAAATCAAATTAGAAAAGGTCTTAGTTTGGGGATGCTTCGCTATTGACCAGTCGCCTTCGTTAATGATACGTCACGCATAACGATTGGCCTAAATATTTCTTGAGAATAATTCTAGCGAAAGACGTTTCTGTGAATTCAGAAGACGTTATTTCACACGCAAAGAGTTTCATACAGCTGGCATGGATAACAACGTTAAATCAGTGTTATTTTCTGGGCCGCTTGGTGCAAGATGATAAAGTGAAGAGTTCCAGCAGCACTACGACGTAAGTACAAAAGGAGGAACCCGCCAGCCTTTGTCTTGATGCGTTTCTCCTATGGTGGTCGAGTCGCAACATTGCTGGAGCCTTCCACCTCGTCGAACTTCTGAATGGTCTTTAGGAAATAGCGCGCAAGAGTCTGGCTTACGTCTCGACGACCACTTTGTAGCACTATGAATCGGTGCCTGTATTGAAAGCAACGATTTACGCTAACGCTTTACGCAAGAGAATATTTTAGTCAATGACTATGCGAGACACGTGATAAGCGAAGCGTACATATGCTTGGGCAGCTGGGCCATACGAAAGAGGATTTCTGTGCATTCGGTCCAGTTCTATGCATTCGCTTTTCCCGATATGTTTCCCGCAATTACGTTAGCCCCAAAGGTATGCGTACTGTCGCGCCCAATATAAGTTGCCAAATGTTTCTCATGGTCAAAGCGGTGCAAACGTTGCACAGTGGCGCCGACATAGCTAAACTTATAATCATGCAGGTAAACGCAGTTTCGGCCAGTGGTGTTACCAAAAACAATTTCACGCTTCCTGGTATTACATTGTAGGTTTGGAGTCCCGTCGACCATGGTCACCATGTTGTAACTCATATTAAGCGCCCCAGTATACATCTAGTTTAGGTATCTATAAGACTCACATGTGCTGTCACCATCGACGTCCAAGGTGCAAGAGATCGACGCCAAGGGTGAGGAGGAGTTCAACACGGAGAAGGGCCGCCTCATCCAGGAGCAGCGCATCCTCATCATGGACGCGTACGCCAAAAAGGAGAAGCAGGTCGAGCGCCAGCGCAAGATCCAGAGCTCGCACGTGAAGAACGCGGCGCGGCTGCGGCTCCTGGGCGCCATGAACGAGCACGTGAACAACGTGCTCACCGAGGCCAGGGCCAGACTCGCCCAGATCTCGAAGGAGCAGAAGCGATACCAGTCTATCCTCGAGAAGCTCGTCCTGCAGGTACACACGTCACCCGTGATTTGGGGGCGCCGTAGCGATTTGTCTGTTTTACTCGCGCATTTGAGCCCGGTGCTTGAACATTCGCGAAAAGCTCTCCTGTTATCATTCAGTGACTTACAGCTTGAAGCCGTCAGCAAACAGACAGTAGAAGGGTAGCAAACAGGCGTACTTCCCATGCTCTGAATGTGTTGCGCTTCCACGATCGACATCCGCCAACTATAGCGTACGGTAACGCGGAACCTGCGAGCTGCCGCCGTGGCCCTGCGGTTATGCTTCTCGGCTGCTGACCCGAAAGGACGCGGGCTCGGTTCCGGTCGCGACGGTCGCATTTAGATAGAAATGAATTGCCCCAGGCCCGTTTACTCTGAGCTTTAGGTGCATTTTACACAACGCCATCTGGTCGACATAGTCCGGCGCCATCCTCTATACGTCGTCTCTCGTAGCCTTGGGACGTTAATATTGTCGTGCGTGTGGGACAGTTCTATGTAGCCGACAAAGCTCCCTTTGTTAGACGCAATTAGACAACAGTACCACAGAGAGTGGACGAAAAGAATAGATAATTTGCCGTCAGCAGGGATGTAACCAGCAGCCTTCGAAGGCTGCGGGCGTGTTTGCAGACGAGTGACGACGAAGAACATTACAAGTCAGCCTACATTAAAACAACACACGAGAGAAAACACCGGACAAGCGCTGGTCAAACAAGTGGAGGTCTATTCGTAGGACCAAGTATATACAGCGAATCACTCGATATATCACGACGATGATTGTTAGAATTTAAGTTCCGAGACCACGACATTGTGAAGAACGCTGTAGTAAAAGACTGAGGAGACTTGGAGCATCTGGGGTTCTTTAACATGCACTTAAATATAATACGCGGGCATCAAGAAGTTTTGCTTCCACCGAAAATGCGGCTGCAGCGATCGGAGTTCCATCCCGCGAACATCATATCAGCAGTCGAACACTGTAAACACTAGACCACTGTCATGGCTGCGAGTTGATCACACATTGAAAAAACTACGCATGCCTAATAACCATTTTTGACAACAAACTCTTGTTTTGATAGTGAAACCAAAGGTTCAGGTATGCGGTTATCAGTCTTAGCGATGTGGTATGCATCAGTCCTCCCTCTTTCCTTTTGATAGCGATGCTGCGTAATGATGATGGTTCCCGTGATAGCGTGACGAATCAAACAGACCCACGAAGAGCACTCGTCTTCGTCGGTCTGTCTTCTTGACATGTGCTGCAGTCACATTAGAAATGGAATGTCAACTAGCCCGCACCTTAAACATATTGCCCATCAAGTTTTGCGACATTGTCACCGCAGTATATGTTATCACAAGAAATGAGTCAGAAGCGTATACCCTTCAACCGCCAGGGTCTTTTGAGGATCCTGATGGACCACGTGGTGGTGATGGGCCGCAAGAAGGACTTCGCCCTCGTGAAGGCCGTGTCGGAGAGCGCGGCCAAGAAGTTCCGGGACGTGGCCAAGTTCAAGGTGACCGTGTCCGTGGACACGAAGAACTTCCTTCCAGAGGCCTGCTTCGGCGGCGTGGTGCTGAGCGCCTCCAAGGGCCGCATCATTGTCACGAACACGCTCGACAGCCGCCTGGAGCTCATCTCGCAGCGCATGCAGCCCGAGATACGGGCGGGCCTGTTCGGCACCAACCCCCGCCGCAAGTACTTCGACTAGCGACGACCGTCAGGGCAAGAGCGTTGGTCGCTTAGCCGAATAAAGCTGCGCTTATTTGTTCGAGGTGACGTGACTTTGTACACACAATTAGTGGCTCACTCGAACTCCCCCGAGAAATATATTTTGCGCTCAGAGCTCAATCGGACTCGAACTCCCTAAAATTTTTCAACCGGACCCACTTATATTCGGAATCTCCAAAGTTTTTTTCTCGACCGGATTCACTCAGATTTACAGCTCGATCTGAGTCTGAGCGAATCTGAGTAAATCTACTTGTGAGTGCCTTATATATCGCATAACTAGCTTTTTGGATCACGGCATTCATTCTCTTTGAAGCCAACACTCTTAACATAGAACTAGTGCTACTTGCTATACTTGGCGACAACGTTTCTTGGCATTGGAGCGAAAGCTACAAAGCCAAATCGCGGGCACCCTACCACCGGTGAAAGTAGTTCCACAACAGCGCCCTTATTTTCCCCGTGAAATGTAGAAGTTCTTCCTTTATTTTCTACGTGGAGCTATTTGAGATAGGACGCAGCTCCCACAATTAAGATAGTCGTGTTTACTTTATTTTTTCTGACATCGCGTTTGTGAACGCGCGAGAAAGTCCCGCCTTTTTACGTGCACCTCGAACGCTAAGCGGCGTCTGCGTCTACGTGAAACGCTGATGGTGTGCCGCCGTCACTCTCGACCAACGTTACTAGATTACCTCAGTTTGCAAACTCCGCCGGGATGCGGCGGCGAAACGCGGCCCCCTTCGTTTCCCGCTCTCTAGGTGGCGCTTCCGACGCCATTTGACCGGTCGCCGCATCGTAACGGAGCCTTCGCGCAATGTTAAACGGAATTTACGCGGTTAATTTTGTGTAATGGGAGTTATTTCCCGAGAGGGTGAGCGAAGGTTATTACGAGTGTGCAAGTAAATCACCAGCTGAGCCGCTAAGGCGATGCCACACGGCAGAGACGTGAGCGCGATGCCCGAATCTTGCGGGACTTCTGTTCATACAGCTCTTTTGCGTTCCTGTTCTTTAAAATTCGATTGCCTATGTAAAAAAAACCATTGACAGTGGGCCACAGCATTAAGTCTAAATGCTAGAGGGCTATGCACTTCGATTCAGGTGCACGTTAGAGAAACCCCAGGTGGTTAAAATTTCCAAAGCCATCCTGCTCTTCAGGTTCTCTGGACGTTTCACAAGTGATCTTTAGCAGCTTTTCCTCTATGAATTTTCAGCGGGAGGCTTGAAAAAAATGTCTCTTTTCGGCCGCGTATTTCGTCCAATCGTACCCACTTCGGCAACCAGTCACAAAGCAGCGAGGCATGTTTTCTCACATTCAAGAACCGTCACATGACACATGTGAGCTGTGTAGCTCACAGGGAAAGCGATGACTGAGTTGAAGACATTAAAAAACACCCGGCACCATGCAGATCACGCCAACGCTGACAGCGTCGGTGCCACGCCGGGCACCACGTTGATCGCTACCGTAGTAAGTTGCAGCCAGAGCACATACTACGCGAGTTAGTCGAAATAAATCTTGCTGGGACTCAGTGACAGCGATGACTACGAAGCACACTTGAAAGCAACAAAGCAGCACCCGGCATAAGAACACAACTGCAGTAACTCTGCCGTTGTCAGACGGCACCGCCGAGAGGGGGCGCGCTTGCGGCTTTTAGATGCGGAGCATCTTATACTCGCGCCTTGTAGTGCGCCGTCCGCACCGCTTCTCGAACATTCGACAGCTGACGCGCGCGCATGCGCCGTCGCGCCGTCGCCCACTCTTCCACCATCTGTGCATCCCTTCCTCCTCTACACACCGCGCGCGCTTCACTCCTCCACCATCTGTGCACCCTTCCTCCTCTACACACCACGTTCGACATCTACAAGTGGAAGCGCATGTGGCGTCGCGCTTCGAGAACATTCAACAGCTGACAGTGCATGCGCCGTCGTGCTGTATATATACTCAAGGTCGGCGCTCGCTCGCTCAGTTGCCGCTCGTCGGTTGGTTTGTACGGCGCGTCGACGTCCAAGGTTGCGGTGAAATGAATTCCAACGAATCCACAAACACAATGATCGACGTCCCTTCGACCAGCGCCGCCTTTTCGCATACGTGTGTACGTGTTCACTCATTTAACACCCCCTCCTACAACCACGTTAACCAATTTAGCCATCGACCCAAGTAAGTCGCAATTTAACACCCCATTTCACAACCACGTTAACCAATTTAGCCATCGACCCAAGTAAGTCGCACTTTAACACCCCGTTAACCAATTATATGCTCCGCATCCTCCTCAGTGTTCCCCCGAGGGAAGCTGCGGGCAATTTTTTGACCGGTACAGGGAAGGGTGACACTCGCGGCGCCGCAGTTTGCAAACTGAAAAAAGTATCTAGTAACGTTGCTCTCGACAGCGTTACGAGACGCGCGCCAAAACGGACTACTTCGCGTAGTGCTACATGTGCAGAAGCTCCGCCTCCGTAGCTTTCCCTTCAGTGCCAAGAAAAGTTGTCACTGAGTATAACTTTTGAGGTAGTAATGTGTTGTCACAACATTTACTACTCAAGTAGCAACTGCAGGTAGTATACCACAGATGTTAACTAATCTAAGGTAGGAAATGACTGTGGTCTACTACCTGCAGTTACTAATGAGGTAGCGAATGTTGTGACGGCACTTCGCTACCTCAAAAGTTAGTAAGTAGCATTACCTATTTTAAAGAGTGAATGCTTTTCATATAATCGGTGTTGTACGTGGCTTTTTTTGATGTCGCACCTTCAAGTACGAGTAATCAGTGGTTGTGATATGCATAAGGGTAATGTCTATGAAAGACGTGAATAACACATAATATATTTATAGAAAAAAATTTGTAAAGCGCCTTGCAACCCCTCCCCCATTTTTTTTCTTTTTCACACCGTAACTCTCACCTCCGATCAATACACATTGAAGTGCCGTCGCATCAATGCTGGTGCTTTGAAATTTGTGTGAGTAGACGTGAGTGCAAAGGCAACCAAATATAACGCTGATACTAAGGCTGAATATGAGTAAATAGTACACACTGCATTCATACGTGCCCCAAATACGTGCGTCTATAGAAATGCTTCCTCAGTGTAAGTGCAAGGCGCCAAACCAGAAGAAAGTACGCAACGCAATCGCTGTCTAACGAGCAAAAGCTTATGCGCCATGCATGGAATATCTATGTGTTTTCATACTTTATTCATTCAACTTTCAATTCTTAAACAGTGCTTGCATCGTGTACTTCATTCACTCTTAGAGTAGAGAGGTGGGCGCGTTGGAAGTAATGCATGTTTATTCCTTCTATTGTTGTGTTTCGTCTTGTTCGCGCTCATTTTTTTTTTTACTTTATTGTGTCTTGTTTGCGGTGACCTTCGTGACTATGCTCCAACTCAGCCGATTTGCTACCCTAAAGCACGAAGAAAGCAGACCTTATAGGGCACTACATAGTTACGTGAAAGGGCAAATTTGCCGTGAACCACTTTGTAGCACGAAGCTACGAGGAAAGGTATGTTTAGAAAAAGTAGCTCACGTATGTTGTCAGAAAGCGTAGGACATCTTGGACGTAATGCCAATTCGCCGCAGTAGAGCAGTGGTTATGGTTCTCAGCTATTCACCTTTTCATAAACGCCTCCCTGGGCGCCGCCATAGCTTTTTTTGGGCTGTGCAATTCGCGCGTCCCCTCGAAAATGCACTGACAACGCTGCGCCCTTAGCCTTTGTACTCCCGCGCACAGCCCATCATGGCGGTGTTGTTTTCCTTCCTGTGAAAAGGTGTATACTGACCCGAAGCTCGCGGATGTGGTCACATTTCGATGGACGCGAAATGCCAGAAGTCCGCGGACGATGCGATACGTAAGTCGAAGAGCAGCAGATTTTCGAAGTTTCGTAAAAGCTCCACAACGGCGTCTCTCGTTATCATGGCTGTGTTCCAATTCTTAGACAGCACGTAGACAGTCTACGAAGGCTGCTCAGAAGACAGCATCGAGCCTTTGCTGTCCGAGAAATGGAAGACATTTAGACGGCTTTTACGCGACAATGCGCCACCTCACGTCGAGAAGAAAAAGCCAAAATAAACGAACGTAACAGTTGTATTTCCTGGCTTATTTCGTGTTGAAATCAAAAACGAATAAACGTTACTCACATTGAGCGTCTGGAGAAGCGTCAGCTTGTGTGCAGCCGACCATTCCGGCGAGATTTGATCCATCTGAGCATATCTGAGCGACTCGCTGAGCCGCCATCTTGTTTAGACAGCAAAGTAGCCTGCATCGTATTTGTCTACGATGCGGTCTTCTCGGAGCTGTCTATTTTGCCGGCTACGTGAGAATTGGAATAGGACTTGAGATGGCCGCCGTCCATTTAGCTGTTTATTTAGCCGTCTACGGTAAGTATTGGAACACAGCACATATCGTTACATTGGGACGTAAAACACCATTCATTATTATTATTACTATACTAACGTAATGCCGGTCTCGACAATGAAGCATGCGACTTCGGCGTGAAATGAAATCGGCGCGTAAATGTTTCTGGGTGCAAGGTTTCGAATCGCTCCCGTCTATAGACTGCGTCTCGGCAAATCGACCAACCATCGACCAGTTTAGCGCCGCGAATGGAGAAACGATTACGCATCCCTGCCGTACACACACACACCGCCAGGCAAAGCGGAAACGTAACGGTGACTGCGCCGTGCTTGATTTACTTTCCTGGGCGCATAACCCACCGAGGCACTTAGTGCCCAACTGTACACGGGCACACGCCGGCAATATCTGCCGACTGGTAGGTCACAACGTCATCCGAAAATAAAAAAAAACGTTTTTTCGAAATATCTAATGCCACGATCCACGCCCCTGCTGTCGCGTTTCTCTTATCGTTTGTGCTGTGATAGATATATTGATTCGTTGGGCGCACAGCGATTCCCCTTGGTACACTCTGGGCTGATCTCTTCGATTCGATGCGTATGCCGCACCGTATGACTTCCATCACCATTTGTCTTCCTTGTGAAAGACGTCGGCTGATCTTTGCGACGCGACAAACGCCGACGACGCTGTAGTCGCGTAAAGTGTGCTTTTCCGATAGCATGTGCGCTTTACAACTGGGTATACGGTGACGCTCTCTAACCGCAAGGTCTCGTTGACGATGGGAAGGGTAGAGCTACTATATTTGAAATTTGTAGTTTCTGGATTGGAGAACGCATTGGTAATAAGACAGAAGGCAATTTCTGAGCGCAGGTTCAGTGACCGATATGGATGTGGGCAGAAGTGGGAATTTGAGGGCTCGCTTTTTCTTTTCACTTTTTTTTTGTTAGACACAATATTAATGAGAACAGACAATAATAGCAAGAATGATGTAGGATGTAGGACTACTAATGATGTAGGAACACAACCAGACGATGATGTCCTGGTATCATCGTCTGCTGATCGAAATGTAGTTCTTATCGGTACGGCTATAATACAAGATAGTAAGATTACACATGAAAATGTATTGTAGCACGATATTCAGCACTTTTCTAATTTTTCACGTAATTAGACTACCTGACATGTTACAGCTGGTCGAAAGTAATGACAATACATGATCTACTGCTTTTGAAATGTAAAGTTCATCAATCACGCTCCAACTCATTTACGCCTTATTTGGAGCACACATACGTTGGAATTTGAGAGATATTTGTTCAACTTCCCACTCCCAAGGTTTGCGAGCCAGATTAACTTGCCTTTATCTTTCTTTTCTTTTGGTCAATCAATTGTGTCACGTGGGAAACGGGCATTTTACATTTCATTCTAAAGTAATTGGTAGAGTGTTAATCGATCTTCCGGAAAGTGCATGTTTGAACTGCATTACTCAATTACCATCCCACAAAAATAAATTGTTGCTTTGCTCCTGAAAACTAGAGCTATTTTAATCACTGTAAATGCATCACTGCGATTTATTTACTACCAGGTTTTGTGTGTGGGTTTTGGAAACTTCCGAGTGCGAATCGAATATTCGTTTCTTATTCGATGCCAGCAAATTCACAGTTTTCGCAAATACACCACGGCATTTGTAATGTTGAGTGTCCCTATTTTCATAGGCGCGCACATGAGTAACAGAAGTGACGCCCCCCCCCCCTCCCTTACCGTAGTCACCTGGGAGCCAGTAACATAGGGTGACGTAATAAAAAGGAGGCACTGCGACGAATCTCTCCCCACATCTCCCTCTGAAGGGGAATCCTGCACACTAATGTGCCTATTTCGTATGAACACTGTAGCGGAGTGTACATTGCTTAACGTGGACTTTTCCAAAAAGCAGTCCACCGCGGTGGTACGGCGTTTACGGCACTCGGCTGCTGACCAGAAGGTCACGGGTTCGATTCCGGCTGCTGCGGTCACATTTCGACGGCGGGGAAACGCTCGAGTCACGCGTACTGCGCGATATCAGTGCATGTTAAGAAACGTCAGATGGGGGAAAATTTTTGAGAGCCCTACACTACAGCCCTTTTTATCATATCATGGTATTGGCACGTGGAACTCCCGATCTCCAAAAGCGTTTCAGCAGTGTATCTATACGGATCGTGACCAATCGAAGCGAGACTTAGCACGACCCGGTTGATCTAGTAAGTAATGATTAATCGCGAAAAATAGTAAGACGTCTGGGTAAGGTTTTTTTTTTTTATTGTGTTCGCGTTTGAACCCTTTTTGCTTCCTTCCAAGACGAAACGAATCGGTGTACAACAAATCGGCAATAGTTGATCAATAATCCCGCTTTCATTCGCAGATTCCGCACTACACTTTGCAATCAACGATGATTTTACTTTCGAACGGAGGATACAAGAAACAAAAAAAAGACTAGAAAAAAACATTCTTGCGTCTATTCCTGAAATACTTGTGCAACTGGATGTCGCGGAAACGTCTGAAATATAATCGGAAGCTTCAAGGAAAATGAAATCTTCTCGAGAACAGGCGTTTTCCAATATCTCTCCGAACCGCTCAAGACCCGATTTCTCATGGCAATAACCGCAAAGCAAAACAAAAATATTTAGAGAAGGTTAGTGGAGTCGTGATGAATGGTACGTAGCAGTCGACTCGAAGCAAGCACGGCAACAGCGGCAGAGCTTGGACTTTTGAGTCTGTGAAGCTGCTTAAAAAAAAGAAACTACTGCGATATTATTTCGATGGAAGTACACACCTGGCGGTTTCTCAAGAGTACTGTGGCAGCACTCTATGGCGTGCCGAATGCTTGCGACTGTGCTCAAGTGTGAAGCGTAAAATAGAGTTGAGAAGGATGGGAACGAAGAGAATGAAGTTGTTGAACTGCAGGAAGTACACTTGCAGCATAGCGAACTGTTCTCGTGAAGATAAATAAAAATGGTGCAGCATTCCGTCTTTCTTTTTTTTCGGTGATGCTGCTTCAATCTTTTTTTCCGGATTCTCGTAGATTGAACACTTCTAACCTGACTCAAGACTTCATCACTCTACAACCTCCTGCCGGATTACTAGGCGTTATTCTTCTTTTAAGCACTAAAAAAGTGCAACCCGATCTTTTTTTTTTCCTTTTTGATCCCACAGTAATCGTAAAGAAATGCAGGAAAGCTTTTATCCATACGTAGAATCCACATTCAGCGGTGTTAATTAAAATGCTTGTATTTTGTAAGTACGTTTTATCATTGGTCGGTTGCCTTTACTACTTATATGCTTATATTATTGCCATAAATATTCTGTTGCCAATATTTCTAGCGCCATATGTTTTGTGTGCAAACGGGCTTATATATCAGCTATATATTCTAGGTAACATTTAGGCGTGCACATAGTGGACGAGAAAACAGAATGTGAGGAGGCAAACAAGCACGAACTCACAACTCAGTTTATTGAAAGAAATCAATTCATTTTCATTCATTTTTTTTCACACATGCGCTCTTGAGCTACCCTGAGATATATATTTCGCACACTTCTTTCATTAAACTGAGTTGTGAGTTTGCGCTTGCTTGTCTCCTCACCTTCCGTTTTCCCGTCCACTGTGTGCGCGCCGAGGTGTTACGAAGAATGTCTTCAAGCCAACTCTCCAAACTGTTCATTTTATGACATCAACTATTTAAATCGTAAGATAGTTGCAAAAGCAGCGTATACGTAGATACTGCGTCGAACTTGTGTTTTTATCGAGCTCCGGCGCGGCAAATTACAGCAGACTGCTCACAACGTATAACGCGAAGTGCTTAGCAGCGCGCGTTCTCATGGCGCAGACCATGATTGATATAAGCCTTAGAAGTCATGCCTGATTCACCGTGGCGAACACTTTAGACTTTGCTGAAATTAGGAGTGCTAAATAATTTGAGAAGTAAGAGAGTGAAGTTCTTGAACTGTGACGTGAACTTGTAGTACAATGCTGTATCTGGCTGGCTCATTTCATAAGCCAATCAGTTAGTTAGTTAATTATAGTTGAAATTAGCTTCGTCGTATACAATTACAATGACGTTATTGTGGCGTTCTTCTGAAAGAAGTAAGAAAAGAGCGTTCACACTTATTTAACCACACAGCTATCGTAAAGCCACAACAAGGGCATCCTAAGGTCATAACCGTCCTTTTAACAATGTACGCAAGAATACAAGGAGCATCACAAAGTTGTGCAAAAGTTACTCTCGTGCTGCGTTCCGCACAGGCACAAGACCATGTCTTTTTCGTTTTCGAGCATGAATCTGGGCTTTTAAAAAAAAAGCAGTTCGCCGTATAAATGGACGAAGTTTCTCCACAAAAACATCACTGCGTGAGGAAAGCTCCCTTAAAAGAAATAAGTAATAAAGGTAATATGCAAGCGCCTTCCTATACGCACTGATATAAACGTTTGGAAAGACTTTATTCGAACTCCTGTCAAAGGAGATTATTAGGGTGCAGACAACCATTTGAAGACAGTGAGTCGTTAGGCTCTAACCGACGTAGGCTCTTGAACAGCGGGAAACGTGGACGTGAATACGTTCCCATTACCGTTTCTACAAATATGGGCACATTCAACGCCGCACCGAGTCATTATGCGTGTGCACGATTTACAGTGGCGGCTTAAACAGCGATAGAAAAAAAAAGGCGGGAGGGGGGGGGGGGGGGTACACTTTAAAGGGACATTCATTTGGACGTCAAACAAGCCCTAATGATGTCTTGACGAACCCGCGTCTGAAAATCCTTTCGCAAACCTTCAGCAGCAAGCGCTTCTTACTATAGGAACGTCTGAACGCCAAGAATATAGTTCGCTGAACCGCTCATTCGCCTTTATTTTAATTTTTATATCATTTACCATTTCCCTGTGAACTCACGCCGACAGAGCGATTTGAACGTGCATATGAAATGAAGGGTGTTCAGGTTGAGGCGGTTATTATAGTTTAACGAATATATGTGGATTTGAGCAAACTATCGATTGAATCGCTTTCGTTTTCTTTCCCTTGTATTACTGCTAATTAAAATATCTCAACAAGTGGCTTCGACTATTTCTTTTTCGGATATTACGCGACAATGAAAGAAACAATAAAAAAATAATTTTGCGGCTGAATAGCATTCGCACGTATAACCAAACTGGCAACTATCTAAATGAAGCCGTTAACTAAAACATCTGGCTTTATTTGGCAAAAGAGCGACATTGTTACATGGCGCGTCGTTTACAGGGTGTCTCCGCAACATCTCAGACCGTCTGAACACCAAAAGCTAGTTCTTCAGCAAGCTAGTTCTTCGACTATACTAGCCGACGTGGCCAGTATGGTCCAACCCGCTGCAAAGTAGTTGTAGCAGTGCAACGTATCCATTGAGCCATCGTGGCGTGTACCACTTGCATAGGTCGGCAAACAAAAATGTGGAGATCACTCAGAGTCTTTCATAGAATATATTTTACCCCTGGAGCTCACTCCGACTCGGACTCCCAAAAAATTTCCTCGAACGGACTAACTTGAACTCGCAGTCAGTAAGCTGTTTTTCTTTTTTTATTTCAGCCGGACTCACTCAGACTCAAAAACTCGCCATAATATCACTCACTCGAACTTACTCCGGCTCGAATCGCCGCTATAGAGCTCAGTATGAACGAGCCGACTCACTATTTCATCGGCCATTCTCTTCAACATTATCATGTCTCGCTTAATGGATGGTCTACTTGGTCTTTTGTGATCTCGGGCCTTTAAACAGTGGCTGCAATCTAGTAAGAACATTTTTTCATTGAAAGAGCTGATATTTTTATCAGAAACTTTTTCTGCAACAGTTTGTGGGTGGGAGGTCAGGGCACACCTTTCCCTCTGATCAATAAATATATACCTGGCATGTAAACGCTAGTGCGTTCGAGAATGTCCCGAGTAGAAGTGAGAAGAAACGCGAGTTGTCATGAAGCTGATAGTAAGGCTGCAAGTTTAGTAAAAGAAGTCGAGGATTGGACGAAATCTCATCTGGTCGGGAAATAATGGCATTGTAGACATAAAAAGACAGTACGCTGACCAAGAGAGTGTCAAAAATGTACTAGAGGACGTTTCGACTTCCACACGGGAGCCTTGTTCACTCTCTTTTTGTTCACTCTTTTTTATGTCTACAGTGCCACTCCCGACCAGACGAGATGTCGTCCGATTCTTGACTTCATTCATCTACGCCAGGCGTATGGCCAACCATTGGTTAGAGTGAACAAAGCTTCCGTGTGGAAGCCGAAACGTCCTTTATTACATTTTTGACACTCTCTTGGTCGGTCGGCGTCCTGTATTTTTGTGTCTGCAATGCTGAAGTTCAGTAGTTATCAATGCACATGACGCTCTGTAGGTCTGAACATCACTGCTCATAATGGTTTCGTGTCGTTGGAAATTAAGAGTTTTTATTTATTTATTTATTTATTTATTTATTTATTTATTTATTTATTTATTTATTTATTTATTTATTTATTTATTTATTTATTTATTTATTTATTTGGTTCGCCCACTGAAAACATATACTCGGCCCGTTGCTTAAGATTTTGCTCCGGGGCTGACTAAAACCAGCACGTATTCAGCAATGGTCGGTCATCGGTGCCTCAAAATAACCACCGCGAATGGTCTGGTCTGTCTGCCATGTGTTCGCAGCCTCACACGCCTTTTCAAAAACGTCACAGATGCTTGTTTGAGCCGGCGGCTCTGCGCCACTTCGGGCGTGAGTGGAAACAAAGGAGCCTTTGTGAACACTCTGCGGCCTACTGAGCATCGAGACGCCTTGAAGCGATACGAAGTCGTAAAGGTTTACGGAGCAGCAACGTGGTGTTTTTCACCGCAGCAATCAAAACGCTTTTGAGCTTCGCTAAACGTGTAGGCCACCAAGGCCTTCGTTACATACCGGTCTCGAACAAAGAAAGGTGATACAATGGTGTGATCGAAAACGGTAGACCGTACTTGACTATAGTTAAAGGTAGGACTGTTTGCTATTTCGCTATAGCCAAAATGCTGATCCTCCGTGAATGTATGTTAACACTACAGGATAAGTAGAACTTTCCATAGATGTAAACAATTCCTTAAGCACGCCATCTAGAAGACATCACACGAAGAGTATGCCCAACAAAGACGTAATCGATACCAATGAGATTAGGGCGGTTGCCTCGATAATAATCGAAGGCCTGATAATGTGAGTGAATACTATTCTGCTAGGAAAGATGTTATTTCGCCGGGCGAACTCATTCGCATGGAGCTGTGCTTGTACCGTAAATTAAGGTTTATGTAGCTTCCTGACTGTCGTATACTTTGCGTCCAACATAAATTCAAACATGAAAGCTTCGTCTAAAAAGTTTCAGCAAACGCCTATCACCCTTTTAAAATCGACAGATTGGTGTCTTTAAAATGTTTTAACGTTCTTTGATGGCACGAACAGTAACTGCGAGCTGTGACTTCATCACGTAGCTCAACGAAGATCGATTAGCTTCAAGAGACCTTTGCTGGCGTAACATAACAACTGCATTTCGGTTCCATTGTTTATTTTTCTGCATTATTAGTTCGTTCGTCGCTTTGTTCTCCTGGTAATCAAGATTGATCGGGGATATTTAGCGGTACATACATTTATACAAAGGCCACTTTTTCTTTTCTTCGTGGTGAATCTGAATGTCTGCAGGTTACCATGCACGATGTCGATGAAAAGGCCACGCATTACAACGGTACACTCTTTTGAATGAAAAAGCAAGCGACCGATTGTAGAAAATGAGATAAAGCTGCACAGAGACAGATTTTTATTTACAAAAACGAAAAAAAAAGAAGGCAGAGAAGTTAGCCTGAGCGACAATATACTCCAGCCTGCTAGGCAAAAGTGTTGTCTCCTATAGGCAGGTGAAAGAACAACTCACGATAATCTTCATTACTCCACTAGTGATAATGCGAAAACAAAACGCCGGTGATTAGTGGACCATACCCGACGGCATTAAAGCTAACGTCCACAGCAGCTATTCGAGTCGCCATGGAAACCAGAGCATCGGTAGGACCTCGGGACACCACTTATGGTAGTTTTATAACAGAAAATAGAGTGACACAAATGCAAGGAGCTGAAGCAGAGGCAGCGAGTTTCCGAAGAGTCCTCGTGGATTCACCGGAGGGGTCAGCACGGGTCGTCATACTCGAACACTGCGTGGCTCGCGTAGAAATCGGTGGCACTTCGAACCGAAAGCCCAAAAATGTTAGATGAACACGCAGGGTCGAAATAATGAAGAAACGAACACCGGTCGACAAGCGCAGAGAAGACGAACTGTCTGAGTGCTCGCTGTTTAATGAGCTCTTCGAGAACGTTCACGGCACAGCGGAGGGTCGGAGACGGATATGCTCCTACACGCGCGCTCGCGCACTTACATGAAACACGGCGGGCGAACTTTCGAGTACTGGAAAGTTCCACTCCGACAGTTCCGTGCAGCGCTTTTGTAATCTACTGGAACTAATAATGCACGTGCATGGGGAACACGTACAATCACGGAAACCACTTTTTCAAGAAGTTCCCGTTTCATTCAGTTTTGAAGAAATTAGTGTTTTTCCGCAGGCAGGTGTCGCTAGAGCCGACCTATACCTTTCGAAAAGTCGCTCCTGTTTCTTCAGGGAAATAACATGCATCCGTTATTGCACGTAGGTGTCGTATGATTGGAGTGTCCGAAGCGTGCACATGCATGCACTGAGCTTAGCAACTTCCTTGAAGATCAGACCACAACCATTCGAAACAAAGCCTCCAGTGACGACCCCATTTCAATATATTCGTCTGTTGCAACCTCCATCTTTTGTGAACGTCTGGCTCTTTTGGATACCCGGTTTTAAAGAGCTTCGATTTTTTTTTTTCGCATGTAAAAATCGACATGATCTCGAGAAGTGCTGGACAAAGTGCTTCGTGCACTAACCGAGCGACGACATTGTCTCGTTTTCGGGAAAGGCTAGCGCATTCCTAGTTTCGCTGCTTGCGAGAGGCGTGTTTAGCGGAGCTCGCAAATCACTCGCTGCTCCTCACTGGCAAACGGGTCAGGAGGAGCGGGTTGAAAATAAAGAAACAAACAAACGGGACTAGATCACTAAGGAGGTAGAGGGATCGCCGGGTTGCGACTGAAGCCACCCTCCAAGCTGCACGGCTATAGTTTACGATCTCCACGCATGCAGCCAGACTCTCAAACACTGCAGCGCATATAGGCTTTGCGACGACCAACGGCAAATAGGAAAGTGCTCGCCTACATCGCATCGGGGCTGCCAACTAACGAAAGGACGATCGAGCCAAAGGTCGTTACGTGCACCGGTATGCAAGAGCGCGGTACGTGAAGGGAGAGGGGTGCGCTGAGGAAGGGAGATTGCGCGCGCTAGGTCGTCGAACGAGGTCCGTGCTCCAGCCGAGTCCTCGTGTTCTGCCTAAATGGTCCGCCTCAAAGTATCCTAATGAATTCAAGGGAAAGCGGCCTTTGATGTGGGTGCGTGCGGCCGTACAGGGAGAAACGCCGTTAGAGTGAAATGGAGGATGAAAACACAGCTCGCGGCGGCGCATGCATCGGGTTCGAAGCATCGTTCAGTCCGGCGCTCCGATGGTTGACAAGCGTATTACGCGCTGTATTATGGTTTCACGCTCGTCGTGCGGTCACACAAATAAGAGTTTGTAAAACTCGTTCATTTTTTTTGGCACCTTTTTATTCGCGTTTCTTTGGACGCCGTATTGAAATGACGCAAGTCAAGTTGTACTAGTTACATAGCCAGGCACGTAAACGACGTTGTAAGAAGCATAAACGTTTTCACAGCTTTGAACAGCAACGCTGGTTGAGTTCAGCGTAAATTATCTGTCGAAAACACAAATGATGATCACCATGGAAACGGCGCGCTTTCGCCATCATCTCTTTCATCCTCTTGCTCGTCTTCACTCCCGAAACACGGGCGCCGATTTCTCCGGTGTGACCTCTAATGATTCTGATGGGTGAGAAAACGAGCGCCAAGAGAGAAGCAGAAATAATAATAAAAAAAATTCTTGGTAAAAAAAATTCTTGAGAATACGGTGTTCGAACTCGCCTACCCTCCATCCGAGGGCGTGAGTCCAAACAATTGATTGATATGTGGGGTTTAACGTCCCAAAACTACCATTTGGTTATGAGAGACGCCGTATAGTGGAGGACTCCGGAAATGTCGACCACCTGGGATTCTTTAACGTGCACCCAAAACTGAGCACACGGGCCTACAGCATTTCCGCCTCCATTTGAAATGCAGCAGCCGCAGTCGGGATTCAATCCCGCGACCTGCGGGTCAGCAGCCGAGTATCTTGGTCACTAGACCACCGCGGCGGGGCGCGTCCAAGCAGTTCAACATCCAAGTACGCTAGCACAGTATAGAGTAGCCTTGCTTATCATCATGTAACAAGTGGGTGGGAAAAGGGAGCAAAATTGAGGATGAGAGATGTTATGGAGAGGAAGCGGGGAAATAGAGAGCTGAGAGAGAGTAAATCACGGCATAGAAAGAATGATCAAGAGAGAAATGGAGGGAAAGAAATGTAGAAAGAAACAGATGAGGATAGAAAGAAGGTTAAACCAAACGAGAAATGGAGAAAGACAGAGGGAGTCAAAGAGGTAAGAAGATAGAACGAGGCAGAAAGAAAGCAGAGAGAGAAATGGGAAAATACAAACGAACAAAGAAAAAAATACGCCAGGCCTGCGCCGAAGACGCAGCACAGACACGGCGAAAGCTAGAAAAGCGACCTTTCAGAGCCTTTTCTGAACACTCATTGGATAACTGTTGCAAGCACACTTGCTGGCTACCCGATACGGCACTAAAAATAAAAATAATTGCTCGGTAGTAGACCCGCACTCGCTATGCTATTTTTCGTCATTCTTCTGAGAAGCGTTATGTGTGCTTAAACACTTGCAAGGAATTTCGTGCCAATTGTTCATGCAGCGGCTGACGACGATTTATGCCTGAAGTGGGTATGTGCCACAGTTAATAGGTGAACAAAACAAGCTTTTGTAATGGGTTGAAGCATTGGACGACCCACTCGTTACGCTATTCGTATTGTACGTGTGACGCCTCGCAAGTTGTTCCTTTGCTATTCTAAAACACTTTATTACTCATATTAACGCGATTCCTTTCCCAACATAAAGCCTGCCTAAGGCAAGTTCGCGAACAGTCCGAAGCACCGACGTGGCTCAGTGGTAGAACACTGGGCTGGCGCGTAGCTGAGCCTGATTCGAGCCCCACTGTGTCCTAGGTGCTAGGTTCTTTTTTTCTTTTCGCTATAGTGGTTACGGACACCGGAGGCGGCGGCGGCGGACAACTATATACGGCACCGCGCGTAACCCAAGTTTTGATCTCATAACAGCTTCTGCTGTAAAAAGAGAAATAAAAGAATACAGAAAAATAAGATAGGCAACACTTGACAAAACAGTAAAAGACAGGACTACCTAAGTTCCCATCAGCTGCGCTTTACTCTTAAGCATAGAAACTTCAG
Source organism: Rhipicephalus microplus (assembly GCF_043290135.1). Classification (NCBI taxonomy): domain Eukaryota; kingdom Metazoa; phylum Arthropoda; class Arachnida; order Ixodida; family Ixodidae; genus Rhipicephalus; species Rhipicephalus microplus. Next base: position 287,254,520 of record NC_134700.1, read on the forward strand.
TGCAAGATGCGGTAAATTTCTAAGAAAAATAATTGACGATGGTCTTGGTGTTAACAAAATACCAGTAAAGCACTACGAACGTGACTAGTACGGAAGACGTAAACAGACTACACGTGCGATAGTAACACAAACATACTACACCTGCGATAGTCTAAGAAGGCATAACATTATCATACGGCGATAATTGAGAGCTCCGAGCGAATTCAACTACTCATTGACACCACGATACTATGGAGTGGGGTGGGGGATGACACAAGCAAGGTACTTAACTAGTTTAACTGCCATAACTTAAGTTGTCGAAAGAACACGCGCTTGGTTTTGGGCGCGTCGAAGCCTTGCGGCTGAAGGATACTGTCTACTTATACGCCGTTTACATAAAAAAAGAGCACATGAAGAAATAGAATGAGAACTGAAGTATATATATTAAACTCTAGTCCTTGTCCTGGGCTAAGATTTGTATGCACATAGAGATGCACGCCTGGCCGAAGTACAGGTACAGTTATTTACTGAGATCTAACGAACGTGAAAATCGCAATTTTACCGCCAGAGTTATTCTCGGCATATTCTAGGTGCGTTAGTTCAGGAGGCAGCGCAAGAGGCCTACGGGACGGCTTGATGCACTCCCATAGTAGAGTACCTAGTACTCTGAATCGTTAAGCACTTATTCTAAACACATACTTGGCAGTTGCATAAAAAGTGAGATTCTTCATGCCCAGATCCGCTTTGAAGAACGATGCAGCGCAAACAATTCATTTGAGATTGTCTATATAACTCGGAAAGACGCATATTTCATATCTTACTCCACTTCCCGAAGTTTTTTTGCTCACTCGCGTGTACGTCGCCTAATGAAAGTGAGCGTAATTCATTTCAGGTACTGAGAGAACTCTCGGAAACAGGGTGAGAACGAGGTACACAAGTGTTATTACCGCAAAAAGAAAAAAAAAATGCCGCAACAGTTGATTTATTTCGTAAGCGTGAATTGGCGAGCGAGCAAGCGTTGTGCACAGCTCGATCTTTCTCAACGAAAAAAAAAAAATCTGCAGAATTGTATTGCGAAATCGAAAACATTATGATTGCCCCTTCGCCAGCAGCAAACTATATTTAACCATGCTCACTCAGTAACTCGGTTCTCACTTCCTACTGGAACTGAGCATTTTGTAGTTGTAGTTATTGAAAACTCGAGGAATTTTAAGCCCAGACTTGATCGTGCGACGGTTTTCATCAGCAATATTGATAATATAAAAATTACTCAGCCTTGAGGACTTTATTTTTTTTCCTTCCTAAAACTTCACGCGTCTCTAATTGCTAGCTCAGCGGTAGTTAAATGCAGCACTTGTGTGCCGACGTAAATTAAAGGAAGAGTTCTCGATCTAACGTTGTTACTCGTCGGCATCGGTTGGTGCGCTAATTCTACGAGCTGTGGCATGGCAGGTTTATCGCAGCGCTCGGCAGTCGAAATCGCCACAAGCGCTTTGTTCTCAAGTGCGGTTTAAGTACGTTTCTTTTAACAACTATACACTTGCAGAGGCGGTTCCACAGCGGCGGCGTGCGCGGGGTACTCGTAATGTGTTTCGTACGGACATTACAATAAAGACGTTAGCCGCATCTAATTGTCAAATTCTTACTTTCTGCACTTTCATAAAGGGCCCGTGTCCCAGTTTAAGACAAGTGCTAATTTGTTATCTTAAAAAGTATATTTATAATAATCTCTACTAACCGAGCTCGCAAGTGAGTGAGTAGAGCGAGTGATTGAGTGGAGTGAGTGAGTGAGTAAATGAGTGAGTGAGTGAATGAGAGAGTGAGTGGGTGAGTGAGTAAGAGTGAGTCGAGTCAGTGAGTGATTGAGTAAGTGATTGAGTGGAGCGAGTGAGTGAGTGAATGAGTGAGTGAATGAATGAGAGAGTGAGTGAAAGTGAGTGGGGTCAGTGAGTGAGTGAGTGAATGGGTGAGTGAAGTGAGTGAGTGGAGTGAGTGAGTGAGTGTTGCGCGTGAATGAGTGAGTGGAGTGAGTGAGTGGAGCGGGTGAATGCGTGAGTGAGTGAGTGAGGGAGTGAGTGAATTGGCCATCAGGGGCGCTAAAGAGAAGTGAAGATGGCACTGTGCACGCATGGGAAAAGTTCAGGCGAGCTTTCGTTTCCCAATATGAACGAATACGTACAAAGAGAGAAGAAACAAAGAGATGCGATATACCTGTACAAGGCCTGATACACCGATACAAATATTGGTGCTCTTAAGGCCGGACCACACGCACTCGTTGAAGCGCGTCAGCGCGGAGCTTTCTGACGCGGCGTCATGTCCACTCCCTGCGGAGAGGATGGGTGTGGTCAGACCTTTTAAAGCACAAGCGGTGACCGTACGGCCACGTACACAGGGGGGGGGGGGGGGGGGGGGGGCATGTTTCACCTCAGAGGCGAAGTTAGTAGCGAGGCACTTGGCAAAAGCTTTCGAAGTGACGAGCGTGCGCGTTTGTGACAGCAAAACTGGACGCCTCGCAGCCGACCGGACTCATTTTAGCCTTTATTGAACGCCAGGCACATGAAAACGCAACGTTCGCACGTCTAGACAATTTCGATTTCAGTCTCCCTCGGCGCAAGCCAGAAACAGCTTGAGTCTGATCGATATCTTCTTTTTTTTCTCGTTGTTATCGTCTCTGGTTTGAGAAAAGACAACGACTCCAATGCATACGCGAGGGTTTCCTTCACTCTTTATATTACGGGGGCTATGAACTTCACAGATAGTCTAGCAGCTGGTTGTTCCAGTGTTTGTGTAATCGACCGAAAACACGGCACTTAATTTGTGGCGAAGCGTGCAAACGTCAATTGTGTGCGGTTTCCAAACGCGAGACAATTTCTGTAACACCAATTGCAACCGTAAGGTTTTCTTTCTGGGTGCATGTTTTCCTTGTAAAGTCGCAGGGTTCTTGATGCCTTCTCCCAAATGTTATAGAACGGCGAAGCCATACTTTTATTTTTTTTTTCATTTTAGTTTTCAGTTTATCTCTACTATACATGCGGCACTTACGTGACATTGCACGAATAGGACCTTCTTTTAAACTAGTTATCTGAATGAAATATTTCCCATGCGTTGTTTCAGTTCGACGTCGGTGACATTTACTGCATTTATTTTTCGGAAAGTACAATATTTACTTGTAAACGCCTTCACACACGTCAAGCAGTGGGGCATTCAGATGCATCACGTGAACAGGAGATTTCACTTAAACGAACAACTCTCGTTGGAAACAACTAGAACACCCAATCAGCACTAGAGTAATCTAGCACCATTCTGGTAAAGCAAATGGTAGCAGTGCAACTGCTTTCTTTTGCTTTGTCGCCGAAGGGAAACTAGCTCACACCGACGAAGGTGATTAGCCACACTGTCGATTGTGAGGAGAAACGCATGAAAATCATTGAATAAAGACATTTAAACACTATGTAACGTAAAAAGAAAGATGACAAATTGTGGCGTAAATAGAAACTGAGGGTGGTAAAAATTTCAAAAATTGTCAGATAAAAGGCTGAAAGAAAAAAAAAACGCCAGGCCTTTGCGGAACGCCCAGCACAGTCAGAGCTAAAGCTGAAAGAGCGTTGTTTCAGAGCCTTTTTAGACACTTTTTGGGTAACTGCTACCCGCACTATTGCAGGGTGCACACTACGCCATACGCGATGATATTTTTTGTGTAGTCTATAGGTTCACCTTGCCATCCTTCGTCATTCTTCGGAGAAGCATGGTACCCGCTACACACTAGCAAGGAACTCTGTGCGATTTTCGATGCTGTGGCTGAGGACGATGAAGAGTTGTGCCTAGCGCTATTGTAACAAGTTTTACTATTGGACGACCCACTCGTTCCACAATTCGCATTGTGCGATGCCCGGCTGTTCCTTAGCTGTTATAAAGCGCTTTGTAACACACATTAATGTTATTCCTTTGCCGACATGAAGCCTGCTTATTATCAGTTTCCAAAGGAGTTTGCAAAGGAGAGATTCGAACCAAAGAAACCTGGTTCGAACTCCATTGTGTCTCTGGTGTTTTTTACTTATATATATTTATCATTTTGTGCGATAGCGGTTACGGACACAGGCGGCGGCGGACAACTACGGTACACGCGACCCATGTTGTGATCTCATAGCAGTTTTCTCTATTTAAAAAAAACAAAAGTTTTCAGCGGTCCGCATTCCTATATCACTGTAATATTCCGGTTGCTTGACTGAATTGCCATTAGCGTGAGTTACATAAAGTCGCAATGTACGCTTTGCGTTCATACGTGCCGAACTTTTTCGAGGCGATTGGTGAAGTGATCGGCAAGTTGTTCATAATTGCCTATTTTCTTTATTATTTTTGTTTATTGACATTTTATAAGTAATTGTCTTTTTGTGACCCTAAGCCCACCTAATATGGCCACGGGGACTCTATAAGCTCTCGAAAAACAGCTTTTATTCCCTGCTCCTGTTTTTTCTTTCAAAATTGACTAAATAATATTGATATATAGATATATTTATTGATTAATTGATTGATTGATTGGAATTTAATCTTGGATAACCAGCGCCACCTCTTCAGTGTTTTTTTTACAAAAACGGCATCCATTTCGCGGCTTCAAAACCGCCCCCTTACTCCTAAAGCTCCATCCGTTGGCACCAGGCTCCGTATTGGGCGTGACAGCAAGAACGTCAACTGGCAAGACGCTCATTAGGACTGCATTTTTTGTGGCCCCTTTTTATTTTTGTTTTGGTTTTTTTAATTTAATCCCGTCTCTCCCCCTACATTCACCGCAGCCCTCAAGGGGCATAAAATGTGAATAAAGACGTGTCAACAACAACAACAACAACCCCCTCAGTAGAGGAGCTCATCGATGAAAAGGCGAAGCCCTGAAGGAAGGAATAAACAAGCGGAAAAACAGAAAGGTTGGCCAGTATTTAGACCGGCCAGCCACCCTGTGCTAGGAGAAGGAGAATACAAAAGAGTACAAAAAAGACCAGTTATAAAAAAAGGTGAGCAAAAGAACAAAAAATGAAGTAAAAATAAAGTAAAAGAGTATACGACTCTGCTTAGTCTGTCTTTAAGACCAGTTCTCCATGCACCAAAAAAAAACGTAATAAGGCTTTCATAGCTTTATGGCCTGAGGACAAGTTTGGCCGGGGCAGGCATAAAAAGCGAATAGTTTTCATGCGGTACAGCAGGTGTCGCTGCTGCTACGAATCTGTTATGGATCTGTGTACTCCGATATGGACCGGCCACTATAGCCAACGTAGGCTAACAGTCCAGCTAGTTTGTAATAATTTATCATGGTTTGTGAGCAAAATTTTTAAACATTTTTTATTGAACCTTGAGCGCAGCTCGCTTTCATTTCGTCTCGGCAGCTCGAAGCTTCAAAGCGTGCATTTAACTCAACAGTGTAAAGCATAATTGTAGGATATATGCACGCGGCAGCACGCCGACACGATTGTCGAGCCTTCGGGGGTTCTGACGCACCTCTTTTCGATAGAGTACATTTATAGGCGCGAATAGCGGAATGGAAACGCGGATAAGCTGCAAGGAAGAAAAAAAAAATCATGCGCACTATGTCGCGCAAAAGCTAAACAAAAACAGTGCGATGTCGTGGTTCACAGAGGAGCAAGGCACGGATGAGGACGTGTACCTAGTCGGTTTGATTTATATGTGGGGTTCAACGTCCCCAAACCACCATATGTTTATGAGAGATGTCGTAGTGGAGGGCTAAGAAAATTTCGACCACTTGGGATTCTTTAACGTGCACCCAAATCTGAACACACGGGCCTACAACGTTTCCACCTCCATACCTAGTCGGTTTGGGTCAGTATGCCGCTGCCATGTCGATAAAGAAATCATGTGAAACTGCGTCTGTACTTGAGTGAAGCTCTGCAGTAACCACACGATTCTGCAGCACTTCCGTCATATCGTGCATGGCAGCTTGGCAATATCTCTGCAAAGAAAATTTGTGCACTATATATGTGTGCAAAGAAAATTTGTAATTGAAATAACACGTAATAATTGTAGTGAAACATGCTATGTATCTCGTTCACACCTGCTGCTGTGGCAGATGTGAACGAGCCTTGAGAAATCGAGAGAAAAGCAAAGGAAAAGTAGGGAGATGACCCATGTTGCACACGGTTCACTACCCTACACGGGGAAGGGAGACATGGGAGGGAAAGAATATAAAAAGAAAGAAGGACTTAAGCTTGCAATTACGCCTGTGATTAAGCGCACGACCAGTGATAGTATACTAGCACGGGTCGTGCGACCACCTATTAATGGCGAGCGACAAGCGACTCAAAGTGACCGCTGTTTACACATGCTTGAAACTTATATCCATCGCAGTATACAGAGTTCACGCTTGCTTGCATCGTCATTGCTGCGGAAATAAGCTGACGGCAGGTTTCGGCGCATCTTATTGGCTAAGAGGACTGTGACTGCAGTTACGTGACTGAAGGATCGATCAGTGGGCGACTGAGCCAAAGCAGCCGTTCTGCAACCAAAGCGGCCTTTCGCTACTATAGTAGCTTTGGGGAGAACTCTGTCGTGCGACTGGTGCAGGTCGCAAGAGTGAGCAAGTCATGCACTGACAGAAAGCGTGCGTGCGTGCGTGAACTGTAATCAAGAGAACGTTTTTTTTTTTTAAGAGAATTTGAATGAACGGGTACCAACACCACCAAAAAAGGAAGCTTTGCATTTTCGCAGAGTCGCGAAGAAACAATACTATTTTTAGCTTGTGAATTTCCTGTGCGGGTTGGCTCCGAATAGTCCGGCGCGTATCTCCGGCAGCGTCTTGCGCGAGACGAGCTCGAGGCGGCTCTCGAGCGTGTTGGTGACCTTCTTCTTGCCTCGCGTCGTGGTCAGCACGACGCCGCCGCAGCACTTTTCGTCCAGGAAGTGCTCCTGGTCGACCACCACGTTGCCCTCGATGCGGGTCACCTTGGCGAACTGCTTGACGGCCACGGCGAGGGCGTCGTGCACCAAATGGAGGTCCTGGTGACGGCACGTGATCACCACGTCCGGATCCAACAACATGTACAAGCCCTGTGCGATGATTGATATGATTGATTTATTGATTGATAAGTGGGGTTTAACTTCCCAAAATCACTATATAGTTAAGGCCCTGTGCGAAACGAGAAATATGAAAAGCACGCGCGCACACACACGGAGTCCCTTGTGCCTAAGACGACGTGAAGGCGAGAGTCATCTTTTTTTCCTTCTTAGTGGATTTACTGAACGCTTTCTGCACCTAACATTGTTGCGCACTGCCTCCACTATCGGCCCGCGTTTGTTCAAGCAACGATGTCACGCCATGACATAATCATGTGACGTCAGAGCAACTTCAAAAATCTTGGTTGTTTTGCATCACTCGCGTTGACATTGATGCCGTGAGACAACGGTCAGTTTTGGAATTTTACAAGGCATGCAAAGTTTCGCCTTAATATTTTAAGCAAGTTAATTACGTCATTGTTGGTGTTATAACAGCGCATAGCAGGCATCAGCAGTTATAATCTCTAGGCAGATTTAGCCACCCTTTAGTGACCGCTGACTAACATCAGTGAAATTTAACCTACACTGTCGTTACAGTACTGATTGACTGAAACGTAAAATATGAGGTCCAAGTAATGCACGTGCTTTTGTTTCTAGCCCCCACAAGCTCAACTTTGACTGGAACACTTCTATCGGAGTCAACAATAGCTAGAGCAGCCGTGTTTGCACCGACACGACTCGGTCATCACGAGAAACTGCTCATAATGGTCGCCATAGTAAAAAAAAGAAGAAAAGAAATTTCCCGTTTCAATTTGTGAGTACTGCGCGTAACTCGGCCAATATTTCTTCCGAAACGCCTCTTTCATTGCTGTCGCATCAATTCCGCCCGTAAAACTTCAGCCGTCGGCAGTCTTTAGGCCTCTCTATATACCTCCCCGTCGGCCTTCAACGCCGTACTCGCTTACCAAGTGTCTGATTTCAGTGATAACAGCTTGGTACACACGAATGGTTCGTTTATATACTAGAGTCACTAACTGTACGTTCGTTTCTGTGGAGTGCTGCGAGGAGGAGGAGGACGGGGCAGCCGGTGGGGCTGACTGGGCAGGGACTGCGTCGGTCATATTGTCCGGTGGTCTCTCGGGCAACTTGGAAGAGCGGAGCTCCAGGTCGGTTTGGAGGATCTCGGACACCTCCATCAAATGTGATGATGCTCATTAATGTTGTGAGTTCGTAATGAAGGCAGGTCTTTTCTTTATCATCTTTCACGGCCGCATAGCCATTAGTTCATCTGCTTCACTACAAATATTATGCGTTATACATAAAGTGAAAAGCGCGAAATGCAAGCATAAAGATCACGCATGCAATCCTCGTCTGCTATACGGGAGCGTTCCCCGTGCACTTGTGCGTACTACGTCACTAGGGTATACGACGTACAGCTGCGCCTATGATGCGAAGGGGTAGCGAAAGAAGCTGAACAGTGCTGCCTTGCGGGTTGCAGGAACATGTGTCTTTCTTCTTGTCAATCGACTACACGTAGAATAGTAATACTAGCGTTTGCTGCGAGAAGCACTCATGGTTCCCCAGTGAACGGTCGCTTCTTTTTCGCCTCGACCGTGAATCTCACTCTCCCGTGATATAGCATCGGCGGGGCTCAAGATACGTCACCGGGCACGTCTTTGGGTTTTACGCCAAGATTTAGAAAGCCATTCAGACGAATCGATTTGATCGACCGACTGGCAAACTCGTTTGCTTGAAGGACAGGAGTTCACGCGCACGCTAACGCAAACAAACGAAGCGACTATCAGACCTCGTTTACTCGCTTTAGAGGCGTAACCTAAAACGTCAGCGTTTATGGACGTGACCTGTAAGGAAGGTGAGTCGTGACATTTCCTGGAAAGAGACCGAGTGACGTTTCCTGGTCGTTTCGAAGTCACAAACAGCTGCACTGATCCGCCCACTACATAATCGCTTACCGTTTCGGGGCGGATCATGTTTTGCTTGAGTTAACCTGATTACGCGCACTATAAGCAAAAGTTAAGGCCAACTTAACGGATGAAACACCCCCACGAAGCATCGAGGGAACATTCGAATGCGATAAAAAAAATAAGAGGCCCTCCTTTATCGGGAAAATGGGAGCAACCGAAGCTTGGCAAGCTTTATTCTCCTGCGCGCACTTCCCAGCGCATTCACAATGCCCGTAGTTTTATGCGCATTCATGGTCACACGCAGGCATTTAACTTATCATCACTACCTCGAGCCATTGCATATTGGAACGGCCTTCCGGATCATGTTGTATTCATTTGTAACCGTGAAATTTTTCGTGACAACCTGATTTCGTTGCACTCTAGCATTGTATAACGCTGTCGCACCTTGATTTTTGTAATCTTTTATATATGTATATATTTTTTCGTCTGCTTTTCTCCTTTATTGTTATTTCGTTTGTATACTGATGTCCCCCTTACTCAATGCCCTTCAGTGGGCCTGTAAGGTATTTTGAATAAATAAATAAATAAATAAATATATTTATTTACTCACTTATTTATACCACACTGCGCGATTCTCCCCAATAAGTGCTTGTTTCCTTCATGCCGGTAACTAGACCATCTGTAAGTGCTCAATAGCGCAAAACTTCAGTTGCTACAAGCAACAATGACGCTCACGCGTTCCTATCCATCCAACAACGAAGCGTGGCAACGTGAAATGACAAGTGATCCCGATGAAAGATCAGATTGCAATATCAGAAACGGCTGATCGCCGATAAGCCCACGATCGAGAAAGCGTCAATTATTGCGTGCAATTCGCACGCGACCAGAGCGCACTTTCGATCACTACGTATCTGTACCCTCGCTGGTTTTTTAGCGTATACGCCGCCGAAACCAATGAAATCGGCAACTCGTAACGAGCTCATCTTGAAAGAGTGGTAAGAAAATTTTACATCGTCTAGTTTATGCAAACGCCGGACAAAATTCCAGTTCTTCGATCTCGCTCAATTGGATTCTAATAACTTTTTGTTTGCCTTTCGAACTTGTTCGGTAGGTTTCGCAATTTTTAGGTGATATGCTCTTACGTTGGGGCTGCGGGAAATTTCAAATCATCTTTCCGTCTCTCCACAACAAACGACTACAGTGTGGTTGTTCCGAAACTTGTGGCCAGCCTAAACATATCTTGCTTTCGAGTGGTTCCAGTCAGAAGGATTACACGCACAACTGCTTACGAATTCTATAGTCCGGTCACATATACTGGCGTGGTTACGTGCGCTAGTGCGTTATTGGACGCGAAAACTTGGATTCGTGGAAACTTGGCTCGACTGGTCATGCATTCGGTTCACGCCCAGAAAACTTCACTGCGTCGTTTGCCGCGGCGGAGCGGTGTTTAAGGTGCTCTGCTGCTGACCTGAAGGTCGCGGGTTCGGTCCCACACGCGGCGGTTACATTTCGACGGAGGCAAAATGGCAGAGATCCGTGAACTGTCCGATTTCAGTGAGCGTCAAGGAGCACCAGGTCATCTAAAACTCCGGATCATCTAAAACTCCACTGCATCGTCTTTCATAATCAAATCTTGGTTTTTTCAGACGTGAAACCCGAGATACTATCACATCTGTTATATTTCCCGTTTAATTATTGAGCACACTACAAACAGTGCGCAAGTTGTGAAAATTGCCGCTTAGCCACCGCGATGCGTATGAGCTTAACCGTGGTACTCGTATAAGCCAGCGGGTAGGGAGCAGACGGGCCAGCCCTCCCTCTAAGTGAGATGCGAGAACGGATCGGCTAGCCCCCAAGTTACCCACAATCGTCTTACGCCTGTCAGTGACGTGTATATTCATTGTTTAATCTACCATGTTTGCGCATCGTGCTGGAGCAGCTTGCTCGATTCACTGCATGGAAAGTTGGACTGTTCGTATGACCAGTCAGAGCCAGTCCATTGGGCCTCTGGAACCCGAAATGAGGGGCCCATTTCAACCCGGAAGTTTCGGGCGAACACGGTATCGAAAGTGGATAATAAGTCTTGCAGAATTTTTTTTTCATTTAAACAACCTACAAAATAAGCATCAAACGTACGTCAGCAGACATTATTTGCATAACAGCGCAGCCAGCGGAAGTCACATATGTATAGACGAGATGGCGAGAAGGTCCCTCGTCCCTTTCCACTGTCACACCTGACCCAGTTTCGGACAGGGCAAACAACATTTGCAGTAGTGTTATGGGTTGAACTGAGATCAAGTGTTCCGCTGCTAAGAGACAATATACGGGCTCAACCCACCCCACCTTTTTGACAATGACACGGCACATACGTCTCTTCACCAGCGGTGAAGTCACGAAACGCCTCATGATCTCGGATGCTTTCGCTCTCGTCATAGCAGTCCTCACGACCCCTACCAAAATCCTACCAAGACGGGAGAAGGCAGCTAACAAATTGATGTAGCCGGGTTTCCGGTCACGGCAGCCACACTTCAATGAGAGCGAAATGCACGAACAACCGTCAACGCGGACAAGGGTGAGCAACAACGGATTTCAAGTCGTAAAAATTAATCCAGAGTTGACCGTTAACGGGTGCTTCATAATCACATCATATTTCTCGAAAATAAAATATCACAGTTCTTTAAAAGCGTCACAAAGAATGCGATAACAACGCTTTCGTGTGCGTCTTCATTCATTCATTCATTCATTCATTCATTCATTCATTCATTCAATGCTGGGTGGTACATGTACAGTTTATGGCTGAACATTTTTTATGACGATTATCATCCTAAATTAAAACACCGAGAAATGAAACGCATCTGGATGACGTCTTTTGGCGCCACCCAGCTTTTTTGTGTTAAAATCCATGAGATATGGAAGGTAGCTTACATTGAGAGTCTGGTAAAGCTCTCGATAGCGTGCAAACGACAATACCGGGAAGACACGAGCTATCCAACATTTCCTGAACCACCATCTTGTTTAGACAGCAAAATATGCTATATTGTTTTCGTCTCCGACATATTTTCTTATAAATACACTAGAAGGAACTCTGGCGCTAGTGTCCATAGGGGCTGAAACGCAGGGCGCTTCAGAGAGCATGGGAATGATGTGTAGCACACAAATTTTTCTAATCCTCGTTCTTCTAGCTCCACTTGACTCCGCCAGACTCGGAGCTGTTTTGTCAAGAAACAAATATCAGCGAATGTTCGGCAGTTTCAGTACACTGCCTTAGCCTTTTAGCCTCATCAGTTATAATCAGCTCACGAAGTTCAAAACCGTTCGCTCTTTTTTATTCGAACCAAAACCAAAGCGCAAAAACAGACAAAGCCACAGGCACATTTGATAATCGATTGATATGTAGGGCTAAACGCCCCAAAGCTACCATATGATTATGAGACTCCGTACTGGAGGGCTACGGAAATTTCGACCACCTGGAATTTTTAACGTGCACCCAAATCTGAGGACATGGGCCTACAGCATTTTCGCCTCCATCGAAAATGCAGCCGCCGCAGCCGGGATTCGATCCCGCTACCTGCGGACAAGCGCGTTTGAAGCCGGCATGTACGAAGACTGGGCAAATCTGTGTACTACTACTCATCATTCCCGTAATGTCTGGACGATCGCAGCGCTAGAGTCCCCTCTAGTTAAATGTGGCAAATTTTATGGAGTTTCCTTCAGTATTTAACAGAGGGAACTCTGACGTTGCGATCGTTCGGCCACCATGGGATTGATGGGCAGTACACAAGTCTGCCTATCCTTTATGCTTGCGGACTTCAAACGTACTTGTGGCTTTGTTTATTGGCGTGCTTTGGCGTTTGTTTCTGATAAGACAGTGTGTCTTTGTAAACCTCGCGAGCAGATTTGAATTATTGAGCCTGATGAGGTCAAAACGATGTCAAACGAGGTCAAAACGATGAGGTCAAAGCAACAAATCAGAGGCAGACCACATGGAGCCACACGGATGATTGATTGATATGTGGGGTTTAACGTCCCAAAATCACTATATGATTATGAGAGACGCCGTAGTGGAGGGCTCCGGAAATTTAGACCACCTGGGGTTCTTTAACGTGCACCCAAATCTGAGCACACGGGCCTACAACATTTCCGCCTCCATCGGAAATGCAGCCGCCGCAGCCGGGATTCGAACCCGCGCCCTGCGGGTCAGCAGCCGAGTACCTTAGCCACTAGACCACCGCGGCGGGGCTGGAGCCACACGGAATCGAAAGAACAAAGTTTAGACAAATCCGTGTACTATATATACTTATCATTCCCATGGTGGCTAAAAGGCAATGTTTTGTTGCTCGCATAGACATGCAGTTTCCTCCGTACACTGGAGCTTCCTCCTGTGTAGTCATAAGAGACACTGCGCTTTGCGATGCCGTTCCCTGAAGTCATCTCGCCGGCTACGTGAGAACTGTAATTCGACTTACGATTACCGCTGTCCACTTTAGCTGTCTATCTAGCAGTCCACACTGCGGCCCCGAATGCGTACCTGCAGGATGAGGCGTTCGAGGAACGGCCTGTACCGCGCCTCCTTCTCGGTGATCATGGTCAGCTTGGAACGGGTCTCGGCCAGCACCTTGGCCACCAGTTCGTTCCTGGCGCTCAGCAGCTGGACGCGTGCCGCGCTTTTCATGCGCGATATCTCCACCCGGTGCTTTATCTCGACCTCCTTCTGCTTCTTCTTGACGGCCTCTTCGAGGCGCGCCAACGTGTCCTTCAAGAAGCGCTCTTTCTCGACCTTGAAGTCTTCCTCGGTCTTGGCGTCGATCTCCTTCACCTGAGAGACGAGAACGAGTGCAGCTTGCTTGAAATATAGCGCACCGAAAAAGAAAAAAAAACACGAGCTGGCATACGGTCAGAGTGACCTTATACGCGGGTGGCTATGTCATTTGCATACGGTCACTCTGACCACACACAGAACCACGTCGTTTGTCACTGTTCTAGATTTCCCGGGGAAGCTGTAGTTAGTAGTTGGTAGAATTTTTCCTTAATTTGGTCAGACGTTTTCGTAATGTCGTTCACCTCACAAAAAATAAAGGGGGAGGTGAGATCTTCAAAATTGTGACATCCCTGAGGAATATGGGGGTGATGTAAACTTACTGCGCTACATTTAGAGCAATGCAAAGAAAGTATAAGTTGAGGGCTCGAAACGATGAGACATCCACTCTCTGCATAGATCCGTGCGTTTATTCATTGTAGCAAACTTTGCAAACCACAAAGATGCAAACTTTAAATATTTCATGGTGTGGCTGAAACTCCTTGTGGCTAGTCTCATGTTGCAGATCACCGCATACGATAAGGTCGAGTCCTTCAAATGGTCAATCATAATCGTAAAACGAATGCATAGCTTGGCTGAAGATCCACTGGGGCGGAGCTTGAGTGTTGAGTTGGTTTCATTGCATAGGCATGGGGACGCAGAGATTGGCAAAACTCGATTTTTTTTTCTTCACGTGCACTAGCTCCTGTTTTCCCGGTTCAATGCCCTGTTACTTTTTTTCAAGTGCGCCAGGTGCCTACCACCCGCATTAAGCACATCTCCATGTTTCCGCATTGTTTTACGCTGGTTGTCTACGCCGGTGTGACCTGTCTCTCCTTTGCTCACTCTACGGTATTCACTATCGTGTTCAAGACGTCCTATTTTTTAGCGCAAACGGAAAGAAAACAAAGACTTGGCTGAGAATAGAAAAAACAGGGCACAAGGTAAGCACTGAACATCAACTGCTCTCATTTCCGGAAACCATGGAGAAGACAAACCACCCAAAGCGCACGCGTGCAGCCATAGCATAGCTAATCAATCATCTATCTGAAAAATCTGAACTCGTTGCGAAAACAAATGAATGGGCGTGTCACTAATACTCTCTGTGCCTTCACTCTTAACGTGGAAAGCTTCTAGCAACTCCCTTAGCAAGGTATCACCACTTCTACCCAGAGTCTTGATCTCGCTTAGCCGCGGTGCACAGGTGCAGACTGAGCAACGGGCCGGTAAATGGGCATCGATATTATTTTTCAACGACAACTCATGTTCTCGCACACTATCCTTGATGTGCAGTGTCCATTTTTATGAAAGGGAACAAGGGAGCGCGTGGCGTGCACGCTACGGCGGCTGCTGGCAGCGCGCTCAAGCGGAAGCGATAGCAACCACAGTCTCTTCTCGCGTCATCTCGGGGCGAGCAAAAGAAGTCGTCCCTGCTGATATGGAACCACTGGCAAGATTGCAACCCCCTTCTCCATAAAGGCGATGACGCAAGAGCCGGTAATTGCCTTAAAGGGTGGAATCTTGCTGCTGGTTCCATATCAGCAATGAATGGTTGCTTTGCTTGCTGCGGGATGACGCAACAAAAACTGTGGTTGCTATCGCTCCCACTTGAGCGCGCTGTCAGCAGCCGCCGGAACGAGCAGGCCACGCGCTCCCGTGTTCCCTTTCATAAACATTGACACTGTACCTCCCGCTTTGACCTATGTAGGTCTTTCCACACGATAGTGGTATGTCATATATGACGTCTATTGCGAACTCCATTGGGCGCACGTTCAAGAACCCCGGGTACAGTCAAAATTTCCGGAGTTCTCCACTATACGTTGCCTCTCATAATCGTATGGTGATCTTGGGACGTTATACCCCACATATCAATCAATTGCGCACTCCACGTGCGGCCTGGCATGCTTCTTTTGCCACCCATGCTTCTCTTTTTCATCGCATACGCGTGCGCACAGGCAACCCAGTTTCCGAGGGGCGGAGAACACGACAGGAACGCCGTGCTTGCTGGCGATCTTCTTAATGTTATGGGACATCCTGTAGATAGATATACGGTACCATTTCAGGTATCCGCCTCGTGAGTCACTGGAAATTCGCGGTTTCATGCCTGTATTCTTCTTCATTCGAGATGTCTTGGGAAATCGCACCAACGACCACGCACGGATAACCAGCTGCCCGTAGCCTTGCTAATTTAACTTGAAAGCTGTCCTGCATAGTGTGCATGCACAACCTAACCGGAGCAGACTCGGGGCAAAACTTCGCAATGCCCCTTCGCAATAACTGAGAGTGCGCAGAATCATAAGGCAACAAATCTTTTTGCACACGTTGTTTGTACTGCCAGCGAAAATGGTCTTCTCTAATATGTATTTTCAAATATAAAAAAACTGTATGAATCGATTTAATGGCAGCTCATGAGTGAAGTTCCAACCTTGCTTATGTTGTTCAAAGACTGTTAAAACGTGGTCCACGCAGTGGTCCAGGGTAAAATCCATGTTAGTCTTTAAAAAAATTTTAAACCCGTCAACGTATCTAAAACCCTTCAGGAAAACCTTGTCGTCAAGTGAACTAAGAACATTGTTATCAAAAGGAGCTAAAAAGTGTTGCAGAACACACGTGCTACACAAGAACTGATGTAAACACCTTGGAATTGTACAGTGTCAATATTTATGAAAGGGAACACGGGTGCGCATGGCCTGCGCGCTCCAGCGGCTGCTGGCAGCGCGTTCAAGCGGGATCGAGAGCAACCAATGTCTCTTTTGACGTCATCTCGCGGCGAGCAAAACAAGCATTCGTTGCTGACATGGTACCAGCAACAAGATTGCGATTCGTCCCCCTTCAAGGTGATTACACAAGAGCCGGTAATCACCACTTGTGTATGTGCCTTCTCTGTTTATTGTCGCTTTTTTCGCACAGTTTTGTAGTTATGAATTACCGACTCGCCCAGCGTTCAATGCAATCACTGTATATTGATTTATGGCATGAAAGGTTTGACTGGAAATGCGGTGTGGTACTGTACGCTATAAAAAAGAATGGTTGGTGCAATTAAGTTCCGCTGTAAGTTCAGCGCTCGTACTGTGCACTGTGTTCCTTCGTCCTGCAAAACAGTGGCTACTTGGACTGGTCGGTAATGCATTTTTGAAAGAAATACACGTTTCTAGCGCCGGTAACGTTTTAGAAAGAACATTTGTCATACCTGTCTCCTTTTTAAAACGCTCCCTGCGCACTAAGTATATTTTTTTTTCAAAAATCCTTCGTCGTCGTTTTTTTTTTTTTCGCTATGTTTCCACAGTTAAGTGCGTATCAACTCGCCCAAATCAAAGTATCTATGAAGTACTTCAGCTGTTTTTTTCGACTATGCGATTCGTGTACATTAGGCAAACCGGCGCAGTTTGTAGCGGAGACAGCGGCGTGATCTCCAACCACTGGTGGAGGCTGCCGTGTGCAAGTAGCACGTGAAGGTCAGAGATATGTTACAAAATCCGGTGGATGAAAAGCGAGAGTACAACTAGCATTGTGCTTAAAAAATACGGCGCGAAAAAAAAATGTACACAGTGGACAAAGAGGCGACAATTACGTTTGCCTCCTTCTCTACTGTGCTCGCCTGCTGACCCAAGGGTTGCGGGTTCGATCCCAGCGGTCGCACCTCGATGTAGGTGAATTGGTAGAGGTCGATGTGCTGTGTGACGTCAGCATATCACGTGCTAAGGAACACCAGATGGTCGAAATTCACGGAGCCCTCCACTACCACCTCGGCAATGCCGTCTTTTCAAGCGCAGTGGCAACCTTCGCTAGCAAGCAGTCCGAGTGCTTTCGAAGAGTACACTTGCTTAACGTAATTGGTCGCAACCTATAAGAAGCGTTATGCTTTCTGCCGCTGAAATTTTCAAGAAAGCAGGCACTCACTTCAGTTCTTACATTTCGCTAGCCTTTGGCACAAGAAGCCGCGTGTGTATATCAGCGCGTTTGCCCGACTGAGGAGAAAAAATACTCGCGCGAAGCCTAATGATGGCCCACCTTGGAGTTGATATCGTTCTGGATGTAGGTAATCAGGTAGATCATCCTCTTGTTGGCGTCGATTCCGCTGTGCGACTTATAGTTTATCTTCGGCTCAGATTCCCCTACCACGCCTCCTCCGGACTTTTTCCTCTCCGACATGATTATGCTTGTTCGAATTGCTGACGCCGGCTGTACGGTGCCGAGATCTTGTTACGACGATGATGCCTGAAATGTGGCTCATACCCACTAATGGGGATCGGCCTAGAATTGATTGTATGAGTTAGCGAGACACTTTCAATGTTGAATATGTATGACCAAGAGAAAAATAACGTACGTAAAACGACAAAAGTGCAATAATTGTTTTTCTCCTGTTCCGGCCAGACAGTATACTCGACCAGACAGATCTCGCGAGCTCCGGTTTTCTCGTCTTCTCCGTTTCTCTTGCTTAAAGCACGTGTGCAATTGCTTGCTTGCTTGTTCCTTTCTTTTGTGGCTCTCACCCACTAAGGGGGATTGGCCAAGAAGCCGGTGGTTAATGCAAATAAACACCTATATATTTTCTAGATTAGGGGAATATGATTACTGTGTTTTGTCTGTGAAATTAATTTGGCGCAATGTCAGAAAAAAAAAGAAAAAAACGGGGGGGGGGGGGAATAATAGAATTTGTTGAATATCTGTGGTGGAATCGTTATATGAAATTCTCCTGAAAGTTGAATCATTGCAGTGTATCAGCTAAATAATAAGTGGTAGTGTGACTAGTAAAATTCGAGAGCTGATCGCTGACTCAGCAAGGTGTGCAATTGGGCGGCCGCAAAAAACCGCGACACCTTTATCAAGGCGAAAAGCTTAGAATTTTATTTGTTTATTAGAATAACTTGCAGGCCGAAGTACATTGTATTACTGGCCTCGTAAAACACGCGAAGTGGCCATCGGCGCGAAAGATCACCACGTGATGGCGTCATCGTATAAGGTAATGATGACGTTACAGATCGCCCAAATTTGTGCGGTCATTGTGGCGTCATCTCCACGACGTCACCTGATGACGCCATTTCATGATATCGCCTATTGGGCGAAATGAGGCCAATCCAAACGGCACGCCACAATCACGTGACGTGCAGAAAAGTTGAACCACCTCCGATCCCTGAGGCAGCAAAAAAACCACGTTATAAGCAGGAAAATGGAGATGGGGGCGGGAGAAGAATACGAAGATGGCCTGTACGTTTGAGTCGCCTTAGGCAAATACATAAATAACTCACGACTTCTTATTTAAGAGTAATGAAATTGGCTCTAAAAGAATGTAAAACGGCAATCATGTGCTTGCCCGATCACGTTCACAGATTTCAAACCTTGCCAGGCGGTGTCTTGATGATGATGCCAGTGGCGCGCCTTTTGAATTCACCGTTATCTCTCAAAGTTTCCGTAAAACACTCCGCAGAGACCTTCGAGAAAGAAAACGGGTACTACTCGACACTCATGAGAGGAGAAAAAGGGTACAGTCGCAGGAGATGGATTGGTTGAAGATGGTGGCAAAATTATTGGTTTTGTGCTTGCATAGTAAGGTATTGCACCAGTTGGATTTGCATGATTAGACAAACAGCACTACAGTTGCGCTGTTCATGTACACTTTGTAACGTGTGAGCTCCCTAACTTGATTTGTACCTGTAACTGCAGCGCAGTTTTTAAATCACGGTTTCGTGTTTTTCCACGCTCACGTGGTTCACTGAGCTTGGCTGGCGATGCTTTATAGTGATTTATCTTAGCTACGTTTTTTTTTAATGTGAATGCATTTCTTGGTCAGGGTATGTCAGGCGTCTGTCGGTGTCCGTGCACCGGCAGGCGTTATCTCTCCACTTTCACTACCGTTTTTGTTTTTTGTTTTTTGTTCCCCCCTCACCTAGTTGCGCTTCAATCGTCACGCGGTTGTTGATGTCTGTCGCAATAGGCTTCAGGCCAGTTTTCGCTCCGACTTTCGCGACCTATTTAGATTGACCTTGGGAATGCGCTGGTTCGGCGCAGACCGGCCGACTCACGCAGATGGTTCAGAGACAGAACAGCAGCGAGAGTACTAAAATCTACCGCAAGCTCTGGCGTTTTGATCACTTGTCGGACCGACAAGGTGGGCTTCACTTGCGTGACGTAAAGCTCCCTTCTTTCTTTTTTGGGGCGAAGTTTTTTATACCGGCACCTATTCGTCCCTCGTAGCCGTTGTAGTGTGTAACAAGTATAACATTTTGACCTCCAAGGTAGTGCCGGTGAGAGATTTCTTCTGCGCGTTGTTGAACAATAAAAAGTAGTGCTCAATGTATATGCCAATGGCTGCTAATGGGGAATGAGAGACAGGAGCATTCGGCTTTTAGTTAACGCGCACGCTGCGATCCCCATTAGCAGCCACTGGCAGGTACATTGAGCACTATCTGACAAGAAAGGGTTGCTACGTTATACTCGCTGGGCGTAACCTCCTTGGTATTGGAAGGTTTAGCGAGCGTTGGTCCGCAGTGCCATGAATACAGTGAACTAGTATTTACCATGAACTCGAAGTGGTTAAAGGTGGGAAGTAGACCCGAAGCGCACGCCGAGAGAAAGTGTGCGTGTGCCACCTCTCGTTTAGTCCTTGGAATGTCCGCTGGATGGCGGTGCTTCTATAAGGGGAATATATGACGAAAAGATGCGAGATGGTGCTACTTGGAGTGTTGAATCGATAGACGAACGAACACACAGACAGATGCATGGATGGACGCATGAACGGACGCAGGGACGGACGCACGAACAGACGCACGCACGGATGGGCGGATGGACGCATGGACGGTCACACAGACGGACGCATGGACAGACGGAAGCAAGAACGAATGTACGGACGAATGCTTCGCCCCACTCTCCATCATTCACTCCGTGGATATGCTGCCAATGTTTTTTTTCTTTCTCTATGCCTCTTCCCCTTACACTCTCCCAACAATCATGTGATGGCATAGGGGAACAAGATTCTGTAGAGGCGCGATAAACCGACGCATTGTATCCAGAACGGGCTGGTACGCGCTAGAGCGTTTGGGCCTGCGTAGAGAATGAGAGAGAGGTTGCGGAAAGGAAGAGACGAAACTTCTGTAGCCCTAATCTGCGCTGTTACGGCCGAGGCACTGCGCCGTGCTCCCGACCGGGTTGCACAAATTATGTGCCTTTTCTCATCTTCTAACCACTACCACCGTTACGGCCTGCGCAAGTCGCTGTACAAGAGGCTGTGGCCTCTCCCTCTTGCACTCTATCGGCAAACACGTGATGGCCTCGGGGAAGGAGATTCTGCCGGCGCGCGATGATCCCACCTGTTCTCGCGTGGCGTGGCGATGAACCCGCGCGGCGTGCTCCAACTAGAGTTCGGTGCGAGTAACAGCAACAGAAACTACAGTGAATTATCGCGTGCTTCAATCGCAAATACGCGTTAACATCGGCATGGTGCCCGCGATGAGCGGAAATTTAAGTCGGCCCGTGCGCTGCTCCGCATGCTACTCACGGTTCCCTTTACTGGTAGATGTGGGATTTTTTGCATATCTCCTTGAGAACTTAGCTACTATTTCTAGTCAAAGGTTCATCTTTTCGCTGCGCGTTGAAGCTATAAATTAGCTCTTTCATTCGTTTGCATAAGCGCCATATAAGAATAACGTCCGTACTGATTAGAAAAAATTTATTGTCACAAACGTCAATAATACTCAACAGAGCATTTCCTTCTTAGACATACTCTTACAATGATGACAAACAGACGTCATTTACATGAACATGGATTTGAGATGACGTTGAAAGAACATCATTCGATGGTTCACACAAACACCACCCCAAAAAAATATCTAACAGCCACCAAGGAGGTCGTAAACGAATGCTTATACAAGTCAAGATCTAGGGCGAAATAGGGATAGTCGGAAACCACATGGGACTCCGAGATATTTCGCGTCACATCACTGAGCGTAGAAATTTGTTGCAAGTTGAATCGGACCATACGGTGTGAGAGACGAGAACATTTTGTACCTTCCTTTTATTTCTTTATCTGGTTTACGTCCCACAGATGATCGAGTCAGCCAAGCCAAAAAAAAAAAAACGAATGCGCATCCCCGGCGATGCTTTTGGTTAAGAATTAAATTCGATGAATCACGTGGGGCATTCACTGCGTTATACATTCACTGCATTTGTCATGGTGAAAAAAATAGTTTTTGTTATATTTCCCATCATGATTTTTAACCAAGTTTTGTCCCGACAAATTACACGAATAAATATGCACGGCAACAACTATCTACGCGCATGTACAAGATACAGAAAACAAACGTAAGCTCTTGCGACCGTTGTTAGTGCGGTTATTTCGCTCGAAGAACGGTTGAGGGCGTTCCATTACAGCAGCGCATGGCAGCAGTGATGTGGACTTATGTCATATTTATTGGGCTTTCATTAAACGCCGCGAAAAATCGCTTCTCAACAGGTGCGTTCCCACAGAGAATTAAATCTGTTCGTCATAGGAATGTCCTCCGCAATGAAATGAACGCACGTCGCCCTTAACTAAATATTGAAATTTTTGCAGTACTGATCTTGGTTATTTAATAAGCGCAATATTGAAAAACATACTTCAACGAGCACCACATGACGGCAAATTATGCATCGTTGATACCATTCGGTTGTGGTTCGGCAGATGCTTGGTTCTGGGTACGTGAAACACCTGACATAAATTTTAAAAAATACTGGTTCCTTACAAGACTATCCACCCACGTAACAGCGACACCTAAATAGTCTACCATAACTGCAGCAATATTGTCGATTACATCGAGGTGGGGGCGGGGCGCCACCGAGAAAGTGCCAAGGAAAGAGAAGGAAAGAGATGACCCGTTCGAGCACCACCCACCAATCTTTCACTCATTAGCTATATTTTCTTTCAAACTAAAGTTACAGTGTTTGTTCTTTGGCTTCATAGGTATATTACTCAAAGATCCCGCCACCCGCTTCTTGGCCAATCCCCCTTTGTGGGTAAGCGCCATCAGTGAGAGAGGAACATCATCATCATCGTCGTCGTCGTCGCAGCACTAGAGGTCAAACACCCACCCGACTCGAGTAGCCCCAATCACTCAAGGTCGCTAGAGGTACGAGAGACATAATGGCGGAAAAAAGCAGAGTTGTGGCGGCCCCCACGGGAGACACCTTACAGATGGCAGCCTTCATCGAACAAGAGGCTGACGAGAAGGTAACCGCTTGAAAATTGCAAGATGCGCTTGGGACGGGGAAGCAGGAACATATGAATGGTCACGATCTACTCCGGTAATACCAGCTAATTCTAGCGATCTTCATACAAACCCGTGGAAAGAACCATAGAGTTCGAGCTCAGAACGATCGTGCGAGCAGCGGAACGTAGAACGCACAAGGTATATGTAAACTGGTAGCGTAACTTCCATAGAGGCCCATGTATCTAGTAGTCAGTGGCTCGTGACCAGAGTCACCAAATACGTATAGAAGGCTCAACTAACAACTAACAAAAATAAAATATAACGTCACAACCGGAAGCGGTAGTGTCGTCGTGCATTCGCCCTACATGGCGCGAAACTGAATTTTTTTTAATTGCTGACGTTTTACGTGTCGTCATAAATACGCGATTTTATTGCGCCTTACGGCTCACTAATTGCGGGCGCGAGAAGAAAGAAAGACCGACAAGAAAAAGTGCGGGAGCAAGGTTGCTTTATTAGCCACATGGTGTACTTGCAATACGAACCGAAAACTTCGAAGATGAAACTGCGACGCAAGTGTTCGCGAGCACAACAGCACAATAGTCCGACAACTCACGTTGCCCAATCGTCGAAAGCCAGTGCAACGGGACAGCATCCTTGAGAATATCGCTTTGGCGACTGTAGAGTACAGTGCCGCGTTGACTAGCGTGTCGCATTCACCGTCACCAGAGGCGAGGGCACGCCCACCATGCACCATCGAAGGCAGTCACAAGAGCGCCCTATGTCTACACATTCTGTGAGATAGTTGAGCTCTGAAACGCCACGCCAGTTAACAGCACATAAGTAAATAAATATACTACGGAAGATAAGCACGAAACCACTACGCTAAAGTGAGCGATGCCTCGTTGGTCCGGCAACGAGGCGAACTAAACACAAGCTCTGATAGCAGATACGCCCGGATTCGCCCCTCCCCCCTACCCATTTATGGCGCTCAACCAAAAATTAAGGCAATCAACCATTTAGTCACGTGTCCGATAAACCATAAATAAATCTATAGTTAACTTTGTTATAAAAAGTTACATTGAGTTTGGTTGTTTGCCCCTTCGTCACCTGAGGCGAACTAAACACAAGCTCTGATAGCAGATACGCCCGCATTCATCCCCCCCTCCTGCCCATTTATGGCACTCAACCAAAAAGTAAGGCAATCAACCATTTAGTCACGTGTCTGATAAACCATAAATAAGTCTATAGTTAACTTTGTTATAAAAAGTTACATTGAGTTTGGTTGTTTGTCCCTTCGTCGCCTAGTAGCGCTTCAATCGTCGGTGGGCATTGATGCCTGTGCAATAGGTTTTCGACACTCTTCGTTCCAAGTTTCGCGACCTTTATAATTTGACCAAGGTACGCATCTCTCGCTCCGCTCACCAAGTCGATTGAGCGGTGGATGAAAGTGCGTCCACTTAGTGCGCCCACTGACTTCAGAAGATACATTAAGCGCTGGACTGTGCGTAAACGACACTCAGCTAAAGGTGTACATTACATGCCACTCAATAAACGCGCAATCAAGGTTGTACACCTGCTTCCCAAGGCACTCGCAAGGTATAGAGCCCCTTGTACACTAGGTGTTTATTTATTATTATTCAGTCGTGTGCAGATACATCGGCAGGAGATTGAGGCATTGTCGACGTGCCCTCTGTGCTTATAGATACGTTAGCATCGCGTTCTGAAAAAGAAGACAATTCATTCACCGAAAGAACGCACATATTACGTATGTCGCTGAACTGTAACAACCAATCAGAACGTGATGAGCAACAGTATACAGTAAATTTCTGCACGACACGATTCGACTGCTCCGAGCTGAGTTATGTTTGTCATTAGACCAAGCGAACAATGCTGTGGCGCGTGGAAGGTGGGTTAAGCAGGGACGTAGTTAGACATTCATTCTCAGAGGGGTGCCCATTTTAGGGGCGAAGCTCCTTAGGGCGTGGGCTGTGCGTCCCCTGTAGCCTGTATGTAGCCACCTCTCGTTTAGTTCTTGCAGTGTCCACTAGATGGCGGTACCGTCTACTGTATGTCGCCTCTTCTCGTTTAGTTCTTGCAGTGTTCACTAGATGGCGGCTCCGTCTCCTGCATGTAGCCACCTCTCGTTTAGTTCTTTCAGTGCTCACTAGATGGCGGGACTTGTAGCTGATGATGAAAAGATGCAAGATGTTATAAACTAGACGGCGGTACTTGTAGCTGATGATGAAAGATGCGAGATGTTATAAAATAGGAATGATGTCACATATGGCACGTGTCATTGGTGGAAGGCAATCGTTCGATTTAGTGCGGCGACGTACGCTAGGGGGAGCATTGTAATAAAATCGAGTAGGCAAAATGTACGGAAGATTCATGGTTTACCAGGTTTTCCTCCGGAGCTTCGCCCACTCATCATCATTCACTTCGTAGATATGGCGGCACTTTTTTTTATGTATGCCCCTGCATGTGTTTGTATTTGTGCACTATATATATATATATATATATATATATATATATATATATATATATATATATATATATATATATATATATATATATATATATATATATATATATATATATATATATATATATATATATATATATATATATATATATATATATATGTACATATATATATGTACATACGAAAAAACATAACTTCTGGTAAATAAAATTTGCCCCCCCCCTTACACCAGGAAACTTGCTGTGAAGGGCAATTGTTATGTTGCAATCCTGCTACGTTTCCGACACATGGCGAATCGCTGGTGTCATTAATGGGTAACCACTCGTGCGCTGGCGATCAAGTCAGCATGCTTCTAATACCAATGGCCGAATCGCGTACGTCGTCTGCACAGCAGCAACCGTTGCTCTTGAAATGGCGAAGTGAATATGCCGCTCGCCTGCCAGTATACAAGTGGTCACACGTCTTTAAAGCTCGGCGTCTCTGCTCAACCGAAGGTGGAGGAGATCAACACCAAGGCCGAGGAGGAGTTCAACGTGGAGAAGATGCGTCTGGTGAGGGAGCAATGCGCCAAGTACCTGGTGGAGTGGAACGCCAAGAAGAAGAAGTCGGACCGCATCCGCAAGGTGGACAACTCTTCCACCAAGAGCAAGGGGCGACTGGTCCTGCTGCAGGCCATGAACGACCACGTGGCACGAGTCGTGAACGAGACCCGAAAGAACCTCGTGTACATCACCGGCAAGGAGAGCCGCTACAAGCCATTCCTCGAGAGGCTCATCTTGCAGGTATAGATATACACGTCAGCGAACAAGCGATGCAGTGTCCACTGCATCGCGATAAATTCGGAATGCGTTAATCATATTCAACTGCGCGTTATTATTTCCAATTACATTCGATTACTTCGATGGTCATAGCTTGATTATGTCTGGTTTTGGGGACTCGTAAAAACCCGGGTATTTCATACATTCTCACGCCCTAAAACTTTACCGTATGAACTGCCCCCAAAATTTATCGGGCGGGACACGTTTTTTTTTTCGTGTATGTATGAAGATTACTTTTGCGGTATGGGAAGTGAATGACTACTAACTCTGGACCGTGTATTCACAATGTTCTTACCTCTCAGCTTTGTTCATGAGCAAGTTAAGGCACCGAAAAATCATGAAACTGAGCCCATCATCAGCGACAGTTAACGACAGGCAACACTGTTATAAATTGAAAACCGTGCGACTAACAGTGGACCGTGTTTACCCAATGTTATCACGCCTTACCTTTCTTAATGAACCAATTAGGGCACCTTTCGATCGCGAACAGGCTTTTCATCAGCGATGGTGAATGACATGCTCCATGGTTATCAACAACAAGCCCTATGAATATGAACTCTCAAAGCCATGTTCAGCATCTTCAATTAATTTTTTTTTTGCAATAGCACGAACAGTTCATACGTATCCTGCTATCGCCACGATGCTCCTTATAAAGACAAATGGGCAATTACATTGCCCAGCGCATCATACGCTATATGTGCCAGTGAAAGCGCTCAAGGCTATAGCCGACGCTTCGGTCGCAGCAACGAATGCGCTTCGATATTCCAGCGCCTCGTTGAGTTACGCCAGCTCGAATGCTTAAAGCCTTGTATAACATTCCAGTTTGTTGCTGTCGAGTTCATTGCTTCGCCGTTATGGGAAAACTTACGTTTTAGCCTTTAGCGGCCAAAGCGAACATTTTGTTCCGTTTCGTTCAGATGTTCTCGGTGAAACTGAGCACGTCGACACTTTATTTGCAACTTCTTCGGTCACTACTATTGCGCCATCGGAAGCAACTTCGGCAGGCACCGCAGGTACGGAATACAGCTCTGCAACAAGGCGCAAGTCATATGGGGACGGGAAAACGTGCCCCGATGAAATAAAGAGATAAGCGGGGAGTGTGAGGACAGAAAGGAAAGGGCATAGGGAGAGACACGGTTTTGGGGAAAGGAGGCAGCTCGCCGTGTTACGACCGGCCGCCGCGGCGACGACTAGGATCCCGGGTTTACGACGCCAGCACCGCGATCGCAGTCTGAGGAATAATAAAACGGGAGTGGGGAAGGAGGCGGGCAGGCACCGACTCGCATTAGGTGCACCGACGTAAGAGCGGGATCATCTCTAACGGCGCGCGCCGACGCAAGAGTCGTTATACGCGGTTGTGCTCGTTGTCCGCTTATGCAACGACAACGGCACCATAGCACGCGCACTGGGAGACGCGCACGTGTGACGGCCCTGGCATTATTGTTAACATATCGATTACACTCCTGAAAATTCAAGCGATTTTTTTTAGTTCGGGAGGAAACTTCTGGAGTGTAGAGAAAAACGAATTGAGGCAATTCGGCTAATTGAAGCAGTGTTGCCGTGGCACGTTTACTCCAGGACTGCATAGTTAAGTGAAATTTTAATTAAAAATCATCATTCGCTTTCAGATTGAGCTGCCTTCTGTAATTTATGCAAAAAAAAGAAAAATGTTGATAAGTACGTGCCTTCTGTTATCGTATCCGTGGCAAACAGCATACAGCCGTGGACTACATATTGAAAGGGATCATTCATGTTAAACTATTTCGTAAGAGACAAGCTTTGATTGCCGGCAAACAGCGGGTGACGATATAATTACGGATAGCGCAACCATCCCGCTGAAGTTTAGGCGGCATATCACTTCATTACTTTTGTGTTTAAAACGAGTGGTTGCCGCACATCCTCTTTTAGTTGGAAATGTGTCCAATGTTATGTAAAAATCATAGGAGGCACCTACGGGCTAGTGCACTGTTTCCTTTACTTAG
This sequence comes from Rhipicephalus microplus, assembly GCF_043290135.1. NCBI lineage: Eukaryota > Metazoa > Arthropoda > Arachnida > Ixodida > Ixodidae > Rhipicephalus > Rhipicephalus microplus. The sequence continues at coordinate 287,282,679 of NC_134700.1, forward strand.
CCAGGAGGCATGTTCAGATGAGTAAAAATCTTAATTGCGGTAGTAATTGCACAGATTAAAACAATCTACTTTTTAACCAGGGGAAAGAGCTGATCGAGTCCAATGGGCGAATTAAAGTACTTTCGACGAATAGTCAACAGCTGCTTTGAAATTTCGGAAAGGCGGCTACTGGTAATCATCGCGGAGTTATGAGTTCTGGCCAATTTAGCTGGCGAAACCAAAACCAACGCACCAAACAGCGTATCTACCTTTCACTTCGACAACGCCCTCAATGACGACACTGTTTCCCTCGCATTGGGGGAGAAGGATAAGCGAGCGTCGGTAAGTAGCCATGAAGCGAAGTGTCTAGATTGACGGTTGATAACGGCGAGGGATAACGGCGAAGTGTCCAGTGGTCAAAAGTTTTAATTTCTCTAATTACAGCCGTAATATTGTTTGTACACATCTGAAGATGCCTCGTGGCAAAGTAAAAGGAACAGCGCAGGTAGCCCGTAGGTGCCTCCTTTCTGTGATATTTAAATTATATTCAACACATTTCTTCAAACAACCTGCATATCTGTCTAATGACAGTTGTTCGTTCTTACAAACTGTGCTGCAGTCGCGAGAGTTTTGTAGCTGTATCCACATTGGCCTAATTCACCGATTTTGAGGGCTTTCATTCACAAGACCTTCGGTATGCCTCTCTGGTTGCCACGCCAGCCACGTCCGCTAAGGTCGTCAGTGACGGGCGCCTGGACGTTGTTAGTACACACACGATCTTGCCGTTAAAAAGTTTTATTCACAAAAGAGTTAGTGGCGAGCCCTTATGATGAAAAAGTGTAGTGAAATTTAAAACTATCACGTAATAAGCTCTATTTGTTAACCATCTAATTTCTCCCATCATTGGCCGGTGACAATGGTCACATATGGCCTTGAATACGAACGGATAGCCTCTGCGTCATGTGTAATCTATGATGTACAGTAACGGTACGGATAACGGGAGAGAGAGAGACGGGAGTAAACAGTACGGCGTCATGCGTCCCGCGCCGTGGCAGGGCCTGTACCGGCTGCTCGACAAGGACGTGGTCCTCTCGTGCCGCAAGAAGGACGAGCCGCTGGTCAGGGCTGCCATCCCGGTGGCCGTGAAGCAGTTCCGCAAGAGGACCGGCATACAGGCGAACGTGGCGGTGGACACCGAGAACTGGCTGGGCGAACAGTCTTGCGGGGGCGTCGTGCTCACCTCGCTCCAGGGCCGCAAGAAGGTGGTCAACACGCTTGCCGCGCGCCTCGAACTGATCGCCCAGCACACCGTGCCCGAAATCCGGGCCGCACTGTTCGGCACCAACAAGCATCGGAAGTACACCTCATAAAGAGCCACGCCTCGATCTTCAAAGAGGCGGCCTCTGTTGTCGTTTTTTACCGTCTATACGCCCGAAATCTGGTTTACACGACGCTCTTTGTTTGATTTCATTAGTGAAGCTTATAAGGCATGCGAATGGTTCCCGGTGAATCGAGGGGAAGGGGGCAGTCTTATCGCGCTTCTACCCCTTTCCACTTGTCGAGTACATGAAAGATGCTTCACAGGTGATGTAGCAACGACGAGCTTGATCGATATGTGGGGTTTAACGTCCCAAAACCATCATAGGATTATGAGAGACGCCGTATAGTGGAGGGCTCCGGAAATTTCGACCACCTGGGGTTCTTTAACGTGCGTGCACCCAAATCTGGGCACACGGGCCTGCGACATTTCCGGCTCCATCGGAAATGCAGCCGCCGCAGCCGGGATTCGATCCCGCGACCTGCGGGTTATCAGACGAGTACCTTAGCCACCAGACCACCACAGCGGGACGACGACGAGCTTCCCACAGTGGGCTAATTTTGGTCTCTGGCCTTTCGGGAGTAAGAATTGGGAGTAAAAAACAGTTCTAAGAATGCGTAGTAACCACGAATTTGCATGCCGGGCAGTATCAGAGAATAGTTTCGATAGTGACTCTTCACCAGTATTTGCCGTATAGAGTCAATGATACGACGCAATCATGCAGGTATCTCGAGCAAGTTGTCATTGCGTGTTCAGCCGAAATGCGCTGTCGGATGACAAAACATAATACGAAGCGCATAAAGGCGCTATGTATGCGTCGTCCTATCTATTTCGTCTCTTCAAGGAGCACGTACTTCATTCGAGAGATATTGCGTTTAGCGCGCAGAAGGAACGTTGCGTCCATCACATCGCCGGACTGACGTGCACGTCGCGCTGCAGGTTCCTCGTGGAATCGAAGTGCATGAGCAGTTTTTAGGTCACCTGTTTCGCGGGATAGAAAGCCTCCTATAGGAACACTAGGCTGCCTAATCCACGTATATGTCCAAGTATGCGCTAGCGTTGAAACACTTCACATAGACAGTGCGGAAGCTGCACACATTCCATTTAGATGCACCGTATACATGGTCTCTATCAGAAGCATGGAGGTATAAATAACCTGTGCTTATAAACAGTGCAGTAAGACATCAGGCATGTTACGACAGCTGGATTGCTTGATAATACGGACTGCTTTTTGTCGATGACCAGAATGCCGTTAAGTATATGTTATTAAAGCCTTATATGCGTCATGAAATGAAACTCTCCGTCATCCTAGGCGAGACAACGAATGGTACCAAAGTAAAACAAAGCGAAAATTCTTGTACTCTCCCAAGTACTTCGTGGATTTATTCATGTGCACTAGCTTCACATTTTGTTCACGCGAGCACCGGTAAACTTCAAGGGAGGAAGAATAAACGTTTATTTTTCGAAACAGTCAAGCGGTGTAGGTTCCGCGTTCACCTTAGGTGGGACCTCTACTCATTCCAGGAACCCTCTGGCCTTCGCTGCCTCCTTGGCCCTGGCTACGAGACGTCCTTGTTGGTCCAGGTCCTCCAAAACGCAATTTTTTAATTACGGTTCAGTTTTAAAAAAGCTTTTAAAAAATTACCGTCTTAATATATATGTAAAAGGTTCAATAAATACTTCAGACAAGGCGAGCGCTGTGAAAAGCACGAGAGCTGATAGCTCAATTTGATTGTTTAGCTTCAGCTGCGAAACATGCCGTCTATATTTCAATAGTATCGTGCAGAGCACAATTAGAGGAATCATTTTTTTGCCTCCTTTACGCATAGCGAAGCTTCTTCGCGATCGTGTCACTTCATCGAGCTTCCATTGCCTCAACGCTGCACGTAACAGATAGGACGGAGCCTAGTGCAACATGGCTTCAAGTATGCACTCGTTTTTTTCAACGCAGTGCGTTCCTAAGCGCCTATAGTTTTTCGGCGGCTTAAGATTCTGGACAATAAATTTTGAGCAAACGGCGAAAATTCCCTATATTAAAGATGTGGGTGCAAGCTGAAGTGTAAGTGGCACCGTGCACCGACCCCATGATTTAATACTTCTCTATTCTCTTTCCTCTTTTCTCTCTCTCTCTTGCACGAACTCACACACACGAACACGGGCACACACACACACACACACACAATTACTTTCTCTTTATTCACCACTGTAAACTCAATTTCACTGCAGCTGCCGAAATCAAAAAGGACCGCGCCCCCTCAAGTTTCGCTAAGACGATTCTTTGACGTAAGCTCACCGGAGAGATTTCGGATTGTACTTATTTTATTCCAACTAAGGAGACAAATTGATGAAAAAAATATTCATTGATAGAACTTACTCGCATCAGTAAAGATGAGAATAAAGCAATAACGCTGAAGTTTCAGCCAGGGATATAGAGCTCTGGGTGGTATAACATAAAAAAATAATTTTTTAAAGAACATTACTTCTACTTTTACTTACGTAGACACAAAGTGTTCCTACTTTTGAAAATTTTTCCTCTCGCTAGAGACTGATAATTAAAAGCCTGCGGCATCGGATATCTTTCTTCCCCATTTAATGAATTCAAGTGCTGGAGAACACAACGCCTTGCTGTCATCCTCTGCCTGGATGTCTAGCGCACGCAAAAAAATAAAAAAATACAATGCGACTATTACAAGTGTTCTTTCATCTCTGGGCTCCTCTCACTGAAAGCTGCGCTTTGAGTGAGGTTGAAACTCCGCGAAGATACAAAGACGAGCGAAATGAAAGAGCAAGGCCGCTTCCCCGAGGAGGGTTGCGCGAGGAACAACCAACCAACCAAGCAACCACACGCGCTTACGTTCGCTAGCGCTCCTTCGTCCCTCGGCTTCACCCTAACGCAGATGCGATTGGGTCTTTGTTCTGACCGCGTGCTACGCCACTAGGCTTTTAAGGGAATAGCTTCTTTGCTACATCTCGCGATAGCTGACGGCTCAAAGAAGAATCTCTAGCATGCAAGTATAGTGTGAAAAGAAGAATCTGCATACGGTGGAAGTAAATTGTGCTACGCGTGCCGCGAGATCAAACCTAATAGCCTGAGAGAAAAGTCACTTGTAAATAAGAAGAACGGGAAGATGCTTCTCTAGAGAAATGAGCATCTCTCCGGAGGAAAAAAACAAGGCCCCCCCCTCGTGACCTGTATCTGATGTTCACGGAAACGAGCTGGAACAGGGGTGATAGCAGCGAGGGGGTTTTCTAAAGGGTCTCCTCTCGAAGAATATAAGTGGCGAGGCGATCAAAACAGGAGGGAAGAACGGAAATTCGAGTATGGGAATTGAACTTTGCCTCCCGAGATCTGAGCCGGCTCGACAAATACGAGAGTCGTGTATGGTTTGAACCTCGTTCAGGAAGAAAGGTTCGCAGAATCAGCGTTAAGCAAATGTTAAGAACTTAAGCTCGTTTTCGCCGAACGTCAGAAGCTCGCTCGACTCTCGGAACTCAAGCGGTACTAAGGAGAAGTCGAGAGATGAGATAAAGCAATGCGGAGAAAGGAAAATAATCTTTCGTTGCTCCAACATCTGACCAACGTCGCGTTCGTAAAGGAAGTCGAGAGTGGCCTTACTGGACGTCCTCGAACGTCAGCTCGCTTCGTAAAGCACACTGATCTCGGAGGGACGCCCGAGTGAAGCACTCTGTCAATCCAGACTTCTACGTTCTTCTTCGAGAATTCCACTCTCGCTGGTCTCGCTGACATACATAGGTTCATTGTTAGAAAAGGAGCAGAAGGTGAGAATAACGCTACTGAATTCCGCGCCTCAAATCGAGCGCTAGCTCCATTAGGCCACAGCGTATATCATATTTTTGTTCTAAATAGGAACTGTGTGCGCTACTATACGCGGTCCGAAATTATGACGTCACAAAACGGGAAGCTCAAGGCGACGTCGCCGCTCATGTTTTCTTCTTGTTTTCTCACTAACGCAAGGTCGCTCGCAGCGAGAGTGCTGTTTTAGAATGAATGAATGAATGAATGAATGAATGAATGAATGAATGAATGAATGAATGAATGAATGAATGAATGAATGAACGTTTCTTCGGGCAACAAAAAATATTTTTGAAGTGTCTCTTGAGCCATGTTTACATCTATACGATGGATCTCACTGCAGCTGAAACCACTAACCTCAAGTTCTCGTGTCGACCCATTAGCTCCGGTGCCATTCCCGTGTTCAGCGATTTGTCGCGACTTCAAGTCTCCCACTGATATCCCGACAGTCTGCTTGGTTGGAATTTCATTTACATTTACCACATTCTGTAGCGGTTGGCCATGAATCAGTTGTCTGAACTTTCGCATATATATTGAATTTGAGACTAAGAAGACATAAGTAGAAAGAAAGGAAGGAAGAGAGAAAATTAAGCTGTATGAAACTAAAACAGCAATTATTGTGTCATTTCGCAGTCAGACCAGACTGTTATATTAGTAACCTAGCCCTTTGAATATCTGAATTATTTTCGTACTCGCTATACTCTTTTACTCTATACGTCTATACTATATACGCTATACTCTATACTCTATACGCTATACTCTATACGTCATTTAACATGTAACTGCTTCTCCGGTTCACGTTCAGCCGCCAAGATCGTGGTTTATCAAAAACAAACCAGAAACTTTCTAGCGCAACTCAATAAGCAAGGGAAAAGTGCGTATACACACTCGAAAGACGAAAATTAACACATATGCGACGAAACTATAAGCTGCCACGGAATGAAAAAAAAAAAAAACGAGTCCAGCGAGTAAACATCACGGTGGCACATCTAATGTTTAATGCATTCGCGCAAATCGTAGTGGTACACTCCTCAAGGTAAACCACAGCGTGGAGAGAGCGAGATGAAAGAGGAGGAGAGTGCTGCGGGAACGACAGAGTGCGCCCCGCGCATCGGCGCGGAGTGAGGAACGACGAGGCGGGAGGCCGAAATAAACGCGGCACGCAGCAAACGAACGGGCGAAGAGATTCCACGTGTGTTTAGCGTTCGTACAAGTACTGGGGGGCGCCCGAGTGGCCGGGAAGGCGGCTGTTTATAGAACAGGCAACGCAGTGAGCCGCAGCCGCTCGTGAAGCCACAGATGAGAGCGGGGGCGCGCAATGATTTTCAGAAGCAAGCGAGCTCGTCGACTTCTTGCTCGTGACAAATTAGCTTCCGCCACTTATCCACACATCCGAGCGTGACCGCCACGTCCGGGCGAGGCGAGCGAGAGGGACGAGCTAGCAAAGAGAGAGACACGCCGCGGCGGTGCCCTGGTGATGTAGCACAGCGCTGCTAACGGACTCGCGCAGCAGGAGCCATCGAGAAAGTATGCAAATGAATTTTCCCCGAAGACGAGCGAAGATGAAAAACGCGCGAAGCGAGGTGATGGGGATTTCAGGCGGCGTGGTCGCAACGAAAGGCCACAATAGGCACTGCACACTGGCACCAGATGGAGCTGCGTTGCTCGCACTGCCACGTCTCAAAGTCTTCGACATTCGCCGTTAGGGGGCAAGCAAGAAATAGACGCGTGTCGCGTCCCCCACGTGATATACCGGCTAAAATCCGCCAACAGATGCAGGGCGCGAAACCCGCGTGTCGCGTTCCGTTTTCATTGAGGCCATCCCAAGGTTGCTTTTTCTATCCGCCAGGTTACGTATTTTGGCGCTGCAGGCAGACTGGATATAAAGCCCCTTTAACTGGAAAACTCGAATGAACGTTGCGGCGGGAGTCAATCGGTGCGCGGCCACGCGGGGGAGTTCATTCCCACCTGAATGTGTGGGCGAATGAGGAACACCACTTCACTCTCTGGCACTCGTCGCTTTTCGACGCTGTTATTGTCTGTTCATTTTGTTTCTTATTGCACTGTAGAAAAAGAGAAATGCTGCTGTATTTACTCAAATTTTTCAAGCTGGCCTATTGTTCATACTTCCGTACCCTCCTGCACGAGTTACGAGATAACGTTCTCGCACTCTATGGTTCCCAAATTCAGTGGCAGGTCAGGATCATTCGTGTATTATTTTAGTTAGTTGGTTAGTTGTTTTGTTAGTTAGTTGGTTAGTTAGTTAGTTAGTTAGCTAGCTAGTTAGTTAGTTAATTAGTTAATTAGTTAATTAGTTAGTTAGTTAGTTAGTTAGTTAGTTAGTTAGTTAGTTAGTTAGTTAGTTAGTTAGTTAGTTAGTTAGTTAGTTAGTTAGTTAGTTAGTTAGTTAGTTAGTGTTTTGGCTGGTGCGAGAGTTGCCTGTGCTAATGAAGAAGCTGGCTTTACTTCGCTGAACCTCGTGCACAGAAGTTGAACTCTAGGAAGTTGCAGAAATCGTAGACGAAGAGCCCTTCGTAACTAAACACCAGAACACAACTTTTAAACTTAGCTTCGTCTTGCACATATATATAAATAAGCAGATGCTCGTAGACACATCAAATAATTTAGTGCGCCTTATTATTTGTTTCAATCGCTTTCGCAAGTTATCATTATTAGTATTCTTTCTAGTCTGCAACTATTTCCACAAAAAGACTACCATGTTTGTTGTTATTATTTATTTTTTTCGTACCCACTGCGCGTTAATAACTTCAAACCGAACGGCCACAACGAATAAGCCAAAACATGACATTACAGCTTTTTAGGCATGCGTATGGGCAACATGACGAGCAGGCTGGGATATTCACACCAATATTGGCACCAGGCACGAAAGAACAAACAAATAAATGTCAGTTCAGGCAGGATGCTTCCCTCAAGGCTAATTCTGGTCAAAGCAAAGCCTGGTTTACCCTTGGTGATTACAGTGCAGCACCAGGTGCGGCTAGCAAACTACCCAGCATGCCTTGCCTTGAGCCGACACCGCATTTTACTTTGCCCTCCTACACGTGCTGTACCTGCATGTACCTGTATTAGGAAACGGCGACATTGGTTAATGAAAGTAAAAGAAATATGTAACGGATGAGGTGGTCAGTACGTAACAATGAAAACAACCAGAGTAACGGGGCGGGGCAATGAAAAAAGCAAAGAAGCCCGAAAGAGGAAAAAGCTGGTCTAATGAAGAAAGGGCGAAAGAATAACGCCCCGGACGGTAATTAGGGGCTGCTATATCGGGCACACCTTCCCGCGCTGACGAAAGGCGGTGCGTGGCTGTACTGCACATGTCTTCCCCACGGTAACACCGGCGAGATGCGACCCCAGCTGCCGGCGTCAAGACGACAGCGAGAGCGCGCGACGGACCACGCCGAAAAACCAAATGATGCAGCGGTATCCGTTAATATCCGGTGCAGCACCGAAAAGTGCTTCGATGAGCGCGTGGCGACCAAAAAATGCGCCGGGCAAGTCATCAGCTGTGTTTTTCCATGGCATATACTTCTTTCTGGCGAGTTGTACCCTTGTGTGCAATGACACAGGGGGTAGCAGCAGATGTTGGCAAATACGCCAACATTTTTTGCATCTTTTGAAATAGATTGTTTGTTGTTGTTGTTTAAGCATTAGACGTTTCGTTTTATCACACATGTACAGTGATGATTTCTTTCTTGTCATAGGCCTGTTTATTTTATGCGTATGATCCCGAATGTCTTTATGAAAGTGTTACCGCTGCTGCGATGTGTTCGGGGAGGGGGAAGGGGGGCCTGCGGCCATGTCAAGCTGGCATCACGCCAGCTTTTTCTGCAGGTCTCCTGCATCATGTATCCTTGATGCGAAATAAAGTCATTATTATTATTAAGTCATTATTACGTAGAGAAAACTTCTGTGCTCCATAATTTAGTAGCTGTTTGTTGTTGCATTTTGGTTTCGCTGCTGCTGTTGTCGTAGTCTTAGTCCCCACCTCGTTTTTCACTGCACTGTGTGGTCATTATGATTGTGATTTGCGTGCGTGCGTGCGTGTGTGTGTCCGTGAACTTGGAGCTATCATTCAGAAATTAATAAAGATAATGAGATATCAAGAAAAAATGAGCTGTGTAAATAAAAATGTAAAAATAAATACCTACTGCACGTACCCGATACGCGATTGATTGATTGGTCAATTTATTTATTTATTTATTTATTTATTTATTTATTTATTTATTTATTTATTTATTTATTTATTTATTTATTTATTTATTTATTTATTGGGCGATCCGAGCAGCTGTCTTTTCTTTCGCATACCACCATTGTAAAAAAAAAAGAAATCTCGCGATTGTAAGGCACTGCCGGCAGCAGACAGTCCAGCAAGACACATTGGCTCGACTGAACCACGTTCTCGTCGTACAACACAAAGCTCCGAAGAACTCTCTGCCAAATTCCCAAGTTGATCATTTGTTTCATCACACAAATCGATCATCTCGAGCCAAGTCTACTCGAGTTCAAGGAGCACCGTCCTACTTTGCTGAATAACAGCTACCACGACTAATAAGACAGCGTAACAATCAAAAGGCCAACAATCTCCCAGCCTCCGCAAAGTCAACACTCGTCTCGCGCAGGATGAGCGAGAAAGGGAAAGGAAAATCTCGGTGCTCGAAAAGCGATGTTCGCAAGTAAATAAGGTCAAACGGCTGGCGAAGAGATCCGTAGAGGAAACAAGCGGAAGTGATGAGGGTAAACCAGAGAGGTCACCACTTCGCAGGAACTCGCCCCAAAGTGCCGGCCAGCCAACCCGGGGCCACATAGTTCCCCGAATTATCGCTTAGGAAGTAAGAGCGAAGCTTAATGTCTTTCTCACCTGCGGTCGCAGCCGGAACCGTTAGCAACGAACGTACGGTAGCTACGCCAAAGGTCACGTACTAAACATGTACAAAAAAAGCGCGAGAGCAAGGGCGGCACAGCGGCCGAGATAACAGGACGACGAGAACGAAGAAGCGGAAAACAGATCAACGCGAGGCGCCCGCTCTGGAGATGTCAGTGTTATGCCGCGTATATACAGAAAGAAGGTCGGCGGAAAGGGCGACGCAACAGCAGCAGAAACAGCGCTTCACCCCGAGATCGCTCATTTCCGAGGGGGACCCGCGGGCAAATCGATAATTAATCAATGCTTCTCCAGTCGGTAGCGTCCTTCTCTCCTGGCACACTCACCCCCCCCCCCGCCCCCATCCCACTAGAGTCACCCAGAGCTTCTTTCCCGACGAGCTCTTCTCTGTACCTCGTCGTTCTGCTGAACCGTCGTCGTTTTTATTTTTTTTTTCTTCTCATACCACCATAACTATACCACCCTTGTCATCATCGATCGCGACACAAGACCGCGCGCTGGTTCACGCACGCACACACGACAGAGAGACGTTTTCTTGGTGATTACGGCGAGGAATTCCTGGGACTTCGGGGGGAGGAGGGGGGGGGGCAGACATAAGCACCCCCGCAGCAGCGGCACGCCCCCTCGCCACTGCAGTGAGAAGCAGCGTCATCTTCTATGAGCGATCATCGTCCCTATATAGCTATCTTGTTCTTTGATTCCACTGTTGTTGAACATTCGGCGAACCGTACGTCCCGCCAACGCACGGGTGGGGGGCGGACCAACCAAACTCCACAAGCTGCCGCCTGCGCTGTACTTACACCCTCTCACTTCTCTCCCTGTTAGACTTTTCCCTAAACTTTCCCCTTGTCTCCCTCTCGGGTGCGTCGGCCGACAGCTACGAACGAAGGCGTGGCTGCCCTCTTAGGCCCGCTGAAAAGAAAACACACCATCATGCCCCCAACTATAACGGTCTTTCTTTGCTATACCGCAGCTATGTGTACGCTGCGGCTACATACACAAACTCCTCCTCCCTTCTCTCCCAAAGCCCACTCGATAACGAGCACACGAGAGAGACAGCTGACAGGACAGCGTTATGGAACGCAAGTGGTGCGCCTGTATAGCGTACGTTGCGGTTAATGCGACGGCACGACGCTGGAGTTTCGTCGCTACAACGGAGAAGCATTAGCGACGCGCCCTTGCCACGCAGAAATCGCCGCGTAATCAGAAAGAGGGAGTGGCTTCAACTATGCGGTTCTCGGAAAAGGCCCTCTCACCGGGGCTTTCATCAAAGATTAGCGCGAAGGGGGTGCTTGTGCTGCTTTGTTGTTTGTTCGTTTCATACAAGCTGGTTCAGTGTTATGCAAAGTATGGAGGACGGGCTTCTCAAAATGTCGTCGTGACTGGTGCCACTGTTCAACGTACCGCCGACACACACGCAGTACCTGGCACCAAAGAGACGCGAGACGCGAATTACGCTAGCCACCACCCGATCTAAAGGGTACAGCCATATCCATCCGTCCATCCGTCCATCCGTCCGTCCATCCATCCATCCATCCATCCATCCATCCGTCCATCCATCCATCCATCCATCCGTCCATCCGTCCGTCCGTCCTTCCGTCCGTCCGTCCGTCCGTCCATCCATCCGTCCATCCATCCATCCGTCCATCCGTCCGTCCGTCCGTCCGTCCGTCCGTCCGTCCGTCTGTCCAAAAAATGCAAGATGTTATAAACTAGACGGCGGTACGTGTAGTTGATTATGAAAGATGCGAGGTGTTATAAAATAGGAATGATGCCACATATGGCACGTGTCATCGTTCGATATAGTGCGGCGACGTACGCTAGGGGGAGTGTTGCAATAAAATCGAGTGGGCAAAATGTACGGAGGATTCATGGTTTACCAGGTTTACCTCCGGAGCTTCGCCCACTCATCATCATTCACTTCGTGGATATGGCGGCATTTTTTTCACTTTTACTTGTTTAGCATTTTTTAGGGATTGTGCAACTTCACGCAATCGACACGAGTGTCAACTTGCCAGCTATCAACTTACAAGCAACTCGTACGCTAAATTTTCCGCATTGCCGGACCTATAGCACATGCGCGCAAATCACCGACGCAGTCCTAGCTCAATTGCAAAAGGCTCGCTGACACCATGCCGTTTGCTAGCGAGCTGGTTCGTTGGTGAACGATTGATTTAATTTAACAGTTATGAAAGAAATTTAACCAGATTCACATTAGTGGTGCCAAGCCTGATGGAAGTGCAGAACTAGGCAGCCTTCTTTGTTTAATTATTTCCTCCTCGCCTCTCTTGTTTTTTTTTATTTATTCTCTGTTCTTTCTAAGTCATTCTGTTTCTGTTCATTTCTGTTTACTCATCTTTCTAGTTCTGTTTTTTTCTACGCTACTCTCCCTTTTCTTCCTTTCTTTCTATCTCTCCAAGTTTCTCTTGCTCTCTTTTTCTCTATTCTTCTCTCTCCCTTCCTTTCATTTCCTCTCTCTCTCTCTTTCTGTTTTTCTTTCTCTAAATTTTTCTCCTCATTATTTTCACGCAAGGCTTTATACTTCCCCACTGTCTTCAACCTCCTTTTCGCTCTCAATACCTTTTCCCACCCTCTTGGTGTACTGTAGTAGCCTGCGAGGCTCTACTATGTTCCACTAGTGCCCCGCCGCGGTGGTCTAGTGGCTAAGGTACTCGGCTGCTGACCCGCAGGTCGCAGGATCAAATGCCGGCTGCGACGGCTGCATTTCCGATGGAGGCGGAAATGCTGTAGGCCCGTGTGCTCAGATTTGGGTGCACGTTAAAGAACCCCAGGTGGTCGAAATTTCCGGAGCCCTCCACTACGGCGTCTCTCATAATGATACGGTGGTTTTGGGACGTTAAACCCCACACATCAATCAATCAATATGTTCCACTAGTGCGCCTGGGTAGTCCATTGGTTACGTCATTCGCCTTTGGACCGTGTGTACCCGGGTGCGAGCGCCACCTTGCGAAAAATGTTTCGCTTTATCTTTGTTGTTTGTACCGCTTCCTTTCTTTATATCTCCGTACTCGTTCTCTCGTCCATAAGAGTTATCGCATCGCATGCTGGACAAGTCGGAACTCGTGTTCTCGGAGCTAACGGCACGCTTTTGGGGATCAAGAGACGACGCTTCTAAGAGCGCTGCTTTCAATAACATCAGTCCGTTCCACACTCTTTACGGCGACTCAAAGTACTTGATATATGATCAGTTTTTTTCAGCAGAGATACTTTTTTTTTCGTAACTGGGCTTCCAATTCCAGTCGCCTCAAGATAGGATAAGGACGCAGATAACAGGTACGTTGTCACGAACTCTTGCACGCGTGCTATCACGTGACCCTTGCACGCACCAAAGGGTGAGAGCACAAGGCCTCATTACTGTGCCGTTCTTTGTTCACATATTTCTGTAGCTTTTCATTCACGCCCGCGTTTCATTCAGTACACCCTCACCACATTTATTTAAGAACGAAGATTGACACTACTGCATAACCCGCACCATTTGAAAAAGGCAAAATGAGAACGTGAAGTAAGCATACCATAGCGCACAATTTCTGTCCTATACGCTGGCTCCTTTTTTCGTACTAGACCTGGTTTTAACCGATGGTCAACCATCTTCGTAATGAAAAAAAAGGTTATGCAAACGGACAAATACACTGAGCCTTTGATTGTGCAACTGAGCCAGTGAAAAAAAAGAAGTGTTCCGCCCGACTGCAAAGAATATTACCAAATATTATTCTTTTTTTTTTCGCACAAAGTAAGAAGTATACCACAAGCTTCTTTAAGAGTCGCTTGTCCAAGCGATTAAATTCCACTTTCAGATATTGAGTGATCGAACAGGAATGAACGAGGATCCACAGCTTGTAATGCAGTCTTTTATATTTAGGATGACTGCCAGTTGGACGTGTTAGTAAAGGTTCATGATGAAACAAGCGCAAAAATACACACACTCAGAGAGGACACAGACAAGCGCTTACTAGAAACTGACAATTTTATTTCGAAGCGAATACCAATAGCGAACAGCTCTCTGAGTGTGTGTATTTTTGCGCTTGTTTCATCATGAGCCTTTTATATAGGTGGGCTCCTCAGTACAAGACTAAATGAGCGAGGTCATATGAAATGCATTTGAGATTTTGTTGATTAAAAGCCTTCGCGCATACAGTGGGCCATGAAATGAAAGGTGCAGAGATGTCGCTCACTGCGTTCATTTGCAACAACAAAAAATACATATAAAGATAGTGCACACGTGTGTGTGTGTGTGTGTGTGTGTGTGTGTGTGTGTGTGTGTGTGTGTGTGTGTGTGTGTGTGTGTTCGTCCGTCCGTCCGTCCGTTCGTTCGTTCGTTCGTTCGTTCGTATATGTCTACGTTATAAGCTTGCAGAAGTAAATTGTTATGACGGTGCTAACATGTAGTGACCCAGAGGAACAATAGAGCTTTGTAGAAAAGTCATTGAAAAAGGAACGTGACTGAAGCCACCACTTTGACAAGGAAGTCTGTCTCCATGGGGGCATTTATTACAAAGTGCAGTTAGTACCGCCTTTGCATATGAAGTAGATATCTTACACATGGCCGCACACCCCAAACAGCTGAAGCACACCGGAGGCACGTCGGAGCGATGCCTACGTCACAGCACAAACAGTGCTTCTTGCACAACGCTATCTGCTAACACTCATAACGAAGAATATAGTGTCGTAAGTGGCGCAACTTATCGTAAACACCACCACCAACGAAGCAAAAAGCCTACAATAACCAAAAACGCAATGGCAGAAGTTTGTTGCTCAACGCCTTCCTATATGGCGTGAAGAGCATGTATTCTAGACATACATAATCATGTGTCGAAGTGTAAGCTTTTCATAGCGACGATACCACAGGGAGACAAAAAAGAAAAAAAACGCGCGGAAAACAAATAACGCCCAATCTATGCTTTGTTTCATTCCCTCGTGCCCCTGCATGCACGCTGTGCAGGCGCACTCATTTCTAGCAAGCTAATTTGAGCGAAGTCTCAAGGTTACTGCGTGTCTGTAGCCTTTTCAACCAATATATTTGTTTATTTATTTATTTTATTTATTTATTTTTCAAATACTGTTAGCCTTTCGGCTGTTACAGGGGTGGGACATACTAAGAATGACAAACATCAGTACATTCAAATCATACAGCAATTTAAACAGCAACACTTGAACTTGGAAATGTTGCATGACATACATTGGAAACACCGGCATTGAGGCTGAGGCCTCTTCTATTCTCTCGAACACTTTCTTATTACACCTTCGTCTTTTAGTTCATTGTATCCTCGCTCATTTCTTCATATCGTGAACGGTTCTCTCTCTTTTTTTTTCGAAGCTTCAACGGCATAAATTCTGCAAGATCTGTCTTTTAACCCCGTGACATTATTCCCGTTCACCAGAGATAAGCGCGCCGACTTAGATACGTATATATTTTTAATACTCAATTGTTGGTTCGGAATGGACAAGACGAAAATTTCCATGTCGGGGTCAAAAGTAATCTCAGCAATCATTTGTCACCAGCCGGGCCATCATATCAACTTCAAAAAATAGCGGCGCCATTCCCGAAAAAAAAATATTTTCTCATAAATGTTCAGTCTTGGTTACCCCATGCGCATCTTAAAAAATATATATAGTGAAGACGTGCCGCATTGTTCTCGCACCGTGTCGAAGTGCTCCTTTCGTCTATCCGTTCTTTCAAGGAACGAGAACGCCAACAGGATTTCGACTGCGGCGGCAGTTGGAGCTCATATTCAAAAGCAACACACTGCATAACTAATGGTGCCTTCGTACACGTATATATCGCTTCACGAAACGCTGAAACACGGGCCGCATATGCCCGCCAGAGCGTTGAACTCTACTGAGAATCAATGCCGTGATCGATCACTACCACAATAATGGCCTTTTCTCCTCTCCCCCACTTCTTTACGGCCATCTCTTCTTATTTGCAAGGTGTTTCAGCGCGCGAACAAAGGAAAAAAGGACAGGGTAGACAGAAAGAGCGCTGACTTCCAACTAACTTTATTTCGCAGAGTGGCAAGAATTTATACGTCTAAAAAGGAAGATTACAGAACATAAATGTAAAAAAAAAAACACAGGGATCCTCGTTACTCCTTTTTAGACGTATAAATTCTTGCCACTCTGCGAAATAAAGTTAGTTGGAAGTCAGCGCTCTTTCTGTCTACCCTGTCCTTTTTTCCTTTGTTCGCGCGCTGAAACACCTTGCAAATATGAATACGCACCAACTAGCCCAAGCTTCCACTCTTGTGAGTTACATCTCTTCTTGTCGCGATATTGAAGATATCGCTTTTCTGCCTTTTTTTTTCTTCGGTGTTACAACATATAGAGCGTTACTTTTTTTTTTTAGGAATTTGCCGTCTCGATTCGGCTTAGTGCATCAGAGCCGTCTACGTTTGCATAGTGCGGAGCCATTAGCCGCGTCACTCTATAGGCCCCGGAAGCCGCGATTTGCTGCAGAACAAAAATCACCTTTCGGGCGGTCGTACACTGACGCGTTGCATGTTTGCATAATACAAAGACACGACCCAAAGACAAACGTTGACGTAATGTGCGGTGGCGAAACGTTTTTTTTTTTTTTTCGCAAACAGAATTTGAGGCGGTGTAAACCTCGTCGAGGTTGTCCCGTCTCATCTTCTTCATAACCTTTTCAAAAAGCTGTATATGCTGTTTCTGTAACCCATTTTACTGTACATCTAAGCACCTATATATGTCTATGTCAACACATCCCGAACGCTTTGAGGGCCCACATGTTTGACAAGAGCGTGTCTGCAACGCAGGGCCCCACAACTGAGGTTGCTATATAGATGTTCAATTGGTATCGGTACTCCCTCCTTCTTTTTTTTCTATTATAACCAAGATTATTCTGAAAGGTATTTGTTGCTCGTAGTAGACGCACAAGCTCATTCGCTGCTTTGAGCTTAGAGGTAGTTGCCACGATGGTTCAGAGGTTAAGGTGATCGGCTGCTGACCGGGAACGCCCGAATTCAATCACGGTTGCACCGGCCGCATTTCGATGAAGGTGACATCTCAGAGGTTCGTGTACTGTGCACGTCAACAACAACAACAAAAAGTCCCAGGTGGTAAAGAATTATCCGGAGCCCTGCACTATACGACGCCGTATTTCATAATCATATCATGATTGTGACACGTGAAACCACCGAATTTATTATTGCGAACTGATAATTAGGAACACAGAAAATAAAGCAAAACGTACAGGTACACACGAATTGAGATAGAATGCGTCGCGAGGCGTCGGCAGTTTACGCGATAAACGATCTTGATGCACACGACGACCAGTAGCAGGTCGTGTTCAGGGATCCTCGTTACTCAAATGTTCCTGTTTATTCAATAAAAAAAACTGAAGCATCTATTCAAACCATTTAAGCGCTAAAGTTTCGAGGAATGGGAGAAGGACATCGAAAACGACCAAAGACCAGCAGGAAACGGGCTGTGGTTCTTCACCTTGTCTTTTGCAAGCTGCTGCCAATAGCAGGGATCACCGGAAGCGCGAACCAGCAAAACACACACACACACCTACAGAGGGGAGAAGCCGATGAAATCAGGAGAGTGCGGGGACTAGAGGTGAGCCCTCTTTGACGGGACCTTGGAGAAGGTCCAAGGGGCGCCAACCGGGCGCTCATCACAGCCTTCCCACACAGCTACCGCCTCGGTTGGTTGCCGACTGAGCGAAGAGTGTACCGGTGATAGCGCGCTCGCAATGGGGCACACGCACCAATCCAGGTTGAGCCGAATGAATCAGCTGTTCTGACTCGTAGCGCGAGTTCGTTGAAAGACTACCTGTGCTTCTAGCGGTTGCTGCTGCTATACTTTCTCGCGTTCAACGAGGCATGCACATAGCTGGATGTTCACGGAAAGTGAGTGAGTGAGTGTGTGAGTGAAAGAGTGAGTGGGTGAGTGAGACAACGTTGAACCATTAGAGCACACCACAACATCCAATACACGTGAAATAGAGATGCAGCATCCCAAATCAAAAAGCAGCCGATAAATCAGCTCCTGAGTCGCACGCGCGAGGTTCTAGAGATGGTAAGTGAAGTAAACATTGTCTTAACATGTTGCTAAATGAGCAGCTCATACAAACCGAGAACAGCCATAAAATTGCTTTATGTTTTTGCCATGTCGTAGCTGTAAGCTATACGCGCATCACTCGACACCAAGCCATACATTTTCGTGTTGCTGAAAGGCAACAACTGAAGCGCGAAAATGGAATGTAGCCACGACGTCGGAGTAGATATATGACGTCGAGAGTCTAGTCGAACAGTATTACAATGACAGAGAGAGAGAGAAAAAAAAATACTGGTGGATAGCTCCCTTCAAAGGATAGCTCCCTCTAGAAAAACTGTTCGCTCTTCTTCTCTCCCCTCCCGTGATACAAAGACTTCTTCGGTGCTATTAAGCGCGGTGCATTGAGCTTTGTTATCAAGGTTCGTTAAGCCGGAAGGTAGGTTACAAAGCATCGCTGTAGTGCTTTCAAAGTCCACGCATTCTATAGAACGGTCCCTCTGACATCCGACAATTTCTATAGGGCTAATACTCTTGGCTTGTGCAAACCTTGACTTCGAGTCCTCTGAACTAAACACTCGATGCATTCCATAAGGCCCTGGACATGCGGAAAGTAGCGGATGCGTTTTTCTACCGAAAACACTGATTTCTGTCTCGTGAATTTATATGATAACGAAACACAAATTACGCACTCTGGATAACTTTGTATGTTCTTGGTACGCAATTTGGTAATTGCGAGATTGAGTTAGCCTTTCGTTCTTCTCGAGAGTTTCTTAACTGTATTGCTATGATTCGCGAAAAATGCTCTAATAAAAGGGCTGAGAGAAAATTGTATTTTTTTTTTCATAACGGCGTGCTTAAGAACTATGCCGCTCTACGTCAGTTTATGTTGTATCCTAATTATTTAATGTGTTTGCTTATCGACGGTGCTCTCTTAATAAACCTAGTCTCCCTGTATTAAAAAGTCCTCCACTCTAAAAAAAAAGCTTTCTAAAAAAATAAGAAGCGTTCGCAACTGTAAAGTAGCGAGACCGCGCTCTTAATTGCGTTGTTTTGTTTAACTCCAAAAGCGCTCACTTGAAAATTTTCCAGCATTTTCTTACAAGGTTTTGACAACAGCTTCGAGAAAACTGCTGGCGGTGGAAGTCTCTGCATGAATGCTTGAGAAACACACGTTTAAGCCCCAGTGTTTGTGCATATATTACGGCGACTCGAGTTTCACACCGAGTTCCCAACTACGTGCGGTGCACAGGAAAGTAGCCCCGCCGCGGGAAGCGCTCAGGTGGCGAATACCTGAAATAATTCCGTCATTTCGTCAATTAAAACACAACACGGTTTTCTCCTACATCGCCGACGGAAAGACGCTGGATTGGTGCGGTGTCGACATGATCGAAAACGCAAGGCAAATTGCTGCTGAGATGAAAACCCGGGCCCAAGGTTACAACTTGCGATACACTCGGTAAAAGAAACCTAAAGCCAGCTCTAACGCTGAACGTATTGGCAAAAATCATCCGGTCAATAGTGAAGAACACACACAAACGATAAGTTTTGTGAATTCCGTCCTTTAATCTAGTGACACTTAAAGTATGGCACCTAGACTATTTTCAGGCGAGATAATCTATTAGTCGGTTAGCCACCATGGTTATGCATGGGTTACGGCGCTCGGCTGGTGATAGGAATGTCGTGGGTTCAACATCGGCCGCCACGGTCGCATTTCGGTGGAAGCGAAAGCGCAGATACCGGTGAGTACTTAGGTAGACTTTAGAGACTTTATTTTAGGTAGACTTTAGAGAACCCCATGTGGTCGAAATTTGCTTGGCCTCTACTAAGGCATGCGTCATTGTTATACCATAGTTTAACTCGTAAACGTCCAGCAATTATTATTAATTGCAAGCTGGTTGTAGCACGGTGCATTACGCACACGAGACTGTAAAAAAAAACGCGCTGCGCATTTTTTTTGAGCGTATATATATACTTGATATACACCTGGTCATTGTGAATGCTCCACAGGTAATTATTACGTGACCTCACGAAAGCAGCATTGCGGGCGGTAATTTTCCCGCGTAATGAACAGTCGCGAATCACGTTCGCTACGACGACTGCAGAGGATGACAGAACGGCACCGTTAATAGTACGCGCATACGGGTGGCTCCCAACTCGATAGACGCGTCACATTGCTGCAGCGCTATTTTTAGTCGAGGGAGCATTTTATTAGCAGCAAGAGGTACTATTTTTATGCACCCTTCGATTTTATAGAAATCTGACCCCGAAGTCTTCATGTTTAAACAATACGTGCTCACAGCTCAATGCGAATGCTTTTTTTTTCTTTTTTGTTTTAAGAACCAATGCATATGGAGAAAAGAAAAAGCCCCACGGCGATCAGCCTGTTCCTCCTTCGCATTTCATTGGCATGCCCTACAACGACAAACGCTTAGTTACGTGCCTACATAAATAAAGTCCTACGATTCTTTATTCATCTGCCAAGAACGACTGGAAGGCGCAAGCCGTCCTCTCTTTTTTCTTCATCTCAGTCTACCATGTTGAACCTGCTTCGAAAGCTTGCCGAACCCAACATGGCTGTGCACTGCCTCGGGGATCGGCGGAGTCATTGCGAAGTTTCTGTACCTCGCGTGCTTTCGCAAAGCCCCTGTGATGCCTTTGACCAAGCCACGATGTCGTCACGTGTGACATCACGTTATCAAGATATAGTTACGTCACAATGACGTCACCGATTCTGGCGATCTGTGACTTTACGCACACGGACTGCACACACGCATTTAATAATAATAATAATAATAATAATAATAATAATAATAATAATAATAATAATAATAATAATAATAATAATAATAATAATAATAATAATAATAATAATAATAATAACAGAAGTTTAACGTCCGAAAACCACTGTATGAATTTATGAGAGACGCCGTACTGGAAGGCTCCTGAAACTACGACCACCTGGGGTTCTTTAACGCGCACCTAAATCTAAGCATATGGGCCTCAATCATTTTCGCCTCCATCGAAAATGTGGCCACCGCAGCCGAGATTATAGATCCCGTGACCTGTGAGTCAGCAGCCGAGTGCCTTAGCCAATAGACTACCGTGGCGGGTACACGCATTGACTTGAGTATCAAGTGAAATTTGACCCTATTTTATTAGTTTTTTTGTATCACCCTTGTTGGTGTCGACGCCATCGACGAGGTGTCACCAAATCTCAGCAGGTCTTGTGAAGTATCGACCGGTCTCACAAAATCTCGAGAACGTATTCATTCACGAAACACATTCAGATTCATAAATCAGGAAACAAGAACTCGCCGCCGACCCATTTCACTAACTAGCATTCCTTGTAAAATCCTCGAACATGTTCTTTTTTTCACACTTTCTTAATTTCTTAGAATCAAATTCATTTTTTACGCGATCACACCATAGTTTTCGCAAAAGTTACTCATGTGAAACACAGTTAGTATCTTTCACACATAAGCTTCATGCCATACTTGATCGATCATCATCTACTGACTGTATATATTTCGACTTTTCAAAAGCATTTGATAAGGTGGGCCATAAACTACTACTACACAAGCTACGTCAGCTTAATATTGAACCGAAACTTCTTGCATGGCTTGAGATTTTTCTAACTACTCGCTCGCAGTTTGTTTCGATTAACAACCAATATTCTAATAATACCTTCGTTCAATCCGGTGCGCCACAAGGTTCTGTTCTCAGCCCTCTGCTTTTCCTAATATATATTATTGATTTAACATCGTGCGTTTCATCTAATATAAACTTATTTGCTGACGATTGCGTAGTGTTCCGAGAAATAATCTGTGACGATGACCTTATCACTTTCCAAACTGACCTGAATTCTATAACGGCTTGGTGCTTAAAGTGGCACATGGAACTCAATGTTAGCAAGTGTAAATTTATGCGTGTATCCAGAAAAAATAACCCATTACCTGTTTACTACCTTGATAGCATCACCATAGACCCTGTTTCTTCCTATAAATATCTCGGTGTTAACATTACTAGTGACCTCACCTGGAACGTTCACATTGAACATATTATTAACAATGCAAACCGCATGCTGGGTTACCTGAGGCGTAATTTTGCTAAGGCACCATCTTCTCTTAAACTACTGTTGTACAAAATACTTATTCGTTCTAAATTAGAATACGCCCCGTGTATTTGGGATTCTTCTTGTAACAATCTCATAAACTCACTTGAAATGGTACAAAACGATTCGGCCCGGCCGTTTCATCCTGTCTAACTATAACCGAATCACCAGCGTAACAACAATGAAATCTACCCTTAACCTTCAATCCCTAGCAGTTCGACGTACAATTTCCCGACTTTCGTTGTTCCACAAAATATTTCATCACCAACATCTGCATGAAGAACTCATTTTGCCTAGATTGTACATTTCTTCTCGCCTTGATCATGCTCACAAAGTCGGTACTGCATCAACACGAACAGCCGCTTTTTCTCAATCATTTATTCTACGTACGTCATCAGAATGGAATCGTCTTCCCTCTCCTACAGCAACCATTGTAAATCACACGCTTTTCAAAAATGCCATAGTCAACATTGTGTAATTCTTGCTTGTAGTGTACAGTTATGCTTGCTTGCTGCGTTTCTTTTAGTTTAGCCTAACTTTGTATAAGATGTTTGTTCGATATGTTTTTCTCTGCTGCTTTTTTGTTGTTCCTATGAACGTACCCACTCCCCTTTATAATGTCATTGGCCCTGAGGGTATTGCTAATAAATAAAAAAATAAACAACGCTTTCACCTTAACAAAACGCACAAGCACAGACGAAAATGCAAACATCGACAATTAGCAGTGCCCTCCTTCAATATGGGAAAGAATTTACAAAGCAGATTCGTCGTTGAACATCAGCAGCAAAAATATACGGCACAAACTATATTTCCTAGTTGTTGGACGACTAAGACACTGCGAACTACTGCCGTACACGGTTACTGAATTCATTTCGCTGTGTCACCCGCGAGAACCTCAGTGTAGTCGTCACCATCGACTGCAAACTGACGAAGCCACGAGGATTGCGCGCGTTGATTTTGTCACGAAGTGTGTTTTTCTTTGTTATTTCGCCTTTTCCGGCGCACCTACGACGCCGTTATTATTTTTTTTTTTCGCTTTTGCTCACTTGTTCCGTTATGCTCCAAAGCGACGGGGGGAAGCGTGCCGAACGGTTCGCACGGGGGCACATTCTCTGGCAATGGATCAAACGCAAACGCCCACTCGAACGCACGGCTTCACCGAAGAAACACCTCGGCGCCAACCAGCTGGCTCCGGGTAGGCGCGAGAGGCAGCGGGCGCTAATGCAGAGCTGCTTCGCAATGCGATCAAAAAAATTACAGATAGAAAAGCGGGGTCGTCAACAGCAGCAAGAGCGGAGAGAAGTGACACACGGAGAACCACCCCCCACATTCACCACCCTTTCGGGGCTGCAGGGATTCTCACGAGGAGGCAAACCTCTCCCCCGCTATGCCCGAGAAATCGAGGTGGTCGCCGCCACCTTAGGAGTCGCGAGATTAGCAGTCATACCCAGAAGTCTTACTCGGACGGAACGAGAATTCTTCTCGTGCCAGAGTCCGGGGGGCCACCCGGGCTGAGCCAAGGGTTCGCGGAGGAAGGGCTACGATGGGAGAGTGAAAGGGTGATAAGCCGACTTCCTGCGGCCACTCGATTGGCCTCGCCCTCTCGGTGTGACACAGAGAGCATAGTTATAAAAGAGCGCGCCGAATAAACAGGCGGTCAGTAAGAAGAAAGCTCGTGGATTTAGTGTAAAATTGTCTATGGCTACAAGAAGCAACTGCCGGCTTCTTGGGGTACTACGGCGTTCTTCGGCTGAGTGTACCGGAGTCCACTTCGCTCCATCTAGAGATTGGTTCTTTTTCATCTCCGAAAGTTTTTCAATCGAACGTGGAGAGCTGTCACACCGACCACTGGCGCGAGAATCGAAACCTGCGTAGCTGCATCAGCTGGCTGCATTTCTTCGTTTAAAGACACACCGCAAAGAACTGTTCGCCGGGCTTTTCAGTGCAGAGACTTTCTGCCCTATCAAGCTCTCCCTCACATTTCTTGGAGACGAGTTGAAGTTTCACCGTTGATGTCTTCGGGCGTTTCCACCAGGAAACGCGGAGTCTGAAGTTGTGTGCACTAATCAGTCCTCCTAATATGCAAGCGTTAATCTTTTAACTGGCGCAATACTATATTCTGTGTGTCACTGTACTGAGAAACAATCGCATAATTTCATTAATCCGCGATAGCATGGTGTTCAAAGCAACAAACTGACAAACTAGGTTGTGATGTGCCTCCTGCGGTCTCCTTAACCTTGTCGTGCGTTCTAAGTCAGTGCTTCAAAAACAATCGTGTGCGACGAACTTTTTAAGCGAGGACGTGTTGTGTTTAGTGACTCTCCAAGAGAAGTGATCGAAACTTATGTTTGAAGCCACAGCGAAGTACGCCAAGCTTCGCATGAAAGAGTGGAAGGGACAGAGCATCGCCGTGACAGATTGGGTGCAGCACCGGCTTTCGGACTTTCTGTTCGCCCCTGCCCACTGGAGACAACCGGCCGTGCGCAAGTGGTACCTCGCAGGGTAGGCTTTTTTTTTTTTAATCCCTTTTTTGACGCAAGTACGGACCGAACTCAGAACCTTCGAACGTAACTTCTACAGCGCCCAACCATGACGTTCCCTGAAGGCCGCGGCATGCTAAAAAAAAGACTTCTCGGCAGTTTTCGTTTATGCCCAATAATGATAGAAGACATACTTTAGTTGTAGCTACACTTTCACACATTCATTATCTTTTGTCATTTTTCTAAGCATAGTTCAATCAGCCACACTTTTTAATGTATCTTCGTTTTCACAAAAGAACGACGACATCCACATGTTCGCGCGTAATGCTACACGGAAGAGCATTGAATATTACTGATATTTTCAATAGAACTTCTATGGTAGCAATATTGTTAGCTAAAATGAAACAACCACACCACTTAACACCGAGAACTACGTTTCTTCTATACTCGTAGCAGCTATTTATGTGGTTTTGCGCCTTAGGATGGGCAGTTGTCGTGGAGAAGAATATAAATATTAGGCTTGTAAAAAAAAACCTATTGTATTTGCAGGAATGTACAGCATACGTATGACGACTTCTAACAGCTTCCGCCAAACAGACTTCGTTCTTTTGCAGTCTTCGCAACAAAGCGCAGTTTCATCGCGTCATGTTCGGAATGTAAATGAAGATCAAATACCCGCGTTTCGCTGGTTCCAAGATTATCTTCGCTCGCTTGCTACGAACCGGGAAAAGTTCTCTACAGCAAAACTTTTTTAAATATATACACCTCACCTTTATTTCAGCGCTTTTTTTTCGTTCTTTCTTTTTTTTTTTTGAGGCGACAAATTATTCTCACTCTAAAAACAAAACCAACCTCAAAGTTATCGTATTGAGAAGACATCTACGACCTCAGACGTGTTTGCCGAAAAGGTGCTCCCTCACAGCTAACGAATTAAACAGGCTCCCAACTACCGTGACTCATTAGGCGACAGCTTGCTGCCTCGGAAGACGTCGTTCTCGAAAGATTTTTTTTTACACAACCTAGAGACAGAGATAAGAAAAATATGTGCGAGTAGAATTAGGTCGCCTTCAATTAGTCTGGGCACACAATAGTACCGAGTTCCGAAGTTTCCTTTCATTGACAAGTAATATTTTTATTTCGGGTAAAGCAGCCGCGAAATCATCGAAAAGCAACTCTGAGGGCTAAGTCAATTCAAGAACGAAGAAGTCGGGGGAAAAGTGTGCTCGTTAGGTCTCAGCTAAAGTTAAGCTTAACAAAAGGAGGCTGAAAAAAAAATTGCACCCTCCACGTAGCACGTACTCACTCCCCAGCCTGCTGCAAAAAAATGCATCTAAGCGAATTCCCTTTCTCCAAAACCATGACAGCTTTCCATCTAAGCTTCATCGTCAAACGGCGCAAAACACGAAGGCACTAACGACACGACGCTCGCGCCACGACTTATTTCCTTTATTATGCGCTGCTTGAAGGTAAAGCCTTGCCAACTATAGCACCAATTGATATGCTGCACACTTCTCATCTAAGCCTCCGCCGTGTAAACTTAAGAAAGCATCGAAGTTATTCGTTTTCGCTCACGATTCCAAGATACGCAAACATGAGTCCAACGCGTGCTTTCACAAGAACAGCACATTCGCTCAGCTCTCCAAAAGCCATAAATGAACGCCATTCTGGCTCTAGCTAGGAAGTTCACAAGGCCGAAAGACGACTTTTCTCGAAAAGGTAACTACATCACGCACAGACACAAAAAGAAAACGCTATTTTCTGCTTGTTTCTTAATTCTCTTACTCATGGAAAGCTTCTCTGTGTACGAAACCATTTACTTACGGCATAGGTAAAGCTCTTTCATCAGCCTCCTTCTTACACCCACGGTAGTATTTTGCAATCAATGGCGTACCCAATTCATAATTAGATGTCGTATATGCCAAGTCTGCCTTGGATTCTCTACGATTTGCTTCTCAGTAATAACGAAACAACTCAAATGAAGTAGAAGAGAAAGAGAAAAGGACATGCGGTAAAGCATTGTTCCTAAGAATAATTCCAAATCTCATTAAATAGTCAGACTGGCGGCTTGGCTGATTCAGCTTGCGCGAGCAGACTTTCCATTACTTCCGGTTCCACTCTGGATCGAGATGACCTTTTATTGAACGCTTCTCTTTGTTCTCAAAGTCAGGGTCTCTTGCGCGATTTTTGTATAACATCATGCGTCACTTGTTTCTTCAAACATGTTTTGACCGACAGCTTTCGTCTAACACAAAGGCGTAGCAAACTCATTCGTCACAATAAGCCCTCCGCACCATCGAAGACACGAGGCGGCGTTGAGGCTTAAATTCCACGTACACGTCCTCTGGAAGCCGTTTCATTCGGAAATTTTGTGACAACAATGCCTACGCGATGCCGTTTAATCTTCTCCATGCACGAACCGGAAGTGCAAACGCGCCTGTTGCAACAAGCGTCCGAACGTCGCGACGATCGAACAACAAGAATCTCGCGCTCTCGAACCTTTGGTCTGCGATTTATTGATTGATAGATATGTGGGGTTTAACGTCCCAAAACCACCATATGGTTATGAGAGGCGCCGTAGTGGAGGGTTCCGGAAATTTCGACCACCTGGGGTTCTTTAACGTGCACCCAAATCTGAGCACACGGGCCTACAACATTTCCGCCTCCATCGGAAATGCAGCCGCCGCAGCCGGGATTTGATCTCGCGACCTGCGTGTCAGCAGCCGAGTACCTTAGCCACTAGACCACCGCGGTGGGCCGGTCTGCAATTTATTACGACAAGAAAATTGAGTGTTCAGATCCCCACGGGAACGAAAGAGCACGCTCGCTGTTTTCCCTGTGCATCGCAAGGACAGTGCGAGGGTACTTAGACCAGCACCTGAGACACGATAATTGTAGTTCCGGGTGCAAGCAGCGATAGCCCGATGCTGATAAGAAAACACAAGTAAGGGCGAAAGAGATTTCACCCTTATTCGCCGGGAGGGTGATATTAAGCAACATTTGAAGAGCATTTAACTTGTAATTTTTTTTCGTACTATTACTTTATTTTTCTCTCTCGCTCTAATTCAACCCTCTATTTTCCCATCTCCAGTCCAGGGTAGCATAGCGGATACTTATAAGCTTCCAGTTACCTTCCTGCCTTCCTCTTTCCTTTGTCATCTCTCTCCCTCTCTCTCTATAATACTAAAAATCGCAGTAGCCCTATTTTCTAAAACACATCTTTATTGCCTGTTGCTATAAAGCAAGAATGACATATCTGTAAGAGAGAGAAAGAGCAATAAAACGAGATACAAGCAGGAACTGTCAGGGACCTCCTAGCAACACAGAATCACGTATGTCCTATCTTGGTAGGATGACACTCTAGAACTTTCGGCAGTCTGCTAACACTAACTTCAACTTGAACGTGCCTTTTGTACGCGCTGGGCATTGGAGGTCGACACAGCCGAACAGCTTTTTTTTTTTTTTTCATACTCAGTTGGTCGTTTCATAAAAATGCTTCGCAGAATCGCTGACATTCAGTAACATTGTACATGGCGAACGCAGGCGTTGGTTCAGGTGCCGGTTGCCTCTAAGGGTTAAATTCGTTTGATGTATTTAAGTTCAACTTCTACGATCTCGGTCCTGCTTGATCCGAGGGCTAAAAAAATCAATCATGGCTTCCTAATTACGTCCCCGCAGGCCGCCTCTTTCAGAATAAGTCAAGAGCTTAATTTCACCGGAAATCTCACGTGCTTTCCCTGCTTACGCGAATTCAAGACGTAATGCGCCCATATCAATACGAGAGGCTCCCCCTCAGTTGCCGCAAAGCAGCGGCTTTCGCAAAAAACCACGGTTCGCGGGACTAGCGGCGTGTTTCGAAGAGACCGCGTGTACTATCGTTTCTAGGAACGAGCCACGCATTCCCGTGCAATGCGCGACACGGGATTCCAGCAGGTTTCGAGTCAAGTTGGTACCGCCTCTTCCACGATTAGCTTGCCCCGGGGGCCTGCAGGCAGAGCCACCAACAAGCACGCTCGTGACGCCCTCTGGATGACTGCACTAGCGCCATCCAGCGACCGTAGCTCGAAGCCGAGTGCCGGCAGCGCACGTACCACGCCGTTTCGGACTCTCAATAGCACTCCCGGCTCGGGGAGCACCGGGGCGCTCGTGGCCGAAAAACGAAGTTGGCAAGAACCTTCAGACGACTATCCACCCGACGGGCGGTGGCCAGCTCAGAAGCGACGGCCTCAATATCGGCGTCACACGCAGTTACGCCTCGGCAAGCTTTCTGCGCGTTTAACTACCCGTCATGGGTTGAAGGAAAGCGTCTGCTTCGTAGCGACCACTTTTGTTTTGTTGCCGGTGTCTCAAGTTGGACTGAGGGAACGTCACAGAATTTGAGTTCGTCGCCAGTGGAAGCGAAGCGGCGAGATACTCATCGTCCGAACAAGAGGAGGTCGATATGCCAACGTTCACGCGAGCGATGTTAAACTGCCGACCCGTCCTGCAAGGCGACGAGGACGCTCGACGCACGTGCGACGCCAACGAGATGCGCCGCGCGTTGCCGAGTAGCCGCGGCGAGTGAGCTACGCTGCTCGGCCGCAACCTCGACATGACACAGGTGCGCGACGAACTCCTGCTAACCGGCACTGGGCCGCTGCCACGCCTCAATCCAAACGACAGGACTCCGTGACCCCGCGACAGATGGACGAGTCCAAGATCCCCCAGCATGACAGGATGCTCGTTCGAAGGTGAGTGAGCCATCCTACTAGGGACGCAGGTTGATAAATCGCGCCAAGGTAAAATATCTGGCTCCAGTCACAACACTTCTTTATTGACACATTCTTTGATGTTATGTATATAGCTAAGTTCTCTTTTCTTTTTTTTTCGTGGCACGCGAGAATCGAAATCGGCGCAGCAGAAAACAACATAGGCTAGGTTATATCGAGAATTCCGTTGCGGGACGGTAAGAGTAGCGACAGTGCAAATGTACAGGTACGCTTTCAGACGAGCTGTCTTCTGTGTCCTGCCAGTAATCCAGACTCCAACGGCTTGTGGCGCTGAAATCATAGGGTGTATCAAATTGAAGCCTTGGTTTCGAGATAGTTAACCACTACCACCTCTACGCAAGCGGCTGGCTCAGGAGTGACCGCAGCGCGCGCCGGTGGCATCTACAGTTGAACGCCGAGACAGCGGCACCCGATCGAACTTGGGCGGCGTTTCGGTAACAAGCCGGAGAGGTCCCCGTACGGGTGGCCTTCTCTTAATCGAACTCGGAAAAGCAAAAGGCACACGCAGATCACGTTGGTCCCGGTCAGCGTTCTTTCTACATTTCTTTTTTCTGGCCCTACCTTTCTCGGTATTGCTTTTTTACGGGTCCTCACTTACCTTATTACACTGAGATTGAAGTATAGGTGGGGTTGCGGAGCTATAAATAAGCAGCCAGGGGTGGCATCGGTATCGCATCGATCGACCAATCGCATGACTCCCCGTTTTTACCCTCCTACGCCACCCCCTTTCCCTATCCCCCTTTTGAAGTTCTGCCCTTTCCCGTTGGCTCGCTACTTCACCCTTACGCACTCTCTCTTTTCTCTCTCTCTTTTATCGGTAGGCACTTTCTTAACTCCTCGTTGGAAGAGAAATTGCGACGGCACCAAAGAGCTCCGCTTGGGACGGTCCCATTTGGGCAAAAGTGAATCGCATTCGTTCAGTTACGGCAAGCGTGCTTTGCCGTCGACACACCCTATCAAAGGAGAAGCCGAACCTAAAAAAACAAGCAACCATTTGTTGATGGCGGTTTGCGTGATACTCGCTATTAAGGTGATCCCGAGCGCTATCGAAAACCAGTGACAGTAGAAATAGAAAATGAGTTAATGGTGCGAACAATACAGAGCTAATTATTTGTAGCTAGGTTTCTTTCTTTTTTCTGCAACCATTCACTTCCCTTGCACTCATGATCGATCCGCACAGAAAGTGAATGGCCATATGGCGCAACATATCCCTGATTGCTTGTCCTGCTAATGTATAGTACGGTTAACGCTAGTTTAACGAACTGCTCCGCTGATGCAGGCAGATTATAAATCGCAGCGATGAACAGCAATACCAACACCGAGGCTAACCATAAAACAGACAAAAAAGAAGCCTAGGGCCGAAATCACTCAACCTATTGTTAGTAAATGCTACCGTCCTTCTATTAGCCGTGTTTCCTGTAATATGGGCGAGCAACACAAATGGTCATTTGTGTTGCATTTGTCACACCTGCTATAGACAATTTTCGCGCACGAATTTTTCTATTTTGTGAGTGACTCCGACGTAGCATGTTTTGTAAATGGCGTTCAACTAAGCAGCGATGTTGGGAGAATGCGATAACTGATATTTTAAGTAATGCTAGGAAGTAGATATGTACTTAACCGCCTTCAAAAAATTCAAAAATTCGCCCCACTGAGACAAAACAATGTGATCATGTGAGCGTTTTGTAGCATAATTTAATCAATTCAAAAAAAAACGCCAGGCCCGCACGGAACGCGCTTGGCTGTCACAGCAAAAGCTGGAAGAGAGGCCTTTCAGGGCCTTAACACTCTTTGGGTAACCGCTACAATCACACTTGCTGGGCACCCACTAGGCCATTCATAATCACAATTCTTATGTAGTAGGCTGGTATCCACTATGCTATCTTTCGTTATTCTTCAGAGAAGCGTAGTTTCCGTTACACACTTGCTAGGAATATTGTGCTAGGAATATTGTGCAGTTAATAGGCGAACAAGAACAAGTTTTTGTAATGGGTTGGGTCATTGGACGACCCACTCTTTACGCGATTCGCATTTTGTGACGCCTGGTTGTTCCTTTGATGTTCTAAAACTCTTTATCACTCATCATCAAACCTGCCTAAGGCCAGTTTTGAAATCGGTTTCAAGCGCCAACATAACTCAGTGTTAGAATACTGGGCTGGCACGTAGCGGACCCGGGGTCGAATTCCATTGTGTCATTGACGTTTTTTTTTTAATTTACCAAGTTTTTGTTTTCTTATTTTTTGTGATACTAGTTACGAACACCGGCGGCGGCGGCGGCAGACAACTGCGGCGCCGCGCGTAACATGTGTTCTGATCTTATAACAGCTTTCGCTGTAAAAACGGACAAACGTTGTGGCACGTAAAACTCCAGCAATTATTAAGAGGCGCATGAGAAGAAATAAAAGAAACAGTGCACAAACACGTTGCAATAATATATAACAAGGTATTAGTATGCGACTAAAGGTTTTACTTAGTTCTTAACTGTTTCTAGGTGGCACCCGATATTATTTGGCAACCGCAGCTTTACTGCCAGCCTGTTTGCATGGCATACCTTCGCCCTTTTGTTCTCAGCAATCGCACTGATTGTTGAACGCCAGTTCGGAACCCCCTTCTTGCAATTTCTCTTCGCTTCTTTTGCGTAGTGTAGACAAAGAACGAAGATTGAATAAGCAATGAGACAACTGGACGCAAGTGCATTACATGAAAATTACAAAGTGAAAAAGAAAAGGGGATTGCTTAGGAACAGTAAGTGTGCATTGCATAAATTCAGTGTAGGCACATGATAAAGGATAGAAAACTGAGCGAGTATGCATCGATTCATGCTCAGGATTGCACAGCGCTCACAAAGAGGACAAGGGACACAGGAAGTGCACACTACATGCGCTGTACAGCATTGAAGATATCTCGTTAAGAAATGCTCGCGTCCCCAGGCGACAATTGTACAGTTCAGTAGTTTAAGGAAAGAAGCTACACTTAACAAATTATTGCGACGACTGCAGGATTACACACTAAGAAGGGGACCCTTTATTGTCAATACCAGGATTGCATGAAACCATCAGCACACTTCAGACGAACGCTCCGCAGCGTGGTGATCGAACTGCTTTGACTGATGTCAGCCGCGAAGCACTGGGCGATGTTTCTGAGGAAATACTTCGATATTCTTGGATAGTATGTCCGTATGTATTGGTAACGTTTGGGAGACAAAACCTGGAGTTTCGCGTCTCTGGCGTCAATCAAACCGTTTCCGGCCACGTTACGTTTCAAGTGTGCAGACCACTGTACATGCATATACATTGGCAAATCTCCTTCGTAAGGGTGGTTTTGGGACGTTAAACCCCACAAATCATCACCAATCTCCTTCGTTCGCTTCAATTTTCACAGTTTAACGTTCCACAGCGACGACTGTTACCCAGTGTGCAAGAATACCGTTATTCCTCTCCAGATTGGTTTATCTATTAATTGACCATTTTAGTGTTAATTAATTATTTGAAAACGTTTTATTTCGCGTAAAAAAATTTATGAGTCGAGTGGCAGGGCAACTTGGTCCGGCTGCCATCTGGTTTTATATTCATACTTCTTGAACCAAATCTGCTAAGGGGTCACACTTCTTTATTTATTTATTTTCAAATACTGCAGCCCCGTTATGGGGCTATCGCAGGAGTGGGTACACAGTAAGAAATAATAAAAAGGTACAAAACAAAACAGCTGAATACACAAGTACATTGGCAGATCATAGAAATACAAAAATTTTACAAACAGAGTTATACAAACAATGAATGGTTTACAGCACACCGTCTTTTAATGCCTTCAAAAATTCATCTTTCTGCAAAGACCGAATGTGACCTGTATGAGGTTCCACATTTGGATACATCAAGGAAAAAAGGTGTGTTTGAAGAAATCAGTACGAGGGTAAAACACAGATACATTAAGTGCGTGGCTGTTTCTGGTGGATGATGGTTTGGCAGGTGTTATGTAGTTGTTGTGTGGTGAATATTGCGGTGAATTAAATAAAGAGTGAAAAAGTTTCAGAGACTCGATGTCTCGTCTTTTAGAAAGTGATGATAGACCAAGCTGCGCTAGATGGCATGATGGTGAAAAATTACGATCATAGCGTCTGTAAATGAATCGAATAGCTTTTTTCTGGATGGATTCAACGCGTTTTATGTCAGTGATTTTATAAGGGTACCATACAGGGGCTCCATACTCAAGGATCGGTCGTACGAGGGTTTTGTATGTAAGCAGTTTTGTTTCCCTTGGGGCTAAACGTAGTGAGCGGTTAAGGTATCCAAGTTTCTTCAGAGCCTTGTTGCATGTTGTATCGATGTGACTAGACCAAGATAAGTTAGTAGTGAAAAGGAGACCAAGATACTTATATTGTGAGACCCGCTGCACTACTTTGTCAGTTCGTTAAAAGCTATTGCACAAATCTTTTAAATTAATACCAGGTGTTATGTTCCGTTATACAAGGAGAAAGTTTCCCGAGTCACGTGTGCGTGCCATCATACAACACAAGCTTAAAGTAAAGCAGTGCCTTCAATTCCTCCCCAATGGGAGCCAATAACGAATAGCTGCGTTACGAGGGGATTGCGCTTGCTCGTTTCGAACATCCGAGATTCGGGTGTTTACAACCGTAACGCGACAGAACACAACGCGAAGGGCTATAAAGCACTATAACGGGTAGTGACTGCAAAGCGGTCGTAAATGCGGGCGAAACAGAAATAAGAACAATGCAGCGCTGTGATGGAACATGACTGACGTGAATTACCTCATTTGTTTGGCTCGTGGCACTGACGGCTTTTTAGGGATAAATCGAGTGAATGAATGAATGAATGAATGAATGAATGAATGAATGAATGAATGAATGAATGAATGAATGAATGAATGAAACAGTGGAGAAAGGAAACCATGAAGTTTAGCGTGTGGAGCCCATACAATTATCAATAAAATGGCAACAATAAAAAAGTTAAGAGATTAACACCGCAGATGAGAGTGAGCGAATGAATGAATGAATGAATAAATGATAGAATGAATGAATGAATCTATCTATCTATCTATCTATCTATCTATCCATTCATCAGTCAATCTATCAACGAATGAATGAGAAAGGAGTTTTCATTGTTTCAAAGACTCGCCGCCCTTTATAAATCAAATCCAGAGTACATCTTCTGCATTCACACACTTCATAGCCACAGGTCGTACGGTATTTGCAATTCGGGGCGAACAAATGTCCGCCGTTCTTCCTTCTTGTACCAGACAAAGCGATGTCCCGCTGTCCAGTACTACAAAGCGCACACAAACAAGGCGCCGATTCGTCCCCCGCTTCCCGACACTGCTACACGAGTGCTACGCCAGATATCGTGGGTGGTCCATTTCCTTATCGCTCCCTCCTCCGTCGTTCAGGCAGAGTAATGACCTTCCTCCTCCATAGAGATGCACTTCCCACTGGTTAGAAAGCTCACTTTGAAACGATGCGCCCGAGCGTGGCCTCTTTGAGCCACTGGCGCCACTCGCCCTACCGCAAAACCAATCTCACTTCCTACGTTATTTCCGCTTCTTCCGTTTCATATAATGCACGCTGCCGCTATCGTCCTCAATGCAAAGCATTTCATTCAATTTTGTTTCTCCGTTGCACCGTATTTATCCAACAGAAGAAGGGCAAAACTGAAGAGATGACAAACGGTCTTCGAACTGTTGCACGCAGCATGAAAGACGTCTTTGTTACAAATCACCGAGGCGTCACATCAAAGAAAACTGCTCGAAGAACCGCATGCACGGAACTCAACGGAACGCCGGGTTCTCAACTTCCCACGCATGAAACATGGGGCGACAACGACGATGTATTGGAAAGCGAAGCGACCGCGACACGGAGGTTGCAAAGGCACTGAGATGTCAAACGATAAATGCATTTAGTGCACTGAACATGCTCTCTAGAAATCGCGCTCTTTACGTTAGTAGCTCTCTCAAGCAAAAGCGACAGTTTCTGCGCGGCGAGAAAGAGAACATATAAGCGGGGGACGTGTTCGTTTTAGAATGCGTATTTAAGAATTTGTAAAACCACTCAAGTTTTGGCCGATCTCCCACGGTTGTTGGGTGAAATAGTGGGAGTTTGGGCAGTGGCGTAGCCAGGGGGTAGCACTCTGACCCCAAGCACCCCCCCCCTCCCTCGAATTTTTTTTCGCCATGCATACGTAATGCAAAATGACCTTGCCTACCCAGCCGCCACTTTAGATCAATGAGATCCCCCCCTCCCCCTCCCCCCAAAAAAAAAGAATTCTGCGTAGAACCCTGAGTTGTGGTGAGCGAAAGCGCAAAAGCGCAAAACCAAATGTTGGTTCTCTCTGACCATACCTCTGACTGGCGTCAATAAACTCCATGGAGATTCGTCGTCTCGACACACCGTCGCCACAGTGCTGATCGGTTAGCAAACACACCGCCATTTTGAGACACTGGCCGAATATTCAGAAGAAATTGCCGACGTCCGCCGGACGCCTGCTTTTACGTCACGTATCGGAAGCTATGGCGAGTTGAAGGGTAGTCACAGCCATAAGGTAGAATCTCGGGGTCATATGCACGGTCGTAATGAGCCAAAAATCCTTCTTGTTAAGTCTGCAAGGTTTACGCGTAAAGTCAAAGTAATGTGTAGTGCGTGTAGGACTATGTTCTCACCATAAATGCACCGGAACTGTGATTCAGGATAACTTTGAAGTGCATGGAAATCATCGTCGTAAAAGTGCATTTCGTGCAAGAATACCGACAGTCATCCCCCTTAATCTAGGCCGAATACAGATTTAGTCAACGACAGTTGGCGCATGTTTCGCGCGCATGCTAATGAGACGTCAAATAGACGAAACTAGAACAAAAAGAAACACTGGCTGCCATGCGTTCACTATATGCAAGCCATAACTGCAACTCGCTAAGTGTATGAAACAGCTGAACTCTGCAGGAATACGCAAGTTTGAGAATGATTTACATAAGGACAGGTAAACATCCCCGCAAGCAGGCCCGCAGCCAGGAATTTTTTCGGGGAAGGGGGCACTGGCTGAAAGCCTTGAAAAACCTGTGAGTGAAACACCTCCCACCATACAAATTTCGAGGAAATAGAGCCCCCCCCTTTCCCCCCACTTGTCTACGGGTCTGACCGTCAGCGTACACAGGAATCTGCTTGCTACCCGAGTAACTCGAAAAGCTTTGCATTCAGCTAAAGCTTCAGCGCTGATCCTATTTGCACAAGTTGCAAGCCATACACCTCGCAATTAATTAGCAGAAGGAGCAGAAAGCATGAACCATGCACTATTTTGTTTTGTAACTTACAAAACAACATCGCAGTTCGGCTCACCGCCTGGCCTTCGCGTCAAGCATGCAACGTATAGGTCGGGGACGCAACTAACACCAACAGAACCTCTGCCGGCTGTATCCTGAATACGAAGTAAGACGCCAGGAAAGCTCATACACATTGTCGTACCGTATGCGGCGGCAGATCGAACAAGAACCGTATGCAAATCGTATGCAAAACCACCTCGCGTTATGACTGCACGGGGAACGCACACATACAGGAACTCATGAACGAAGCTTTCCATCGTACAGATTCCACGAAATAAGAGAGCTATACGGAGCATTACGGATGTTTTTTTGCAGAATCGCTGATGTTTCCGCCATTACGGTTGGTAGTGCCATGGTAGCGATTCGCGCTACAAAACGTAGACAAAAGCATAAAAGAAAATGTGCGCGGTACTTAATTGCTGATTTACGAAGTATATTACCGACGTCATTCCGCGCTGTGTTATAGATAGAGCAATGTCCCGCATCATTAATATTAGACGATAAAATACGTTGGTAATCAAGTGTTTTTTTAAGTAAAATATTCGGAACAAGTCTAAACGTTGTGGGTGGTTTGGAGGCATGATAGTAAATTATTCACATAAATTCTGCTAACGACCGTTTCTGAGAGCTTCCTGCGTATTAAGACATTTACCTCTTCTACGCTGAAAGATACGTTAACACGAAATTTTGCACGGACTGTCCAAAAACGAAAAAGCATAAAATTTGCGACGATGCATAAAGGGTGAGTTGCCCTTGTAACGTGCACAGGTATACGAACACACACACCCGCAACGCGATGGCAGCCGAGTAAATTGGTTTGATCTGTTGGAAACTATGCGATGTCCGCGCCCTTCTAGACAAAAAGGACTGATGAACCTAAGTGATTTTGCAGTCTCCGGTGTTTTTCCTCTTCACTTTAGCGGCTGGTGCCGCGCTGATAGTTGTGCTACATAATTCAAGATAACGTAACGCTGAACGATACTAATTACCAGAGCTTTCAAAGGATTTGTTCTCTTTCAATCAACCTTCTTTTTCTACATATTTAAGCGGCCTCTAGCATGGCACTTCCAGAGATTCGCTTCACTTCTGGCTCTTTTCACTTTCGCCTCAATGGCGCATTTATGAAAAAGTCGGGAGAGACCGAGTTCTGCGAGGGATTAAAACATTAAAGAGAATGCTTCGAGGCACGCGTAAAAGAAAACGAAAAGATGTAACCCCCAAATCGCGACACGCGGTCGCGACGAGAGAAGGGAGTGGTCGGCCCCCGCAGTGTCTCGTGGCCCGTCCACTCGCATAAATAATTCGGGTCAATCAGTTCGATTACCGACACGCCCTGGTCTCCTCTTTGGTCCACGACACCGCACGCCGCTGCGACAACTGGATTCCGATTCCCCGCTGTAGCGCTTGCTCGCTTCGACGACAGGCTCGCCCGTCACCCTGTGAGCCGACTTTGTGGGGGAACATGTCACTGGGCGCGCGCCGACTGATCCTTCTGAGAAAGACGGACCCCCGGGTTATAATGGAGGTGTAGCACGTACCACTCGTAGGACTCGCATACCACGAAGACACGGACGGCTTCCAGCATGTGCGAGAAGCAAAAAAGGTCTTGCGCTTCCTTGTAGATTCGCACATGACGACTCGAACGTGAAAGAAGGTGTGGGAGCGGGCTAGTTGACATTCCATAATGTTAAACGGCAATCCATAACGTACAGTATGGTCCACTGTTAAAGGGAACGCTCGAATGCACACCATCTATAGTCCTAGCCCTCTAAGAGCAAGTGGATTAAGGAACATTCTTCATGCAAGTCAATAGTCTGTCAAGAGCTATCGCAACTTTTAACCACCAGTACCCTTATGCATATCCAAGGCGCTATGGTTCTGTGAGATAGCGAAATCTAAACATGCTGCTCACGCAGGTGTTCCCTTTAACAGTGGATCCGTCTGTACACTTTTTGCGCTGAAGCTTTAACATTATCGAACGCGAAAGCGAGCATCCATTTTTTTTATCAATAATTCCTCCCATAGAGTTTCGTACAGATACACTAGAGGGAACTCTGAGCTAATGTCCATAGGAGCTGGCACTTCAGCGAGCATGGGAATGATGGGTAGTACATGGAATTGCCTGATCTGCGTACTCTCGGCTCCGTTTGGATTCGCGTGGCTTGGAGGTGCTTTGTTACGAATGGACAATCAGCGAATGTTCGGCAGTTGCACTTCACCACCTTAACCATTTAGGCTCACCAGTTGAAATGAAGTCACGGAGTACAAAACGATTTGATCTTTTATTCGAAACAAAACCAAAACACTGCAACAAACAAAGCCACAAGTGCGTTTGAAGCCCGCAAGCACGAATACTAGGCAAATCTACGTACTACCCACTATTCTCATGGTAGCTGAACGATTTCAGCGCCAGAGTGCCCCCTAGTTAATTTGAGGAGAAATTATTATTCCTACCAAGCCCCACTCTGAAAGCTCTCTGGACCTAGCATGGTTTTGCATGGCCTCCGTGATGGGAAGCATTGCAGGCTTTTTGCAATGCCTAGTTTGGTGTTGCGCTGCCTCCGTGATCGGCACAACTTTGTCCAAGCGATGATGTGATTTGATGACGTTGTCAAGTGACGTCCCGTTATATGGCGCCATTAGGACACCACGATTGCGTCATATAATGTGACGGAAGGTGACGTCATAATAGAGAGAGACTTATATATATTGTATAAGGAAAGGCAGGGAGGTTAACCCTGAAGCGAGTGTCTGGTTTGCTACCCTGCACTAGGGAAGGAGAAATGGGATAGAGAAAAATAGGAAGAAGGAAATGAGAGAAAGAGAGCGGGACGGAAGCGAAAACACACAAACACACTAAAAAGTCACAGAAGTTCGACGAGGCGGGTCAATCGCGGAAACTTCAGGAGGGCCTTCGTCTCTTTTTGGCGTGAATCTCGATCTTTGCGGTATTCCAAAATTAATTTTTCGGAAAGCGGCTGGTCGTCGAGGCGTGCAAATGCTGCTGACAGGGACTGTCTCTGACAGTTGTACTGAGGGCACTGACACAAAATAAGTTCGATGGTTACGTCAGCGCCGCAATGGCGACGTCATATGGTGATGTCATCACACGAAGATGATTTTTGCACTATTCGTGTTGACGGGAGCGACGCCTACGGTCGATTCTCGCTTTTGATGAGGCCTCTAAGGCTCTCGCCTTGAAATCGGTGCCAAGTCGAATCACCGCGGAGCTTTTTTGTGCTTCTTGAAAACAACAGGACTCCATCCATCTCTTTCTTACTCTTATTCTTTTCTCTCTATTTCTTTCCTTTCTATTATTCCCCTCTTTCCCCATTCCAAGTGTAGAGTAGACAACCAAGCCAAAGCTTGGTTAACCTCCCTGCCTCCCCTCCTTATTTATCTCTCTCTTTCTCTCTCTCTCTTTCGGTAAACACATTGTAAGCGACGAGGGTACCGATAGCTTCTGCAATTCATCACGGATGAGATATCGTATGAGCTCTTGTATAAAGTCGACGTGGCCCCCAAAGCCTTTCAAGTATGTCCTAGCTGATGTGAAACTGACTTGGCGTTCGTATGATTGGACCGTTGCCGAAGGGTGCTTTCAGTTAGGACGGCTTCAGTAACTAACTTTCAATAACCCTTGTTCGTGCCCTAGTGCGTGACAATATAGAATACTTTGTTAAGTGTAACGTCAAAGAGACTCCCTAATAATTCCAAGAGAGATACAGATAAGAAGCTGTGGAAAGTAAGGAAGGAAGGGATCTTAACCATACATGTGTCTAGTTTGTTGATAAGCAGGGAAAAGATGGTCTAAAGATAAAATGGAAGAAATAAGAGAAGACAAAGAGTGACGCTTCGCATGAAAGTGTGTATTGACACGGCAGATTCTAATTGAAGTCTGTATAAGAAGGTCGATATTTGAGCTTCGGGTTCTGTATTTTTTGACATGAGGCGCAGCATCACTTGAGCCTTTGTTGATGAGTTGACAGTTTCGCAGACGCAAATTAACACTTTACTGTAGTCGCCGCACGCTGAATGGCTCTAAGAGTGGATGACAGAAAAAGAAAGCAGATGTAGTCGCTTATTGGCAAAGAGCATCTCCGGAAGGAGCGTACTGGGCATTCGGTTCAAGGTTTGACCAGCGCTTGTTTTGACAAACCACTTCTATTTTTTTACAAATTTATATATGTTTAACAATGTGGCACTATGAGGAGTTCCACTAAAAGGCTTGAAGATCCATGACGTTCGGTTGTTCATATCCTAATCACGAGGGTTTTACGTAATGAGCCATCGTCATGTGACGTCACTGGGGGACGTCGTGACATGACGTCATCACTGGTACGGGGAAGGTCTTGTTGCTTTTCGGACGGGGCTCAAAAAAGTCCCGCAAAGTCTCGAAATACCTCGCGAAGGGAAGGGGGACTGAGAATAGCCACTAAAGGTCCTCGCCTTGAGAATATTCACGTTCGAATTGTTTGTAAGAAAAAAATTGTAACCCCTCCGCATGCTAGACACGAAACGACATGTTGTCAACCAATAGCAAGCAGCAATTACAAACCTACCTTCGTGTATCTCGCGACCATGTTCTTTGCACTAATCCCGTGCATGATAACTGTGCATCCTTTGGCTAATAAAGTTCAGCGCCGTTGCTGGCTACGCGTCGGAAAAAGCAACGCGCAGTGCGCAGTCGAGCGCGCGGTGCAGAAATTCGAGTCGAGGAGCCTATAAAAACGTGCTCCTTTTCTCCAGCAATTCATTAAAGCAGCATAAAACGCGATCAAGCCTAATTACCGCACCCGCTTAGTCTGTAGAGAACGCGAACGCCACCGTGGAAGATTACGGTGAATGCGCCAACAGTGAAAGCAACAAACAAAATAACATAAATGTGTTGTCCTGTTTATTGTGGCTAATAGAAAATACTGCCCAGTAGGTGATTTTGCTTAAAAAGAGAAAACGAAGTATTGACGAAATACATTAACCAAACCACATTTTATAGAGCAAGTCAACAGACAAGCATTGCTACAAAAAAAATAGGCGCCAGCCGGGTTCTCTAGGCAGTCTCGCGCTGTTAGTTTATGTTAAAAATTATTTTCGCACTGTGGTACAATAGCCCCCAAAGTGTTGTGTTGTGTATACGAGCAAGCATGAATCTAGAAATAAAGAAGCAGGCGCGAATAAAAGGCCAACAAAGCCTGCTTATACGTGCTAAAACGAGCAAGCACATGAGCCAGCGCACAGAGAGAGAGAGAGGGAGGGAGGAATGAAGATTGCTGCATGCCTTCAGGCAATGTGCAAGACATTTTTGTGCTATAAGAATCTTTCAGCATGTTTCAGATCAAGCGAATAAAACCGAGTCACAATGTAACAAGTTCACCAACGCTTCACAACGGCAAACTGGTGAACAACTGATTGACTCGACGTGAAGCAAAACACGCTATGTTCGGTCCGCCATCCGATTGCGTAATAGTCGTAGTTTTCACTTTCTATTCCGAAGAAACACAGCATTCCGTACAATTTAATGAAGCAAAATGACAATGAAGTTCAGGAAAACATAACGGGCATCACTTGTAGCTTTTAATTGGCATATTTCAGTTATATAGTCAAGAAAAATTAATTAAACGAAAGATGAACGAAGAGCTTGCCGTCAGTGAGAATCGATCTGTGAACCTACGTATTGAGTTTTGCCCGGAATTCACCCACACCGCCTAAATGGACCTTACGCCAGGCACGGCATGAGACACTCCTTCCACATTTGTAAATGACAGGGAAAAGGAAGCCACGGTCTAACGTCGCGGTCGGTCGTTTCTTAAGTGCGCCGCTGTTCCGTTCCTTTCCCACTAATGTAAGTGCTCTCGGCTGTCTGCGTGTTTGCGGCCTTCGACCTTTCGATTTTCAAAGAGCACTCACATCAGACGCGCAAGCAGCGACATCACAGGCTTTCCCGTCGTCCCTCCCTTTTTGTCGCGTGCCGTTTTCTTTAATACTTATTTGCATAAGTACGGGACGGAGGAGCCCGAGCGAGTATTTTGAGCCCACCGACATCGCATTAAGTGTTGCAAGGCATGTCACGACGAAAGAAAAACACGCGCGGATGAGTGTGTTTTATGTTTGTTGAAGTATTCTTTAATACATTAAGCCATTAGGGTTGAAAGGAACAGCGCAACACCCAACTAGTCAGTGACATCACTGTGCCATCATACGCAATAAGCTCTGCCTTACATCAGTAATAGA
This sequence comes from Rhipicephalus microplus, assembly GCF_043290135.1. NCBI lineage: Eukaryota > Metazoa > Arthropoda > Arachnida > Ixodida > Ixodidae > Rhipicephalus > Rhipicephalus microplus. Next base: position 287,325,641 of record NC_134700.1, read on the forward strand.
AACAGTATTTGTGCATTAGAAAACACCCCGAAGCCTTAAACGGCACTTCAGATTTTTGTGCCTGCGTATAGTGTACTTTTTTTTAATGCTGAAAGCCGTCTGTAACTATATCTTTTCTGAAAGCTCAAAGATAGCTATAAATATCAGTTTAGCACTCGTATTTGAAGCGCAAGACTGCATTAGCGACACTTACATAAACGAGACCCGTCTGTAAGGCACTTCGCTGTGATCTGTTTTATTTTGTTTGTTTCATTTATTTCTTAGAAACTGCAGGCATCAAACAGGCCTGAACAGTGTAGGCAAAGAAAGCATTGAAACTGGGTATAAGGAACGGGGAACGCAGATAATACCCCAGACAGGTTGCTCAATTTCAAGGTTTTTATTGCGTGTTTCAGTTTGTTCGTTTGTTTTAACTAAAAGAAAAATAATTTCCTAGGCTTTTCAGTTCTTGCGCGGTGTCGTGTTAGTGTGTGTGGTTTTGCGCACATATCGCGTTAGCCTAGAAGCTACAATTATGTCAGATGCTTGCGAAGGCCGAGAGCAACGACAGTCGTAAACAGGACAAACATGTCCACGCAAATGTTGTTCTGCTTTCTTTCTTTTTTTTTTGAGCGGATGAACTTAGCAAGATGTAGCATTAACTTGCCCGAACCAAAGCACTCTCAACGCAGAATGAGACGAGATATCCTGAGCAAGTATAATGGCAGGCTATAGCATTATCCTTCACTAGTTATTTCCATTCTGCCATCATAATAAACTACTTAGCTTTAGCACCCGATCTTATCCCCCTTACTCTCTCCTTCACAATCGCTTTGTCGTCTTGCCGCGCTACTGTACCACGAAACCCATAACCGTACCTCCGGCCCAGCTTGTCTTATCTTGACGTCACACGCGGCACGAAAGCCTCGCGGAGACAAAAAGCCTGCGCAGCTGGAGCCCTACAGATTAGCGGATTCGCCAGGTCACTGGGGGCTCAATCTGCAAACGCTCGTCCTTCCGGCAGCCCGTGTTGTGCACGCACGTGCGTCAAGAACGATGCTTTCAACAAGATATTCATTTTCTTGACAAATCGTATCATCACCGCGCGATTTCTAACTGCGCTTTGTTCTCGTCCAACGGAAGAACTGCTTCGTGAATGCGACGCAATAATATCTGGGGTTTAGCGTTCCAAAACCCCGATCTGACAATGCGAGACGCCATAGTGGAGGGCTCCGGAAATTTCGACCACCTGGAGTTCTTTAACGTGCACATGAATCTAGATACACGGGCCTCAAATGTCTTCGCCTCCATCAAAAATGCAGCCGCCGCAGCCGGGACTCGATCCCGCAACCTTCAGGTTATCATAAAAGTGTGGCAGCTTGGGCTAGTTGGTATGTTATAGCGCGAGAACAAAACGACGACACAGAGGCAAGAAGGCTCGTGTCTTTCGTGTCCTTCTTGTCTCTGTGTCGTCGTTTTGTTCTCGCGCTACAACTATCGTTCAGGTTATCAGTCGAGTGCCATAACCAGAAGACCACCACGGCGGGGCGTGAATGCGAGACAAGAGCCCGTATTCACAAAAGTACAGAATTGTAGGTATGTTGAAATTTAAAACAATGTTTGCGCTGTAGAAGATGTCAGTGTATTCGTACAGCTAGTGCCAAAGCGAACTTACGAACGAAAATATGTTACTTTTAGGGGCGAAGCTCCTTATAGCGGCACCCGTTCGCCCCTCGTAGTCGTAGTAGTAGTGTGTAACCAGTCTTACAATTTAACCTCCAAGGTGGTGCCGGTGGGAGATTTCTTCTGTACATTGTTGAACAATAAAAAATTCGCAGCGTGCGCGTTAACTAAAAGCCGAATTCTCCTGTCTCTCATTCCCCCTTAACAGTCATTGGCATGTACATTGAGCACTATTAGACAACAAAGGGTTGCTACGTTATACTCGCTGGACGTAACCTCCTTGGTTTTAGAAAGGTTTAGCGAGCGTTGGGCCGCAGTGCCATGAATGAACTAGTACATACCATGAACTCGAGGTGGTTAAAGGTGGGAAGTAGACACGACGCGCAAGCCGTAAGAAAGTGTGCGTGTGCCTCCTCTCGTTCAGGCCTTGGAATGTCCGCTGGATGTCGGTGCTTCTATATGAGGAATATGTGATGAAAAGATGTGAGATGGTGGTACTTGGAGTGTTGAATAGTGGACGAACGGACACACAGACAGATGCATGGACGGACGCACGGATGGCTGCACGGACGGGTGAACGCATGGACGGACGCAGGAGCAGATGTATGGACGAACGCAGGGACGGACGCACGAACAGACGCACGCACGGACGGGGGGTCGGACGCACGAGCGGCCACAAAGACGCACGCATGGACGGACGGAAGCAAGAACGAATGGACGGACGGATGCTTCGCCCCACTCTCCATCATTCACTTCGTGGATATGCTGCCATTTTTTTATAGATACCTTTTATTGCGATAAAAATTGAACCGCTTGCCCAAAGGGTGCGGTCACCGACAGCACCGCCGTGAGGTTCGATATAAAGTCGATAAAGTCCGTGTTGATAACATCATCCCGCACGTCGTACGTTACATGTACGAGTGAAATCATGCGAGCGCAGCAGACAAATGCCTATTAAAAGGGGAGTAAACGCGCTGGCCGTCTATCTTCGCGCGAAAGGCGTCGGGGATGATGAAGCGGGTGAGTCATGGCCCCACACCACGGTGCGCTGCGCGCTTCGCCAAACTGCGTGCGGGGGCACGGACGCTTATCCTTACAGGGATGAGAAGGCGGCTTATGCATTTGTGCGTGCTTGTCACACAACTCGGTTTGCGATGAAGTGAAGAAAGCACGAAGGTCACGTCACTCGCTGCAGCGGCCGTGTTTTCTCACGGCGGCGTTCTGTTGAGTTACGCCAGGTTTGATGCTACAAGAGCTATAGCCGTTAGCCTTACTTAATGCTGTGACTATTCTATCACGACATTATTTGATTGGCCCTGGTGGCGGGACCAACTTTGTTCATTCTCGGGATGCTACTATGTGATGACATGCCCAGTATAAACAGAGACTGACGAAAAGAACTTTCCCGAAAAAATAATTCCTTGAAAAGTACTTGAATAAAGAAATCTGAAGTTTAACGTAAGCAACTATAGACATAAATATTTCGTCTTAACCTTCACTCAACCAACCGGAAGACCAACGTCAGTCGTCTTCCAGGCATTTTACGGCAACAAATCTTTCTTCCAGAAGACACTACCTCTTCTCAGCGGGGGTGGATCGCCTTAGCTAACGACTTCTCTGTTCTATCAATGCCTGATCCAGCCGTTCACCAACATCTTCTCTAGCACTTTCCTGCTCTCTCCTACGGTCTAGCCTTCACGTGCGCTTTGCGGTCATGCAGAAGAAAACCCCTCATGCAGTGCCTCACGATTGAAATTATACGAATTAATTTTTATTTAGTTGTGTGCAGATCCGTGGGGCGGCGTCTTGCATTCCTCGCGTTCAAAGTATTGGCGGTCACGCTGGCTCTGTAAAACGTACCGTGTTTTGAGATAGCGTGTCGTGGTTCGTGGCGCTATGCGGGTAACCAATGGAGAAGCGTCACAGTAACGCTACTGCATGTGCTGCGCTGTGATACCGCGATGCATTGCTTCGAGCCACAAGGACGGAACACGAAGAAACAAATTAGATTATGTATCATATTGCAGTGGGCAACACGCCTGTCGCATCTCCGGGGGAAAGCGCTCGGAAGCACGTGTGACGCAAGCAGCGCTACCCGTCATGTGGCGTCGCATCGCGACCACTCCTCGAACTAAGGCGGACCGACGGCTCCCGTTGAGAAGCGTGCGTTTGCGCTGGCATTGAAAGAAATAAAGGAGGCGTTGTCTCAACTTTCAAGCTACACGTCGTAAGTATGACATACCTTACGTTAACGGAGAGCCTTCCGAAGATGCAAAACGACTGCCACTACCAGCGAGACCACCTCGTCGACAGTAAACTAAATCAGCGCGCGCTGCAATAGCAACAGAGACAGCTGCGTGACCGGTGGCTTTCACCAGTCTAACAGTAGCACCAGCAGTGAAAGAAAACTTCGCCACTTCCGCAACCACCGCGCACCGACAAGCGAAAACGAAAGAAACGCGAACAGCGCTTGCGTCTTTACCTCCGCCCCACTAAGGAGTGCGCCCTTTCCTTCTCTCTAATACTGCTCATCACAGTTTTGCTTCTGGACCTGTTCCAGTAGCGGCATAACGGGACCGCAGTGCCGAAATGAAGCTGGCGCCGCCTCCCGGCCAAGGCCAGCGAATCGGCGCCAGCGCTGCGAAGAGAAGCGCTCGCGGCCGGTGTATACACGCTGCACAGCGGGCATGGCTGCACGAAGTGCGTACGTGTATCGCGTAGAACGTACAGTACCGCACGAGGTAGTGCCGCCGGCACAGTCGCCAAACAGCGCAGCTAGCGAGCGCAGTCGGCCACCATTTACAGCCGGCCTTGAGGCCTTCCTTGGCGGTCCGCCAACGACGCTACGCGCGTTACGTGAGATAGCGTCATTTCCGCTCGCCGTTTACGTCTTCTGGCCACGCGAGCCGTATGTAAGACCGCCGCAACCCACCTCGCCACAGGCTGTTTTTTTTTTTCTTTTTTTTCCTGGACGTGCCATCTTCAAGCAGCTCGAAATCGTTCTCGCTGACCTTTCTTCAACTTCCCAAACAACCCTTCTTTCCCTTAACTTCTGTACTCTTTTACGATACCTAGGATGCCCCGCTGAGCATAATAACGTCTCTCAAAACGAAGCGCCATGCCGCCGGACGACACCATGTCTTTATACCTGTACCGGTTGCTCAGCAGTTTTTTTTTTTTTCGGGTGCGGTCCAGGCAAAGCTGTTGGCGTAATTAACGGGGCGACCTCAAGGCGGCGCACATAATGCCTTGATTATACCCGTGTCCTTAATTTAGACTAACCACAAACGTTCTCGGATTTCTTTTTTCCCTATATACATTGCTGCCCGTAACTATGTTCAAAAACGAGACTCCTTTACACTTGTAATGCGGCGTCAATGTCTCACCAGTCACTTCAGTTAGCCATTTCTTTTATTTTTTTCTTTTTCGTCACTTTGTGTTACCCCGTGGCCCCGTCCAACCCAGGCGCGGGGTTGGAAACCGAACATTTATATTTTGATTAAACTCTACAATAAACGCTCGGGCTTGCCGATACGACATAGCTGACAGAAAACAGCGTAAAATGACGGAGCACAAGCAAAAGGAAAAAAAAAAACTTACAACTAGATAACCTCCGTGCCTTTCACGTAGACTTAGCTTTGATTTCTATCTCGCGCTCTGTCTATCAGCATGGCACAAGCACACGGCAAAAAATACTGAACAGCCAGAGAACGCTTCACAGTGCCCAGTCATCGCTTGGTGTGCATTAGAAGTTGTAAAAATTAGTAACGAACGCTAGCAATAACTAAAGGCAAGCGCAATTTAAAGTGACAAAACTAACAAGCGCGCCAGGTTCGACTGGTATTATTAATAGAAACGGCTTTCTGAGCGTTCGATTGGGTGCAAGGGTACAGGGGAATATTTCTTTCGTGGATCTGAGCGGAGATGTTAGCAGTAGGATGCGAAGGAACATGCCGGTTGGGAGACATTGTGGTGTACGGTACAAGACTGGCCCAGCTGGCTCCTCTGGTACGTAACGATTTCTAGGAAAAAGAGAGAAATATGAAAGGATCTTGAGATGGTTGCATCGCTTACGAGCGCTGCCTAAAAGTGGTTACGAGCGTCGTCTACAACGGGACCACTGCGGAACAGCAAACAAGCACTTCCAGGGTTGACGCTCGTACAAGTCTACACTAGTCGTTTCTGCGGAGGCCGCCGTAAAAACCGAGATACACAAGCAGGGCTGGAAAGAGCGTTTTTTTTCGTTGCAACGACCGACTCTTCCTTTTCTTTTGCGTTTGTCTGGAGTTTGTACGTTCTGCACGGGAAAGAAAGAGGCAGGCGCTGCGTAGGTCCTTGTGGAAGGCGAGGCTCTGCGAACGGTTGCGTGCGTGTTCTTATACTGTACAGGTTGTTTCGAGATGCAAGCATACGACAACGCGGAGCTGCACGGAGTAGAGGAATCGTCATGGCAATATAGACGCAGGCAGACTGGATCAAAACGTCGTTTGGGCGAACTAGCAAGCGAGGTGACTGCGTGTGTGCGTGCACTCTAGCGGAAAGCGTCACTCGGCCAAATCGCGAGTTTTGTCTCCTCGAGACGCGCTGTTATGGGGTTGGTATATGCCTAGCGTACAAATAAGTGCCCCGTCGAGCGAAAAGAAAAAGAGAATAAAAAAAGAGATAAAATGACGCGATAAAGAACGTGGAAAACTTGTACTACTGCAAGCGAAGGGATGGCGGCTAGCTTTTTTTCCAGATGACGTAACAAAGGAAAAGAAAGGAGCAAAAATAAAACTGTGCAGCACTGGCCGACCAGAAGGGGAGAACCGCGTCGCCTTATTGGCCCGCACCACGTGACAGCAAGCTGCATCAGCTCTTGCTGGCGCTGCTTCTATTGTTTCGTCGTCACGCGCACGCACCGTACAGTACATTCCCATACATTCGCAGCGTTAACAAGCGGGCCCCAGCGTAGAACCTTCGAAGATGAAAGGAAGGACGGGTTTCCCTCGAGAGGAGCGCCGCTAACACGTCGGGCTGCGATGTTTTTGTTGCCGTGTGCGATAAAAAGCAAGAACAACGCCAGAAAACTCGTTTTTTCGGGCCACCCGCGCAGTGCGATCACGTTTTAGTTAGTGAACCTTCGGACACTCGAGCCCCCTGAAGGACGCGCGGGATGGGGGTGAAACATAAATCCCGGCAGTGCTGCGGAAGGCAAACTGTTGGGAGAGAGAGAAAGGCGGGACAGTTCGTACTTTCTGCGGATGAGTCGCTTGAGCGTGAAATGCCGTGACAGGGCCCAAAGCACGGTGCGGCAGATGTGCCGTCGCGCGCTTTTGCCCTCGCGTCACGTTCACGCGTTGACACCCACGCGAAATCACGCGGAATCACGTTCACGCGTTGACGCCCATCGAACGAGCGTCCGTGCGTCCGTGTGACGTCGGCTTTCATTCATGTACGCGTCGATGCTGCGGCCTTTTGTGCGCCTACTCTCACGGCAAATTATCAGCCCGTACATTTCTCTTTCTCTCTCTCTCTTACAGATTTGTTTCCCGAGCGTAATACTGCACATTCAAAAAGACATTTTTTTCCCTTTATTCCGTCTAGCAGTTAGGTCGTAACTAAAACATGTCTAGTCGTAATGTGTTAGTTACTGCTTCTTCATGCTTTTTTCCCTGTTTTTTTACCTTTGTTGGTGCAAGCTAGGCGTCCCCTCTTATCCCTCTCGCTATATTTACTGTCAGTATCCGGCCCCCACAGCGCGAACACCTGGATAATTACACAACAAGTTAGACGGCCCAGACATTGACAATGAGATGTCTTTAGGTTGTTCAGAATTCACAAACTACGGTTATTTGCGATACCAGAAAGATGAAGAGTATACAGGCAAACACGCCTCCACAGGATTGCTGATCATCGAATATCGAACTCTCACTGATCACATTTTTTCAGTGCGTATCGAAGCACTGTAACGTGTGAAAAAGTGTCTCCCGTAAGTTGAAGAAATATGAGTCAAGAAATTTGAACATTCGCGTTAATGAATTTCACAGTAACAGTATTCGCACTGACACTGGATACGTGTGCCAGCCCACTGAACAGCTTTTCAGCACAGTACTACCCGCTTTTCAAGAACTGAAACGAAAAAAAAAAATCAAACCAAATTTCTGACGCCTGTAACCGCCCACTTTCTTCATTCTGTGTTCAATTACGAGAGTGCCTACATGTTTTCAACAATCGTTTGTTAACACCTCGCCTGCTTAACCCGTAACCTTGTGAACGAAAAAAAATAATGCAGACAATTTCATAACCGCGTGCGAAGTAGCCGCGCGAAGTTTTTTTACGAAGAACCAAAAAGTTGGAAGAAGCTTGCTAATCTTTCTACTCAGATGGGGTAAAGGGTTGTTGAGGCTGCGTGACAACGAACGCGACGCTCGAGACATCCACATTAAGGTCGCGAAATCTGCTTCAAAGCTTGTCGCAACAATGGCCCGGCGTAATTCCATTACAACAAGGACACGCACTGCCTCCGGACCGAGAATCATCCGTCCATAACCGAAAACTTTCCTTTTTTACTAATAGGTTTTTCCTCGCGACATGACCAACAAAAAAAAAAGGAAAGAAAGCACAAGAATGGGGAAGGAGCTTCTTTTTTTGTTTTACTTTCGCTGGCTCAAACGAGCTGAAAAGGAAGCGGCGAATTCGCTCAAAAAAATGTTAAAAGAAAGAGGTTGAAAAATTCAGAAAAATAAATAGCTCGAAACCCTGCGGTGACGAAGTAATAGAAGGAAGCTGGAAATGCGGGGTTCCCCGTGAAGAAGAATGTACCCGCTCGAAGATAGGAGCCGGCGAGTATAAGGCAAGCGCCTTTCGGCGTCGCGTCGTTTCCTATTCCTGCCCAACGTGACTCGGTATAGAAGCTACTCGGAATGTATGCCCGAAAGGAGCCGGCGTATTACGCGATGTTCCGCACGATGACCGCTACGGCGGCGCGTCTCGACCCAATGCGAAGAAAGAAAGAAAGAAAGAAAGAAAGAAAGAAAGAAAGAAAGAAAGAAAGAAAGAAAGAAAGAAAGAAAGAAAGAAAGAAAGAAAGAAAGAAAGAAAGAAAGAAAGAAAGAAAGAAAGAAAGAAAGAAAATTGTAGCAATCGTCGAAATGGCCAAACCACCGAGACGGAGCTGACGTCGTACCCTTTCAGGTGTAGAGATCGATCGGTCACACTTTTTTTTGTTGTTATTCAAACAGATGGTGACGCAGAAGGTGGCAAACAAAGACGAAATAAAGAAAAAAAAGGTAGAGCATAGCTAAATCATTAAATTGAACTAATGCGCTGAAGACGTGTTCCCAACTAGGGTTACAGAAATAGCGTCTTTTCCTTTTTTTCAATATCTCCTCCTTTTCTCAAACTGAATGAAGATGAGGTCGTTATTATGCCAGTATCATAGGGGATAACCAATATTAGCCGGCTTTAGCCATTAGTTAGTTGCCAACAGTTGGTGCTGGTAGTATATCTCAAAAACATTGGAAGACCCTTAAGCTTCGTGTACGTGACAGGTTCATCCTGACGAAGGCCTTGCCACGGCCGAAACGTAGAGTAAAAAAAGTATCCTATATTCGTAAGTATGCTCCTTTATTTCTTGATTATATGTGCACCAAACCCACAGAACTTCTTTTTTGAAATCGATATCTATCTGATATCGATTTCAGCCATCTGCACGCTTGCGCAACACGATATGTCAGCCCCTTCTGTCATTACATGGAGGTCAGGACACATGAACAATCACTACACAGGCGCTGCAAAAGTCTGTTTTGCATGCGTATATGTTGTGTTCTTCAGATATAAAAAATCTAACGCTAAATCATTGCCATGGACTCAGCGATAATCTACAGCCCATACTTGTTTGTACCAAACGTCATGCGCTCGGGCGGCCATTTCGAAACTATGTCTATTCGATCATAGTGTTTCTCAAAATTAACTAGAGGGCACTCTGGCGCTGCGATGGTTCAGCGACCATGGGAATGATGGGTAGTATACACATTTATTTGCCTAGTCTTCATACTTGCGGGCTGCGAATCGTACTTGCGGCTTCGTTTATTGCTGGTTACGGTTTTGTTTTGAAAGAAAGAACAAACCCTTTTGAACTTAGTGACTTGATTCAAAATGGTAAGCCTAAAAGAATAAGGTTTTGAAGCGCAAACGGTGAACATTTGCCAATTTATGTTTTCGTTAAAAAACAGCTCCAAGCCACACGAACACACGCGGAGCCAGAAGCAGGCCAGAAGTACGAAAATTAGACAAATGTGTGTACTACTCATCATTCCCATGCTCGCTGAAGCTCCGTGTGTTGCAGCTCCCATAGACACTAGCGCCAGAGTTCCCTCTAGTGTATACTAGGAAACTCTATATATTCGATGACGGGAAAGCTACGGGCACTATCTCCAGTTGTGTTTTAGTGCTATCAGGAACAGAACAAAGGTTTGGGGTGAATATAGAAGCGTGATTCATCAACTTGAGGTTGAATGGGTTACGTTGGTCTAATTCCTTAACACACTCTTCACACTGGCCCCACCGCACCGTTCTAGTGGCTAAGGTACTCGGCTGCTGACCCGCAGGTCGTGGGATCGGACCCCGGCTGCGGCTGCTGCGTTTCCGATGGAGGCGGAAATGTAGGCCCTTGTGCTCAGATTTGGGTGCACGTTAAAGAGCCCCAGGTGGTCGAAATTTCTGCAGCCCTCCATACGGCGTCCCTCATAATCATATGGTGGTTTTGGGACGTTAAACCCCAGATATCAATCAATCAACTCTTCACACTGTCACGCTAGTGAGGTAGCACAAACCATAATCTAAGTTAACGAGACCTATATCTGGCACAGTTACAGACACGGTCCACCTTCAACCAAACTAGCGCACGCTAGTCTGCGTCACCGCCTTCCCTTCTGTCTTGCGCCCCGTTTTTCACTGCAACAATCGAAGACGAAAACGAAATTTCCTATACAAGTGTCGGAACGCTAAGACGGATGAGTGCCCACTCAGCATCGTTCCGGGGAAGATACATGTTCCTCAGGCGTTCCCGTCAGCTAACACTTTACTGGGCGATTTTGTTTTTGTTTTTTCCCGAACTTGCTCCGAGCTCACAGTGGTACGTGGGACGGCGGGACGCGCAGCACGAGTCATGCTTGTACGCTTCCCTCCACCGAGGTCCCACCGGAGTCCGGTCTCTGGACGCGGGCCAGGCCACGGCGACGGACGACGACGAAGTCACCCCTCTTTTCTTATTCTTCCGTCGTTCCTCTTCGAGTCCGAGCCCTGGCGGCTCCAGCCGCGCGCCGTCGCCGGCGACGATCGATTTCAGCCGCTGTTCCGCCAACCCTCGCGCCGCGCTTCTTGGTGGCGGTTGGTGCCGTGCCCCCCTTTTGCTTCCCGCCGTCGTCTTGCCCCCTCAACCGCCGCCAGTCACTTTCTGCGGGAACCCTTCCTTTCTTCCCACGCTTTCTCGCTTCCCCTTCTCGCTGTCATCATCCACGTCGAAGGCACACGGTCGCGTATAGGCGCGGCTGTGCCATTGCCTTCTCTCTCTCTCCCTAGACCACGGCCCAAAATCCTGCCCGCTTTCCCGAAGTGTCCTGTCGCCGTCTAGTCTGCGACGGATAACCGCCGCTCCCCGGACGCCGCTGCCGCGGCCGGACCTTTCGCGTCGCGACACTGCTTCAAGCACGGCTCCACAGTTGATTTAGCCTTTAACGAAACAAAAAGAGAAATACAAGCTCCCGGAAAGCACTATTGCGTTATTCTCCTTTTCTTTAACTATTAGCAAGTTCATGCGCAGTCTTGGAGGTTCGTGGAGCCTTTCAAGATTTGAAAATGAGAAAGCTACATGCGACAGCATGGACGCAGAAGTATATTATCACCTGTGAGGATGACAGAGCATATCAAGCAAACGTACTCTTGCTTTTCCTTTGGTTCTTTTCCGACAACAAGCCTTGTGAGGTTGCGAAGTTTGGTATACAGCACCACGTGCGCGTTTAATCACGCGCTAAGCGCGAGCTTGCAAGCAATATACTTTAAAGCCGGCACAATAAAACTTCGTTTCTTCGTTTTCCAATCTTAAGATGACAGCTAAACATGTAATCAGCAAGAAACAACAGTTATAGCTTTCACGCCCAAAAGCAAAATCCCTATGGTTAGGGTGCACACATATACGACGAGAGCGGTAAGCGGATTAGCAGGTTATTCCTGCGCGATTCAGTCTGAGCTTCCAGCATAAGTCAGCGCCTTTTGAAAATAGAATTGCCTTCACATGAGCAAGAAACAGTCAATGAAATGTATTTTCGATACAAGAAAGCTTTCGGAATAAACCAAACAACACTAACTTTTCCTACACCATAATGGCGTCAATCGCAGCATGCCGTTGGTGTTCTGTCGGTGACGGCGTAACAGTTTATCGACTGACGTCATCAACGTCATCCTGTCCGGTCGAAGAAAGCGCTCCAGCGCACTCGCTGACGTTTTGTCTTCCCGCTCGGTAAGGCATTAACATCGGCACAGCAAGCGGTATAATCGGGCTTCTAGACGGCAATTTAGACAACTGCGCGCCTGTACACGCCTGTCAAAGAACTCTGTGCGTGGATCACCAGAAGGCTAGCGCATAATACACCGCGAGCAGTGGTGTAATTATACTTACACTATTGTAAAGAATATATTATTACACTATTGTAAAGGTATATAACAGCTGTATCTTGCCGGTACTTAGCTACGGACCAGAAACCTGGAGACTTACGAAGAGGGTTCAGCTTAAATTGAGGACGACGCAGCGAGCAATGGAAAGAAAAATGGTAGGTGTAACCTTAAGAGACAAGAAGAGAGCAGAGTGGATTAGGGGACAAACGGGGGTTAAGGATATCATAGTTGAAATAAAGAAGAGGAAATGGACATGGGCCAGGCATGTAGCGCGTAGACAGTATAACCGCTGGTCATTAAGGGTAACTAACTGGATTCCCAGAGAAGGCAAACGGGTTAGGGGGAGACAGAAGGTTAGGTGGGCATATGAGATTAAGAAGTTTGCGGGTATAAATTGGCAGCAGCAAGCACAGGACCGGGTTAACTGGCGGAACATGGGAGAGGCCTTTGTCCTGCAGTGGACGTAGTCAGGCTGATGATGATGATGATGTTCATGATGATGATGATTGTAAAGAATACAGCACATACCGTCGCACGCCAACACTTCGATAAATGGCGAAATGTGGAGGGAGGGGTCTTAGAATGGACGCTATCGCCCCAGTTACTCTGGCGCTGCGATCGTTCAGCGACCATGGGAATGAGTAGTACATGGATTTTCCTAGTCTTTGTACTTGCGGGCCTCGATTCGCACTTGTGGTTTGGTTTATTGGTGTGTTTCGGTTTTGCTTCAAACGAAAGAACGAACCCATTCGAACTTGACAAAAACTCGTACATTTAAGAACTGTGAGAATTCTTGACAAGACATGTAAGAATTACATGTATACGAGTTTGCTTATTTTGATTCTTGACAAAACAGCTTCAAGCCACGCGAACATAAACGGAGTCATAAATACAAAGATTGGACACATTCGTGTACTGTATACCCGTCATTCCTTGATTGATATGTGGTGTCTTACGTCCCAAAACCACCATATTGCCACATTCCATTTCCCAAGTTTTGTTATCGTCCCAAAACACTACACAATTCTCAGCGCAAACCGCGCCTGCAGTTTTCGAGAAGCTTCCGGACTGTAGTAGATCATTTCGATAAGATCACGCCTACTTTGCGAACTGTACAGATTATTCTGGAACCTACGCCACCGCCAGCGATAACGCTAGAACATTCGACGGCAAGAGTATAAATGCCGACGCGCTTCGCCGCTTGTCAGTAGTTGATCGACGTTCGGCGCTCCGTTCACTGCTATCTGTGCAACACTGCTACTGTAATCGAACTTTACGTTTACCGGGCACAGGTTCACCCAAATAAACAGTTAAAACCCAGCACAAACTATCCTGTCTTTGGCCACGTCACGACCCCGTGACAATATGATTATGAGAGACACCGTAAAGGAGGGCATGGGAAATTTCGACTACCTGGGGTTCTTTAACGTGCACCAAAACCTGAGATACCCGTCATCCCTATGCTCGCTGAAGAGCCGTGCGTTGCAGCTCCCACGGACGCTAGCGCCAGAGTTTCCTATAGTGTAACTCTATATGCTATATATCGGCTGGGTACACGTCCCGATATCACGAAAACCTCAACATCAACATGTTTCAAAAATAAACTTTTTGCAGCGTTGCAAGAAGAGGGCATCTAATTAACGCTGCTTCTGCACAGAATGTAAACCAGGTGACCTCATTAAAACTACTTGCTGTATTCACCCTTCTTCCAATTCCAATCTGCTAACTCAAACAAAGCGTGAAATAGGAAAGTTTTCAGTTCCACCGTCGTGGACTGTACTCACGTATCCAGAAAGTATGCAGCATTTCGAGCATTTCTCCTTCAGGAATGCAACAAAAATGTCAGCGAATCGGCCTGTAGTGGCTATAACGCGATTAGCGAGTGAACTAACTTGTGGCCTAAGCCATCTTCTGTCTCTCTATATAGATTATTATCACGCTTACACACATCGAAGAAAGGGTGCTCTTCGGTTGACTCAGAGCCACTAAACGTTTATTATCTCATCTCTTTACACATAAAAACGACGATAAGCGCGCACATGAATCTCACGAAGTAAGACGGAGCAATTAGCGTTAGCACATGGCTTCCTGGCTGTCGGGTAGAAAGTTATCTACTATCTACGACGAGAGTACAAGTCAAGGTACACCCTGACTTCTCGACGCTACTCGTAATTGATGTCATCTCGCCTCGCTGTGAGATTCAGAGAGAGCTCATTCAGGTGCTTCGCCCCAGTTCATCTTATAGATGCAAATTTTTCGTTGTTGTTGTCGTCGCGAGGACGCACAGTTTGCAGTACCAAGCAACGGGGAGGGTTTTATAATTAATGCTCTAGAAGAAGTGCCTGCTTACAGAAAAGCAACGCGAGGAGTCACGATCAATATGCCGCCTCGGCTAATTAGTGTGCCATGGGTTCTTGATTGTACAACACTTATTAAACAACACCGAACGTCTCAAAATTTTCCTTGTGCTTCTTCTTTGTGCCTCTCCGAAGAAAACCGGCAGCGTTACTACATTGTACGCACTACAACACTCAATCTCCTTATGTTTTCAAAGAATAAATTAATAAATCGAGGAATCGAGGACAAGTTTCTTTAATCACTTAGGAATTTGTGTACTTAGGAGCCAGCTTCCGTAAACAAAGGTCGTGTGAACATGCAAGGGACAAGCCTGATTCACGATACCGATAATGTTCATTAAGCAAAAGTTTCACATTATGGTAAAAAAAAAGGTTATTTTTTTTTGTCCCTCCTGTACAAGGTACGGTGCGTCAGGTCAAGACCATTCACTCGTGGCTCTATTCCGGGGCCACAGAAAATGGGCACACATACACAGCCCAGCGTACGCGCGCTTTTTTTTTTTTTTGTCTCCGTTTCTTGCGCCACATTTATTGACCGCTTTTCAGGTGCCGCAAAAGACGAGAAAAGTAAACAGAAGACCGGCGAATCGACAAGTACAATATGTAAACTTACTTCCTGTAAAAGTAGTTCATCTTGGGAATAGAGGTTGACGGTGTCAGTAGTAGCCGCAGTGATAGGTGAATAGAATTAACGGAGCGCATCAAACGAAAACACTAAAATGAAGTGTTATCGGCGAAACACATGCGCATTGCACGTATTGGGTCCTGGGGTTTTATATGCACCTGAACCTCGACCTGAAAGCGAAGCCCGAGTGGGGGATTCTGAAAAAAACATCTGCAGCCACAAAGGCACGAGCGAAATCGTCTTGCTCTTTAGTGTCCCTTTAAATGCGAGTACTGACACATTCCGGCTTCCCCTCCTTCACCCTCTTTATCTGTTTTAAAAGTGTTGTTTCTTGGGCGAGTTGGAAATTCATACTTGGAAGGGTAGCGCTAGCGGACACGGTCTGAAAAAAGGCACATTGACACATAGACGGAAATGCTTCAGCTACTGATCTTTTGTTGAAAATCTACGACACATATATTCATCGCTTTTTTAACAGGAAAGTGCTTTATGCCGGGGTCCACCAAGACTTCACTGACGTATTTCCGTCACGGATATGACGTTGTTAAATTTTGCAAGTACAGCATATAAAAAATCAACCAGAAAAAATTTTGTATGCTGGCCAAAACGTTGTTTTCTGACCAATGACGATAGAAAGAGCGCCTGCATTGCTGCCATCACGAAAAAAAAATGGATTCCCGCTAAGAGCACGTAGGTTTGTTCTGCCCACTTCATCAAAGGCAATGTAAAGCTCAGCGCAGACTAATGGCGCAGAGGCGATATTCAGACGTTAGACTAATCGAAGGCACCCGGTTACCGGGAACACACCGGTCGCTGTCCTCTTCCACCTGTGGCAAACAAGTGTACTGACACCTGAAATGGGTAGCAAAACGAGAAAGCTAACACTGAAAAGTCATCGCAAAGCTGTTCATTTTATAGTTTGAGCAATATCAGCGATGTGTACTGTTTTACACAACACGGGACACGAAGTAGCCGCGCTTAACATGAATCGCCGCACAACATGTACGTCGTGGTAACCACGTTTCGTTGTCGTTGCATTTGATTTTTTTTTTCAAGTGATGCCGTTGAGTGGGCTCTCATCTGTGCGAGCAAATATGACTCATCGCCTTTCTTTCTGTCGCTAATGAACATCGCCACACTCAAGCTAATTTATATTTTGGGCATGAACATAGACTGTAGATTTGGGTAGGTTCGACTTGAAAGTCTGATTCATGAATAGCTTACTCGCGAGTAAACCATAATAGTTCGTGTGACCCTGCAGCCGCAGTTGACTTATCAAATCGGTACATTTTATAACTTTTCAGTCAGACAAACACGTCTGATTACGAGCGGTCCTGATCGCCGCTGATCTCTTTAAAAAGTGCGGTGTGACACAGACGCAGAAATAAGCATTTTATCCTGAGATCGCGTGCTCAGACGAAAACAGAATTATGTTCCGGGTTCAACAGGAAGAAGGTTTAAAGTTCTAGTCGAAAAGTTGAATTGAACAAATTCACTATGAATCGAGTAGGTCTTCTCCTGCATGTCGACAGTGTGGCTGCACTTTGAAGACGCGGAAAGGGAAAAGACAGGTGTGCGCTGTCAATTCCCGGTCTGCGACTTCAAAGCGCATCCACATCGTCGGCATGCATGCACAACCAAGTGACTCAATTAAAGGAGTCGTGAAACGGTCGCTTTACAACGAAAATGCGGCACCATTGGCAGCCACATGCGCTAACTGTGTCTTCAGCCCGAGTGGACCTGCGTATAATCTTTTGCCTATCGAGGAACACGGAACTCTATGGCATACCAAGCACGCGCAAGAGACGCTCATCGGCGTCTGCCATACGCGATCCGCGTTCCACAAGGACGCTCCGCGTTCCACAAGGACGCTACTTAATATGACGCCAGAGTTCAAGTTAGCGCTGATTGCGTATGACAAAGACGCTGATGGGACGCGGTGCGGCGTCTGTGTTGTTCATACGACCTTCGAGTGGCTCCTGCTTCCTACAATGATCTTCAAGTGAATTTTTCAAGTGAGCGTTCAGCTTTGTTTGTGTCGCATCAGTGAAAGTGCCAGGACTATTTTGATGCCAAAACCTGCTGCGTGAGTGGACTATTTTCACGTTTTGGAACGTTTTTCTCCGGAGCCGGCCACCGCCTGGGCTAAGCCTAACGAGGTAAGCCCACGCCGGCGCGACGCCAGCCGCGTCGCCGTTCCCGGGTGCTCTTTTCACTCTTCGCAGGGCTTATTTTCAGAAAAGAATGGAATATCAGGTGGTGGGGGAGGACATAACCCCCGAAGAGGTGACAGAAGACCGAGGTTGGCAGTCTGCAGGCGCCAGAAGAGCTGGCGCGCACTCGGCAGGCGCTAATCTTAATGGTGCTACTCTCAACGAGACGAAGTCGACAACGGCCGAGGCCCCACGAGGCCGCAACAGTGGCAATAACATCAAGGCTAGAATCATCCGCGCTGGCCGGATGCCCCAGCTCCCCAGGGAGGATACGAAGATCGTGATTCGGCCCCGCGGAGGCCTCAATATTGTCAAGACCGGCTGCACCGTGGTGGCTGATGCAATCCTGGCAGCCACAAGCATCTGCGCCGAAGATTTGCGGGGCGACACGCTATGCCCCAACGTGCAGCAGAATATTATGGTTGTCAGCACACCTAGAAGGGAAAATGCCAACCACTACGTCAAAGTTCGGCAGATCGTCGTCATGGGCCGAACATACGAGGTCAGTGCTTACGAGGCCGCCCCTCATTCCACGTGCAAGGGCGTGATCCGAGGTATTCCACTCGTAGACGGCCCGAATGATATTGACAACAAGATCGTAAATGAAAGAAATCCGCTCGCCCTGGCAGCCAAGCGCATAGGCAGCACCGGTACGGTAATCGTCGCCTTCGACGGTCATAGAGTCCCAAACTTTGTACGCTACGGCCCCACCCTTGTGCAATGTTCGCTTTATCGCAAGAAAATAGACATTTGCTACGCTTGTGGTCGGCTCGGTCACCGTGCTGATGTGTGTCCCAGCCCAGGCGACATCGTATGTCGGGGCTGTGGGGCTTCAAATCCTGACGCACAACACAAGTGTACCCCCAAGTGCAGGCTGTGTGGTGGGCAACATCTCACGGCTGACAAGGACTGTAGGCAAAGATTCCAGATCCCGTATGTCGTGCGACGAAGGCGCTGGGAGAAGTCTCGCGCCACCGATCAAGGCCAAGCCACGGCACCACCATCACCCCCCACGGATGGGCAAGACTTCCAGCAGTCACGTGGTTCCGGGGGCCGTTCCAGGCGACGTTCTCGGTCCCATTCCAGGGGCCGTTCCCGGTCCAGGAGTCGCTCCCGGTCCCGAGGAGGAACCCGGCGCTACAAGTCTGGGAGCTGCTCCAGGTCTCGATCCAGGTCTACCGGGCGTCAACAGCAGCCTAGCGGGGTGTCAGCGAGAAGCAAGAAGTCGGGCTCTATAACCTGGGCTGACACGGTCCGAGGAGGGCCAGCTGAGATACTGTCGGGGTCACTCCCAGAGCATGCGGAGAGCGCGCGCGAGATTTCCCAGCTGAAACGCGAGAACGCAGCGATGAAGGAAACTATAAACAGGCTTATGTCCGAAATCGCTGAGATTAAGAACGCGAGAAACCCACCACCGCAACCCGCCGCTGCATGCGTCGCCGATACAATGCCCCTACCCATGGAGGTGCACAGCACTAAAGCCGGCGACAGCAGCAGTGAGGGTCAAAGTGCTCCCAAGAAGAGGGCCGTCGCCTACGAACAGGAAGGTGTAGCGATTCGAGTCAGGTCTGAGCTTCGAGACACGCTATCCGCGCTCAGTGAAAGCATCAATAAGCTCGGGGAGAATTTCGCCCAACTGCAGATCACCCTGGCCGCGCAAAACGACCGAGTATCCAGGGTAGAGTCGTTTCTCGAAAGCGTAGTGAAACCAGCTCTGACCTCAACCGCCGTCGTACAACCCCAGCCCGGCGCTACGGGCCCCATCGTCCACGCTATTCTTAGCCAATCTGAGGGCAGCACCAGCCCACAAAAGCACCAAGATGGCCAAGCCAAGTGAGACGTTTCTCATTTGGCAATGGAACTGCAGGGGCTTCCCTAGTAAAAAGGTGTCCTTGCAGCAGTACATTCGATGCTCTAGCGAAAAACCCCTCGTCATTCTGCTTCAGGAAACATTAACTCCAAACGTCACACTGACTGGTTACAAGCCCGTCTCGCGTTATTCTGATGGCCGGGGCGTCTGCACCTTGGTCAGTAACAAGCTCACACACATCTCTCACGACCTCAAAATGGCCACCAGCAGCGCCGAATATGTCATGACCGAGATTCTGCCGCGCAGCTCAGACCGAAGCAGCATCTTTTTTCTCAACGTGTACAGTAGCCCTAAGGACCGACGGCAGCGCTTCAGGGCCCTCATAAAGAAGGCCGTCAACTTGGCAGGTCCCAACCCCCTGGTTGTGGCGGGCGATTTTAATGCTCCGCACCACACTTGGGGCTACCCGTACAATACCAGCAAGGGCGCGGAACTGTGGCAGAACGCGACGGACATGGACCTGACTCTAATCACCGACAAGGCCTTTCCAACTCGGTTGGGCACCTCATCCTGCAGAGACTCCACTCCCGACTTGACCTTCGTCAAGAATCTCCCCGATGTACAGTGGGCCAACTCAAACATTGACTTAGGTAGCGACCATTACGTCCTGGTGACGCAGTTCTTAGTGGTTCGAAAGAGGGCACGGGAGTTTTCTTGGACAAACTGGGACCAGTTTCGCAAAGTCCGCAACGACCGACCCCTACCTGCAACCAGGCCAAGCCTACAGGAGTGGATTAGCCAGCTCAGAGAGGACGTCATAAGTACCACGAAGAATATTAGTACTGACCTTCCGGTTGAAAAAATGGATAGCCGCCTTGCCCACCTGCTCGAGGCCAAGCAGTCACTTCTCGCCCGCTGGAAAGGCCAGCGCCTCAATCGCAGGTTGCGCAAAAAAATCTCCGACCTAAACAAGACCATCGAGGAGCACTGTCGCGTCCTCTCCAAGCAGCAGTGGGACGAGGTGTGCAACTCGGTAGATGGCCAGATGCGTAATGGCAAGACATGGAACCTGCTCAAGCACCTGCTCAGCGAGACTAACACCAAAACTAACCAGCGGAACGTACTAGCGCGAGCCATGCACGAAGCCAAGCAGTCCTCTTCAGAAGAGGAGGTTTTGAAGCAGCTGGTGCAAAAGTACCTCCCTGTCGACTCGAACCCCGCAACAACAACGTACCCTGAGTACTCAGGAGCAGCCAACACTGAACTGGACGCCGAGATATGCCACGAAGAGGTTCGGCAGGCGCTTTACGGGCTCAATGGAAGGTCTGCCGCGGGCCCCGACGGCATAACTAATAAGACCCTGCGCAACCTGGACGACCGGTCAATCGACTACCTCACCGAGGTCATCAACGAGGCATGGAAGAGCGGCGAGGTCCCCGACCCGTGGAAGGTCGCACGCACCGTGCTCATTCCTAAGCCGGGGAGGTCACCCAACTTGGACAACATGCGCCCCATTTCGCTCACATCCTGCGTGGGAAAGGTAGCCGAGCATGTAGTCCTCAATAGGTTGACTCGGTACCTGGAAGACAATGGGATCTACCCGTACACTATGATTAGTTTTCGGGCCAAGCTTTCGACGCAAGATGCTATGAAGCTGCTCAAGCACCAAGTCATCGACTGCAACACTCGAGACATGCGGGCCATTCTCGGCCTCGACTTAGAGAAAGCCTTCGACAATGTTACTCACTCTTTCGTGTTGCGGTCGATTGCTGAGCTCGGCCTTGGAGTCAGATTCTACAAATATATCAAATCGTTCTTGACCCGTAGGAGAGCCACCCTCAGTGTGGGAGACCTTGTCTCCGAGGAGATAGAGCTGGAATCGCGCGGCACGCCACAAGGGTCAGTGATATCGCCCACCCTGTTCAATCTTGTCATGATCGGGTTGTCCAAGAGGCTCTCATGTATCGAAGGCATTAACCACACAATTTACGCGGACGATATTACCATTTGGTGCACAGGTGGCAGCGACGGGCAAGTCGAGCGCTCCCTGCAGGAGGCCATAGACACCACGGAAGATTACCTCCGTCCCACAGGCCTGAGGTGTTCCCCAAGCAAGTCCGAGCTCCTCCTTTACCAACCCACTAGACGAGGGCCCAAGTCCAAAAACTGGCAGCCGATCTCGAAGAGTGATATCAAGCTCTACACCGGAGATGGCAGCGTAATACCCAGAGTCGACTCCATTCGGGTCCTCGGCATGACCATCGAGTCCAATGGTTCCAACGGCAAGACTATACTCAAGCTCGCCGCCAAGACGGATAATGCGGTTCGGCTGGTTCGGCGGGTGGCCAACCGTTACCAAGGCCTCAAGGAAGACAACCTAATCCGCCTGGTCAATGCATTTGTGCTCTGCCACTTTTCATATGTCGCAGCCATGCACAATTGGCAGCGTGCCGAGCGTGACAAGATCAACGTCTTGCTCAGAAAGATTACCAAGCGGGCCCTCGGTATCCCGATCAGGACGCGCACCGAGCGCCTGCTCCAGCTCGGAGTACACAATACGTTGGAGGAGATTGCCGAAGCGCAGGAGCGGGCCCAGCTAGCGCGCCTTTCGAGCTCCCAGACCGGCAGACATATACTCCGAGAGCTCGGTCACTCTCCGGCTGAAGTGGACGAGAAGATGAGACAGGTGCCCCGTGAGATTCGTGACCTCATCACCGTGGCGCCGATACCGAGGAATGTCCATCCCGAGCACAATCGTGGTAGGCGACGGGCTAGAGCTGCCACTCTTCTCAAGCAGATTCACAGTGAGGAGCACGGCGTCAGCTTTGTCGACGCGGCAGCGTACCGTGGGAGCCGCGCCTTCTCCGCAGTCGTCGTCGACTCCAAACAACAAATCACCAACTGCGCATCGGTTCACACTGACGATCCGACGATTGCCGAGCAAGTGGCCATCGCCCTGGCCATCCTGGAAGGTGAAAGGGAGGTCATCTATAGTGACTCTAGGTCAGCTATTCGCGCTTTCGAGCGCGGTGTAATCTCCAAAAAAGCCCTGCGCGTGCTCCAAAGTGGTGGCCGCGACGGCATCAAGCACCGCGTACTGATTTGGTTTCCTGCACATGTTGGACAGGTCCAAGGCGCTCCCCCCAACCTCAACGAGTCTGCCCACGAGGCCGCGCGCGCACTAACCGACCGCGCGGGTTCCGGGCAACGATTCGGGGCCAACGGGGTTGCGGAAAACAGGGACGCGCCTGCCACGTACAACGAAATAACAAAATATTTTTACCTCGCGCGGAGACTATATCCACTCCCTCATCCAAATCTTAATAGGCCACCGGCCCTTACGCTCAGACTACTGCAAACCGACACGTACCCTAACCTGAGATCCCTTCACGCTATTTATCCTGACGTGTTTCCCAATGACGCTTGCCCCGCATGTGGGGATGTATCCACGCTGGCGCACATGCTCTGGGAGTGCAAGGCAATGTACACTAACCCCAACACTACATCGGTCAGGTGGGAGGCGGCCCTACGCAGCTCCCTCCTGGCCGACCAACTTTGGGCCGTCCAGCAGGCCCGCGGAGCGGCCGATAGGCTTGGCCTAACGGTCCCGACGTGGGAGTCGCCCGCTGCGCGCTGACGCGCGCCTTGCAGGACCTCAATAAAGTTTCGCAACCAACCAAAGACGCTGATGAGCGTCCCAGTTGCACGCACTCGCAAGTACCGAAAGCTTCCGCGTTCCTCGATAGGCAAAGAATTACTTATGATGACGTCACCTAGTTAGTGCGTGTGGACGCCGGTGGCTTCGCATTGTCGCTTTAGAGCGAGCGTTTCACGACCCCTTTAAGTTCGCTGACAAACGTCTCCTACGATTTATGCATTTTCTGTTTGTGTAGGCGCGACCACTCTCTGAGCAGGCCACACGGAGCAGGGGGCCGCCAACTTCGGAACGCCACGACGTATATTTTGCAAGGCGCCCGTCGGCCACGCGAGCCGTGCGCTACGTCGAGCCCCGTCATGTAGCCGCTAGACATTGCCCCAAACACATCCTAAAAAATGCGCGAGAAATAATAGAGCAGCAAACTCAAACACGCCGCGAAAACACCACCGGGACCTCGAAAAAGCATTGCCGGAAATGCCGCATCGGAAGTCTGCTGGGGTAGGCCGTTCGGTGAGAGTCAGTTTGTTTACAAACACCGAAACCATCTGTATACAGGTGAAGAACATGCACTGCCAGATGTCACCATGTGTGCATCAACATCTAAGGGTGCCGCAGTCACTAAGCAACAATATACATTACATATCAATGTGAAATAAACATTGAACTACTTCTGTAAAGGCACCTTTCACTTTCGTGTGTTCTACCGATTCCTGTGTGAGAGAGATCAACCACTTCGTTTTTGTTTTGTTTTGTTTTTTGGCCAGGTGACACTTCTTGGCCACGTGAAATCATTTATCTGTTTTGTTTCCCCTGCTATTTAGCTTGGTTTTAGCTTTCTTCACTGTCCGTTTCTTTTGGCACGTTTCTGTTGCACAAGGAAGTTCGCAATCATGAAGGAACAAGAAAATTATGTACGCATTATAGACGCTCGTATACCAGGCATTATGGTAGTTCGCATTTATCTCCAAATATATTGTGATGAAACAATGGCTTTAATTAATAGCAATCTTGGGTATAAGTTACTACATATATAACCTTCCTGAATGGCCAGCGCGCGTTCGTTCGGATAAGCGACATTGAAAGCACGCTGCGAAGCACGTGCTCTGCTTCTTCCTCGAGCAGTTCTTCATTCCGTGGAGCCGCCCTTTTGAGAGAGAGAAAGAGAGTATAGGTGTACTCCGCACCTGGTCCTTTTCGCGACATGGTGACTGCTTCAAGATGATTGTTTTTGGCAACAAACTACATTTGCCACCGTCGAGTGTTTGTTATCCCGTAGAGAGAAAGCCCTTTGCATCATCGTACCGCCTTGTTCACCTTCGTCCTCGTTAGAGACGCGACGCCTATGAGATTACTGTTAATGGCAAAACAGTTACGCGAAATCCCACGATGTGGTCGACGGTTCGTGAAAGGAAAAAAATCATATCCCCACATTTGTAGTTCGATTGTATCATCCATCCTACCACTCTGTCCGGCCCGCCAATCAAACCAACCAGTCAATGACTAAATTAGATCAACAGACCTCTCAATAAGAATATCAGGAGGTCCCGGTTATACATCCTGGATGAATGTGACAATTTTGACCCGTAAAGCGCCCGCAAGTCTTCGTGTGCTCCATGCATCTGACATCTATTGTGGTTGTTCTTCGTTGGTTGCAGGAGCTCGGAGGCCCTGGACGCGGAGCCCCCTCCGCCGAGCGCGGTCAAGGGCGTGGCGGCCGCTGGTCAGCGAATGGCTAACGGGCGGGTGGCCAGCGGAACCCCGGACGCCTGCCCGGATGCGCACGTCAAGATCTGCATCGATGTCAGCGAGCCCGGAACCGCCACGCCTAAGAACCAGGACGCCGTACAGTTCTTCCCGACGCCCTCCGCCGGGTGAGTTTAATATGGTTCCGTGGCCATGCACACGTTTATCGTTCATCAAAAGGATAACTACGCCCGCCTAAAACGCGTCGACAAGACGTTCACTGCGATGTTGCTCAGCTGCTAAACAAGCTTCCCGCCGAGCACGTGAGCTGATAGAGTCTTCAGATTGCTGGCAAAAGGCGAAACACGGCAACACCCACTGAAAGCTGTGTCGTCTAATTAGGTACCACTGAGAAAGCATTTGCTTTGTATTTTTTTCCTGCAACTAATTACTGTTGCTGAGGAGACTCAGAAGGTTCCTTTTGCACAGCTGCTCAAGGCTCTTCACACAAATTTTGTGCTGCTGGTTGCAGATGTTATCATAAGGGTTATCAGATGCGTTTTCATCCGGTGGGAGGACTTTCTAGAACATTTCATTGGTTTAAACCAAAGAATTTGTTTTCGATACGTGAAGTGTACGAAGCCATGCCTTTTTGTCTGCGGCATTGACACTGTCTTCATGGTCGCCGCATTAACAAAAAAACAAGGGTTTGTAAAAAGGGATAAACACTTTAGGTCATGAAGAGCGGTCAAATGAAGCATGTCGTAGACGTCAACGTTTCGACTGTGCTTCTTTTCATAAGGAACACTTTCGAAGACATCCTTACCTTTGTGTGGGTGTTGTTTGATATTTGCGCATGGGTGTGTTTTTGCATATGTGGGCTCGGGTGTTATATTTTCCATGCGCTGCTCTTAATTTCCCTTTAACATATGTGTTCAACCATGGCCTCCGAGATGGCGGGCGCGCTGCAGGTTCGACGCCGCGCGCCCGGCATCTCGGAGGCCATGATTCAACGTTCACTCAAGGGCTAAGGAGTAGCCGACGCCTTACTTGTGCGCTAACATTTCCTTATATGTCATATCGATAAAAAAACGAACGTTGGTGCTGCCTAAATTGGTTGTTACCGTGTTACTGTTCAGGCTTAAACAACTATCGAGATATTGTCGAGATGTTGGTGCGAGCTCGATGCCTTGTTAGACCACTGTCGTGTGACACTCTGCATGCTTCACTGACCTGCTGTTCATTTTTTTAATCGATGTTTTCGCGAACATCAACATCGCACGTGCTACAAACGGCATACGTATTCAGCAGTCGCGTTCAAAGCACTTGCATCAAGAAAAGACTGCGACGCGGAAAAAAGAAACAAAAAAACAGAGGCCTCTTATTTTTTCGATCACCATACCAGGTGTACATGGCGTGGCTTAATGTCATAACAGCTGACCTTCTCGGATACATCGATGTGCGCATGCAGCGCGCTCTCACGGGCAGCTCAGCGTTACTCTTCCCAAGTGCGACAGCGGTTTCCCGCATGCACGCGCTCCGCTTGTGGTGGGGTTCAAAACGAATTGATCGTGCAGACGGACTGCTCGAAACGGTCGCCGCAGCTTTCTTCTTGCATGCCTGTCTCAAGTCCCTGTTGGCGTGCTCGACTCGTGCGGTCCGCTTTCAGAACCCGGCGAGCGAAGAGGGGACAGTATATAGTGGCACTATATTTAATGCCCAGCCGGCCAGCAGTCGATAAGGCAGGAGGCCGTTCCTCCAGCGGAGACGCCGACCGTGCGCGCGTATAGTTGCACGGAAGAACGATAGAGCGCATGAGCTAGCGATAGCTTCCGCGTTTCTTTTTTTCTGTTTTTGTTTTCACGCACAAGTTTCTTTTCCTTCTCTTCCCTGTTTCTCATCTTTCTTGTCCCCTTCCCTAATCCCCCAGTGTAGGGTAGCCAACCGGATGTCTTTCTGGTTAACCTCCCTGCCTTCTCCCTTTTGTTGCCGCCTTCCTTACTTCCTGTTTTATGCCGGGCTCCACTAAGAATTGATCGGCGTCATTTCCATAACGGAAACGATGAATTACCACGTTTTTTTTTCTGGAATCTCAACGAGGTGGCGCTATTTCGTCATTCCCCAAGTTTTGTACATGGACGTAATGTGGCAATGACGCGGTTGCGCCACATATATTCACTTATTCTGCGCATGGTTAGCCTATGACGCCACGGATGCCCCAAGAGTGCAGTTTAAACGCGCAACGCCAATGGTTACACGCCATCCCTTTCTTCGCTTGTAATGGCACCAAATAGCAGCACACACCACACCACTACGTACCAAACATCTGTATTCTGTATTGAAATAGTGTATTCTCCCCCCTCCTATCACTATAACGCCCTTGGAGGCTGTGGGTATATATATATAGAATGACGTTACGTAAAGCTCCACGGAGAGACGGAAATTTTGTGAAAGTGAGCTCACTGAACCAGCGAGAGACACCTCAGCGGGCAGCACAACGCATGAGCGCGCGCCGTGCACACACTATGAACTCTACTTCTTACATTCATGTAAGAGAGCGCACCACAAGTTACCTGGCTGCCACCTACCCCCAAATAGTGTACCAAAGCGATTTACGGACGACACTTCCGGCTTTTTTGACACAAAAGTGTTTCATGCCGGAGTCCACCATGGCTCCGATGACGTACTTCCATCACGGAAGTGACGTGGAAAATATATATACTAAGAGATTAAAAACAAAAAAATTGGCCCCGAATTTGCATGCTACACTGCAAACATTTGATGTTCTGCGCAAGAAAATCGGTGAATGCTATTCTGTAGGCGCTGCGTTAGAGTGCCTCGAGTGTGCAGCGGAGGCGAACGAGCGCATCAAGGCACGTTAGACACGAGCGACATCTGGCAGTTATCTTCGAAAACGAAGGCGTGTGCGCCCGCGGAGAAAGATGCGCACCTGTCTCGGAGGTGATAAGTTGTAGAACGCAAAGCGACTGGCAAGTGCTACCACCGTGCCATCTTAGCAAAGCGTTGGAAACACTTACCTTTTTGAGCATCGCGTAGCACTGTCAGCGCAGCGCAGTAAACGCTACAGTCCTTATAGTTACTTGTGTGTGCCTCTTCTAGTATAAAGGCAGACATGCAAAACATTGACGTGTTGTTGTGGCGCTTCAGATATGCGCAATAGTTGCTTTTTAATTGACAATCGCACAACTATAAACGCTGAATCTTGAGCAATATTGGTGGGTGCTGCAGATGGGGTCGGCCGTTAGATGCCGTTTGAGGTATCGTTAAGGGCGGACAGACAAATGTACAGACATACAGACAGACAGACAGACAGACAGACAGACAGACATACAGACAGACAGACAGACAGACAGACAGACAGACAGACAGACAGACAGACAGACAGACAGGCAGACAGGCAGACAGACCAAAATTTTTCCGTCGAAGGTCCCCAAGAAAGACTATAACAAAAGGCAAGCATTAGTGGCACGGAATCAAACCAGGAACCTTTTGACTTCTAGCCCGCGGCGCTGACCACTACACCCCATAACTTACGTTCTTTGGAGTGCTATAACGGCAGTCCATTTATGTACACCATACACCGTTTGGCCGTCCTTCGAAACTTTAGCACGTTTTTGTTATCAGTGGCGAGACGGCGCGACGGGCTCGCGTTGGGTAGAGCAACTGCATATTGTCTCTACTCCGGTATGGGCCATTAGCGTTGGGCGTGCTCTAAGGTTTGTCGCCTCCACGAAGTGCCGCCTCTACTGAACATGGTCTCTCCTGCGCGCGAGCTTTGTAATTCGGGAGAGGACGAAGGTCACTTCGCACGCTGCCGCGGCGCGGCCGCGTTTACAAAAGGATGTTGACGCACGACGCAGGAAGAATTGTGACAGTTGTTCGCGCTTGTCCTGTGTGTACTTGTGAGCTCTTTTCGGGCGTCTTTCTTTGTGTTTGAAGAGCGCGCTTTATGTGTCGAGTTGTTGCGGCGCCGTCCGCAAGCTTCCTCCTCCTTCTTCCACCATCTGTGCATCCCTTCCTCCTCTACACACCGCGCGCGCTTCACTCCTCCACCATCTGTGCACCCTTCCTCCTCTACACACCGCGTGCGCTTCTCCTCTTCACGAACATTCGCTAGCTGTATAATGTAGCGCGCATGCGCCGTCACGCTTCGAGAACATCGGCAGCTGACGCGCGCGCATGCGCCGTCGCGCTTCGAGAACATCGGCAGCTGACGCGCGCGCATGCGCCGTTGCGCTTCTCCCCCTTCTCGAACATTCGACAGCTGACAGTGCATGCGCCGTCGCGCTGTATATATACTCAAGGTCGGTGCTCGCTCGCTCAGTTGCCGCTCGTCGGTTGGTTTGTACGGCGCGTCGACGTCCGAGGTCGCAATGATCGACGTCCCTTCGACCAGCGCCGGCCAAAGTGGCATCTAAAAGCCATCGTGCTCAAAGTTCGTCGCAATAAATAAACACCGCCCTTTCGCATACGTGTCGTACGTGTTCACTCATTTAACACCCCTCCTACAACCACGTTAACCAATTTAGCCAGCGACCCAAGTAAGTCGCAATTTAACACCCCATTTCACAACCACGTTAACCAATTTAGCCATCGACCCAAGTAAGTCGCACTTTAACACCCCATTAACCAATTATATGCTCCGCATCCTCCTCAGTGTTCCCCCGAGGGAAGCTGCGGGCAATTTTTTTTTTTTCATATTGTAGCGAAAACGTCGGGGTTGTTCAAAGTTAGGCGCATCGGACGACCAGGGAGACGAATAAGTGTGGGTGAAACTCCGTGGAGGCAATCGATGAAAAATCAACACGATGATTTCGGGGAGCACTCATTGGGCGTTTATTAGGCTAACAGAACTTCCATTAACAAAATGCACTAGGTCACAAAGACAAAACATAGAAAATGGTGGCATACCCCTCGGCCTGCATGGCTTCTCCGGTGGTGAGATCCGCTGTTTACCCCGACTCCGCTCACACCAAAAAGAGCCCAAGTCGCTGCTTAAATAGGGTTTTTTTTTTTAGCGTCCCCGGTTCCGCGGACCAACCGGGCAAGCCGAGGATAATCAAATCAACATGTGGTTGTCTGCAGCCTGTCTGCGACAACACTGTGGCAGCTTCTGAAACGGGCGCGTTCTCTGAAACGGCCTTGACGCGCTAACGACTGCTCAAATTTAGGTGCCCTTTGTCCCCGGAGGACTGAAGCGGCGGCTCGTTCATTTGAAGCGTGGGGGCTCAGTGGTTAGAAGGAAAAAGGCACCCAATTTCTGCGGTCTAGTCCAAAGCACGGCGTGGTGCCTGCCTTGGCGCCAAGCGCACAAAGACCGACCAGACGCAGCCCTTTCTGTTCACTCCTTCTTCCTCAAGGCGCGCTCCCCGAGACAAGTTAAACGGCGCCGCTAACAAGGGCGTCTGGCAAAGAACAAGCTCCAGCTGTAGCCGAAAAAGAACAAGGTTTTCCGCGAAACATTGCTCTCGCGACACCTCCCCCCTACGAAAAAAAGTGTCCCACTCGTTTTATCTGCAAAACACGACAAGAAATAGACTAAATATACAAAAAGGTTTTGCATTCAACAAGTGTGTGAGATGCTTATTTAAAGACACTTATGCATGTGTATAAAAGGTGAGATGCTTTAAAAAATTACATAAAAACAACAGATGAAAAAACAAAACAAAATCATTGGGCACAGAAATATATAGGTTCACTCGTCGGTACTGCAATACATCTCAGTGTCCGTTTCGTAAGCACTGACATTCGGTTGTGCGTTGTTATTACTTGAAAATGTCTTCCAGTCAGAGTAAAGTTTAGTGTCCGTGTCGTAGCTTTCGCACTGCTGTACTGGACCACTGGTCTGTGTCCCGCGCACACAATGTTGCCAACTGAGTTCTTGACCCACTCGCGAACCGCACTCGCGCACAACACTTTGATATAATCACTGTTCATCACTCGTTGCACTGTTCCCGCGCACAACACTTCGATGCAATCCGCGGTCATCTCTCCTTGCACTGCACTCGTGCACTCGCGCACCTAGATCACGCACCTCATGATTATCATCAGACCCATCGTCCGCGTCGTCGGCATCGGAGCCCAATCGAACGTGGCAGGGCTTTAAACGCGCCACATTCACAACGTCACGTTTTTTCCCAGTTTGATACCACCTCCCAGTTGTTCTCGGCTACCCGGCGCACAAGACGGAAAGGTCCGTGATATTTGTGAAGAAGCTTCGTCGTCTTCCCTTTCGCCCGGGAGGGAGTCCACAAGTACACCAAGTCGCCCTGATGATAAACAACACTTCGTCGCCTAGCATCATAGCTGCGCTTGTTCTTCTCCTGCTGACGCTTCTCCCGTTCATTTACTATTTTTCGAGCCTGCCGCAGCCTGCGGGCCACTTTCATTGCATCCAGGGTGTAGTCGAATCCGCGTTGCGCGCCCGACCCTACACCCACCGGTAGTGTCGGTTCATGTCCGTGAAGAAGAAAAAAGAGAGTGAATCCAGTCGTCTCGTGGGTGGAAGAATTATATGCAAAAAGAACGTACGGTAGAAATTCATCCTAGTCGCGGTGGTGTGAGGAAACGTACATGCTGAGCATGTCAGCCAACGTGCGGTTAAAACGCTCGCACAAGCCGTTGGCCTGTGGGTGATATGCTGTTGTGGTGGCATGCTCGCTACCCACGAGCCGGAATATTTCTTCGGTCAAGTTGGCGACAAAGTGCTGCCCACGATCGCTTATTACTTTCTCCGGGGCACCATGACGTAGGACGATTTGTTCGACGAAAGCTCTTGCTGCTTCTGCGGCAGTGGCCGCTGGACACGCGACAGCCTCGACCCATTTCGTATGGTAGTCGGTAATCAAGACTATGTAGCGGTTCCCTGCTTTGGATTTAGTGAAAGGCCCTATGAAGTCCATGCCCACCTGCTGAAAAGGTCGGCCTGCAGGTGGGATCGGTTGGAGGAAACCGACCGGCCTCCCCGGTGGTTGCTTTCGTGTCTGGCAGTCGGGGCAGGAGAGAACGTACTTGCTTACGTACGAGAACATCTCCGGCCAGAAATATCGGCAACGAACTTTCTCCCATGTGCGTTTGACACCCAAGTGGCCCAAGAGAGAGGAAGGAGAGAGTGAGGCGCAGGGACAGCGAGCGACAGAAAACGACGGAAGTAAGGAGGGAGATAGGAAAGATGGGCACGGTCGCAGGAGTCCGAGGACGGGGCACCGCTCAGCAAGAGCTCTTGTCGGCGGCAGGAGATGGCGTAGGCGAGCCAGTCGGCCAGAGCTGCGCTGTCGTCGTAGATCGCGGGGGCACAACCGATCGGCACAAAATACAGAGAGCGAGACAGCGCTTTCTACTTAATAAGCGAAGAGAAAGCGAGAACTCCATAGCGGCCGGAAAACTGTTTTCGCGCGCGTCAGAACCGTTCGCATTTGTTCTGCCCATCCTTCATGCCATAACCGCCATCACCGCTTTTAACGTAATACATTTCTATTTGCCCTTTTCTGGGCTACTAACATTGTACCTAATTCACGTGGCGCATGCACAACACGGAAAATAAATTGTCTTCGCATTTTCCAACCGTTGTTTTAACACTAGAAACTATGTGAGAAACTACCCCCTGGCTACGCCACTGAAGGAAGTCGCTCAATAAATATCACTTCTCACACACAAAATTGAGATTTAGCAACACAAAATAAAAAAGCACTGCTGCTTTTTTTTTTTCTGCGCGCGAACGTTAAACAAAAAGCGTTGTTACCGCTGGTGTAAGCAGGAGGTGGGGTGCGAGGTTCAAACTCTTCCCGTACTTCAACCACCTCAAGGGTCTGCTGGTGGTCATCAAGTCGTCTGGATGTGGGAGACGTGGCAATAGGAAAACATTGGTGCGTCGAGGTCCATAGTGGTCGCGCCAGCCCAACAACAATACAGATTGTATTAGTTCATGTTCAAAGATTAAGATGAAGCGCATCGAAGGCGCAGGCAGTGTAAGAGCACAAAACGGCGCTGTTCCGTCCCCTGCCTTCCACTGTCCACGTCTCTGGTGCGCTCCATACTCATTTTTGAGAATGAATCTTTCGCCATCTGCTTGTATTTGTCAACGTCCAACAAAGCCGCAACTACGTCTATAAAACTATTCATGCGTATATAGGTTTCGCTTTCATGCTGTGAGACGTACGTATAGCCTGCGCTCACGACAGTTCACCCTTTGGTCCAACGCAGAGAGCAGGTCCGCGCGGCGTCCGACGGCAGCGCTGCGGCCAACAACGCGGCGTCAGGTGGCCGCGCGGCGAAGGAGGGCGACGACGTGTCCCTGTACGGCACCCCCAAGGAAGAGCTGGGGCCCGGCGGCGGCGCGGGCCTGTCCGAGGCCAAGGCGTCCTTCATGCGCAACCAACTGGAGGCCCTGTTCCAGCCGTCCGACAACAAGCTGGCCATGAAGCTGTTCGGATCCAAGAAAGCGCTCATGAAAGAGCGCATCCGGCAAAAGGCCGCCGGACACTGGATCATTCACCCGTGCAGCAATTTCAGGTACGCACACCACCTCTGACTTTAAACGAACGCTAGATGATTTCTTGTATTTGCGATCGTCTTCGTTGTCTAGTTCTTTCTGCGGTGGCTACATTTTCGATCGAAGCGGGAGTGTTTGGTGCCCGATTTAGGTGCACGTTAAAGAATCCCAAGTGGTCGAAATTTTCGAAGTCCTCCACACGGCGTATCTCGTAATAATATCGTCGTTTTGGGACGTTAAACGCCAGATATGTCTAGTTCTTCCTATCCTTACTATTTGTCCGTTTATTTCCCTTCCATCTCGAACATTAAGCAGGCGTGACGACCGGTCGTATTCAAACCAATGTTTATTTTATTTCTGTCATATGGCTGCCGCTGTTATACACGAAGGGTGGTCAATGAAAAATTATGCCTTTGACTAGAACACTCCGAAGGATGGATCTCGCAACGAGCGGCTAAAGTCCTGAGCAATAGAAAATTATATCATGAGGCAGAGCTTCAAACCAGACTCCTGTGGTTCCCGGCTCACATGGGAGAGGTGTCGGAGACACACCGCAATCTAAACGAAGCGGCACACGCCAAGGCGCGCGAACTCGTGAACTGCGCCGGCAACCGTCCTCTATGGCGAAATACCAAAGAACGTTTGACGACCTACAACGAAATTACCAAGGCTTTCTACCTGGCCCGCCGAACCTTTCCTCCACCCAGCGAGAAGCTGAACAGGATGCAGGCGGCGCCTTTACGACAGCTGCAGACGCACACTTATCCCAGCCCATCACTCTTTAACAGACTATACCCCAATATATATTCGACGAATGTATGCAAGATATGCCATATTGAGGTTGCCACGTTAAATCACATGCTCTGAGATTGTGCCGAAAATCCGCAAGGTGCTAAATCCGGAACCCTTCCGCCGCGGTGGGCCGCTGCCCTGTGCAGCCTCAGCCTCGGCGACCAACTATGGGCCGTCCAGCAGGCCTGCGAGGAGGTGGTCAGGCAAAGTCTTGACGTCCCCACGCGGGAGACCTAAGGGCCGGTCGGCAAAAGCTCTACCGGACTACCAATAAAGTTGTTACAAACCAACCAACTAAAACGCGTATTATGAAATATTTGAGCGTGTTTTGTGTAACTCAACAATTCGACAAAAAATCGTATTACTCTTTCGCGTCAGTTGAAGTTATCCTCACTGAGCCATGTAGCAACACACTGCTGCCATCTGAGCCTCAGCCTCGACGAGTTCTACATAAGAGAACGCAGCCTCCTTGTGAATTCCGCTGCTCGGTCACAAAGCGTTCAATTGTCAATTCAAGGCGACCCGATTTCCCACGCCCATTTTAGAATCACGTCGCGCTTCACTAAAGACCATGCGAGGATAATTGTTTTCATCACTCCAGTCTTCTTTTGCACCCCCTGTGAGGAGTAGTCTTTCATGGAGTCAAGGCTTAGAAAGCTATAACGCCAAGAACAAACCGACTCCCGAGCTTTAGATACTCAAGCAAGTCTTCCGCTGAATTAGCGAGCGCACTCAACGAGGCGCAGCGGAGTGCACGCTCCAGATTGCAAGCGCCCCCTCGTAAAGCTCCGCGTTCGCTAACTGCGGGTCTCCTGTACCCGGGTCTTTATACGGATGTTATGCAAATAGCTCGTTCGTCACTCTCTGCGCGCTACAAGAGAAATAAATTGGAATAAATTGGCGCTACAGCGGCACTCATCTGGCGACGAGTACGAGCTGTTTCCTGCGCGCTTCTTTGAAACAATACCATTGCGACTGGCGCTCTGACTACGAAAGCGATCGCCGATGGAAAGGGCGTTCAGACACACTCAATGCGGCCGTAATGGATTCGCGATCGGGCTTTAATGACGAAGTGCTTAGCCAGGCACGGGGTGGCGCATGAATGAAGACACGGGTCGCGAGAGCGAGGCTGGGAAAAGGTTTAAGCGGGTGACAGGCGATTAAGGCAGTGTCAAGCCACGAGACGACATAACAAGAAAAGCGCGTACGAGGCGACGACTAAGTTGAGCGGTCATTGTACTACAGAGGCATATCTATCCTCAAGTCGCACCGCACGGGGCGGACAGCTTCCTGCCCGTCTTCCATTGGTCTCTTGCCGCTCTCTCACCGGAAGAGAGGGGCAGAAAACCATCCGCCATTTGCGGTGCAACCGCGCAGCTTGAGAACAAACAGTACCTTGTGGAAATCAATGCACCGATCGACGAGGGAAGCGAAGACAGGCTATGCGTTTTGTAACGAGAAAGAAAAAGAAGCAACGAGTGTGGCGCGTTTAGTTGTTACCAACGTGTGGTGCTGTATAGTAGTATTTTTCGCATTTAGGCGAGCACATTGTTAACAAACGAGAGCGATGACCGTTGGAAGATCCACAGAGCATCGTATTGCATCCTAGAAAAGAGGCCCTTGGGAGGCGCGACTGCGCGATGAAAACTGCGACCGCTAACGAACCATTACAAAGAACGACACGGTGCACAGACCGAGGAGCGTTTTTTTTTTTTTGCGAAACCACCCGCGACAAAGCGAGACAACGCTCCGACATGACCGACTGACTGGAAAATGCGATTGCTACGCTATGACGCGCGAGAACAAATAGGGCCTGTGAAGCAACAATGGCCCTGACGAAACGGTGCTTTTTCGACGAGTGTCTCAAACACGAGTGCTGCCTCGTTAAATCTGCATCATGCATGCTAACGAGGTTTACCTATGCAGTTGCTAATAATATTGCACTCGTACGCACATCTGTCAGTGAAACGCGAGAGTTTCGTCAGGCGCCCGTGTAAACGTCAGCGTTATTTTGCAGTCCTGCCTGCGCCGCATATACAATGCAGACGTTGGGGTATGGACGAAGATACGGCTACCGCTTTTGGCAGCAGTGACGTTATCGATCCGTCCTTTTCGTCGATGGCGTTGCTATTTTTGTGCATCGAAAAAGCTATAGATGCGCCGCAGCAATCGCATAATCAAGAAATTAACGATTAGAGTTAACAACGGCAACAAGGTAGCAAACGACGTGTAGATAATTAATGTTCCACTGTAATGTAACGCTTTTGCCTTCAGCGAATAATTTAGTAACGGCAGCGTGCTCCAACGCCGGAATGACAACACAAGACTCATGCAACGTCATGCAGTAGGCTGATATTCTCGCTTACTTGTCTATGGCCAGGCGCCTGTTAGGAGACACCCGTGTCTATATGGCGGCCCTATAGGTATGAAGTAAATGCAGCAATCAGTAGTTTCCACTTCGTGATTGATGGATGGGAAAACCTCATTGATGTCTACTATAGGTCGAGTTGGTTTCCTGGCCCGAAGCAGTCCACTCCCACGTTAGGATCGAAAGGTATAGCATAGCAACCGTTAGAGTTGTTTTAGGGGCGAAGCTCCTTAAGCCGGCCCCACCGCGGTGGTCTAGTGGCTAAGGTACTCGGCTGTTGACCCGCAAGTCGCGGGATCGAATCCCGGCTGCGGCGGCTGCATTTCCGATAGAGGCGGAAATGTTGAAGGCCCGTGTGCTCAGATTTGGATGCACGTTAAAGAACCCCAGGTGGTCGAATTTTCCGGAGCCCTCCACTACGTCGTCTCTCATAATCATATGGTGATTTTGGGACGTTAAACCCCACATATCAATCAATCTAAAAGTGGTCTAATTAGTGTTTTGTGGGTATTTTGTACAGGATGTGGTGGCGAAATGCGCAATTTTTTTCCTCATAAAAGAAATTTTCTCTTCCGCTTTCTGACATATGGCCACAATATGCAGTCCCCAATCGAAGTCCGGCGCGAGTGAAATACTCGGGTATTTTACTTTATTGATTTTGTCGATAATTCAGCTTCCGATCCTATACGTAAAAATAAGGGAGGCTTTTAAATGTGAAGCACTTCTTAGCGAACTTCGGCAACCTTGAGTATACCTACCTACCTACCTACCTACCTACCTACCTACCTACCTACCTATCTATCTATCTATCTATCTATCTATCTATCTATCTATCTATCTATCTATCTATCTATCTATCTATCTATCTATCTATCTATCTATCTTTCTATCTGTCTATCTATCTATCTATCTATCTATCTATGTGCTTTTTTTTCCTTCGTTAACTAACGTCCTTCGCCAGCCCCGACTTCGCTTGAAAGTGCGTTGTTCTTTCTCATTCCTTCGGCGTCGCCGTCGCGAGTAATGTTCGGGTTCCGGAGACGACCAAACGCAAACAAAGTAGACAAACTCGCAGTCGCAGCAGCAGGCCAGAAAGCCAAGCCGAGCCAAGTCGATAACCGGCGTCGCGAGCTCGCAGTACTCGTGACAGAAGCATAATCGACTTTTCAATGCACCCCCTCTTTCTCCCTTTTTTTTTCCTCCCTCGCTCCCAGCAACCGCGCTTCCTTTCTTTAGCGCTCCGTGCCGGTTACCTTTACTTGATCGTTTATTTCACGCAACTGATTTCCATTGTACTCAGCCACGTCTCTTACGGCGTCGAACTCGAGTTCACAGCGGAGGTGGGACGCACGCATTTTCTCAGACTCGAGCAAAAAAAAAAAATTGAAATTCCGCCCGAGGCGCAGTGATCGTTCCAGATATGTGCCTGTATACTCGGCGGCATTTCGAAGTAACTTTAAGCAGCGTAAATCGGAGACGGCGTGAAAGGACACATCGAGACTGGGCACGCATTTAAAATGCGGAAGCGAGTTACCATCCGGAAGCAGTTTCCACTTCGGACAGCAGTTCCGCTTATTCCGTGTCTCGTATAGCCGCCGACCAGCCAGTTTCGCGGAAAGCCTTGTCTCGGACATGCGACGGCGTCGGGAAGTATATCGCCCGTCATTGCCTCCAACCCTTTAGTGCGCGAGATTGTAATTGTCATGCACGATTTCGGTTATCTTTGCGTTCTTTATTATTATTGTTATTTTGTTTTTGTCGCGAAGCAATAAAGAGGAAACATAAAACGGTTCGCAAACATATCGATGGATGCCATAAAGAAAGAAAAAGGAAGCGAAAGTTTGTGTAAACGAGTCGAGAGGCAGGCATACAACGTCGTGGCGGAGGAAGAAAAAAATCAACCAGGACGACTGCGCGCACACTAGCTGGCGCATTATGCAGGTGCAGGTCATAACAGCGTGAAAAAACGTGCAAAAGTATTCCGCGCCATTAGAGTTCATTAGCGTAGTACTTTTCTCGTACGACATCCGCCTAGATGGCACAGTGTTTGCGGTGTTCAACTGCTGACTCGAAAGACACGGGTCCAGTCTCGGCCGAACCGTTCGCATTTCGATAAAGACGAGAAGCTGGAGGCCCGAGCATTGTGCGATGCTTGTGCACGTTAGAAAACACCAGATGGACGAAGTTTCCGGTGCTCTCCACCACGGGGCGGCTCGTGCAATCATATCGTGATTTTTGCACATAGCCACCACATGTTAAACATGATTTTGGTTTATGATGACCCAACTTATCAAGTGAGCAGCGCCATTGCGCTATCGTCAGGAATGAACAAATATTTCCACTACGCATACCAAAAAAAAATCACACCATCTTTCCAAAGGGAACCCTGATGGTATGCGAAGCAGCAGCGTGCGCACGAATGGCGTCACTGTTTGAACGGCGCTAACCCGGATGCTGCGATGAGCGCTAGAAGATTCGTTTGAAGCGATGGCTGGCGTAGGTCTTGCTATGACTGGCACGTCAGGTTTATTGCGCATGAACCGACGAGTCGGCGGTGTAGCGAGAGGCGGTCGCGGTAGCGGAGCAAGCGGCGGCAGCGGCAGGTATTGCGGGCGAACGGACGAGGTGGCAGCTGCGGGCGCTGCGGCGAGCGCGCGGCAGGCGAGGGAAAGACTGACGTCAGCGAGCAGCTGCGGCGTGACCTACTTAGCACCGCTCCTACACCTGCGGCGAAGGGAGCGCGTTGCAGTGAGTTCGTACTGACACGCGGAGGGACAGCGTTACACAGGCTAGTCGAAGAGCCGAAGCATCTAATGTTTGGCAGAGCGGCGGCAGATAACATTCAGCAGTCGTGGACTGGGAAACACCGAATGCTAGTATTCTATACTGCAGCGAAGAATAACGCTGTAGTGGATGCGTGCTTCGATGCGTCCCCCCAAAATGCTCATCAGGGCACCCTAGTGGAGCCTCTTTTCCGGCGCTACTTAGTGGGTCTGTCAACCAGGCGTTGCTCGTGGACGCCGCTCGCGCTCGGTGCCTGTGATTTGAGCGTTTGGTTGTGCAACCAGTCGAGGCTTACGCCAGAATTCAATAAACGTCTTTGTAATGCATTCATTCATTAATAAACAGGTGAACACTGCTACCACATTCTGTTCAGCACGTTCATTCATGGTGGAACGTAATGACCACCGAATCACCACCTGTCGAGATTCGAGAGACTGATTGATTGATTTGTGGGGTTTAACGTCCCAAAACCACCATATGATTATGAGAGACGCCGTAGTGGAGGGCTCCGGAAATTTCGACCACCTGGGATTCTTTAACGTGCACCCAAATCTGAGTACACGGGCCTACAACATTTCCGCCTCCATCGGAAATGCAGCCGCCACAGCCGGGATTTGAACCCGCGACCTGCGGGTCAGCAGCCGAGTACCTTAGCCACTAGACCACCGTGGCGGGGCAGATTCGAGAGACTGCTCACAAAGCAGGCGGGAAAAAAAAGATCTCGCAGTGCAAAAAAAAAAAAAAATTCCCGAAATAGAATACGGAGGCGTCATTACTGCAAGGGTGCACGTATGAAGAGAAACCAATTCCCAGGCAGAGTGAGAACTTGCCCTACTACAGCAATCATTATAGACAACGCAACTTGGAAGACTGTTGTGGAGAGAATTCGTCGCTGCACCTCAGGCAGTCTCAGATGAGCAATGCAGGAGTCACACACTATACGCCTATGTGTCGGCTATTTAGAAGCGAAACAAAGTGCGATGCGATAATCTCAAAGGCGGAGCACAGCAAAGTGGCAATCATGCGCAGCTAGAGACACGTCGTAAGCGGAGGATATATTGGCAGACGTCAAGATTTGCACGACAGGCCCAGAGCGCAGCGTGTCGAGAAGGGTTTTCCCATGGAGGCCGGCGGCCCTTGCCTAAGCCGCCGCTTTATCGCGTGATCCTCTTGGGGATTGTGAGCAAAACCGGGGCGAATCCCCGCGGCCCCTGACGGTCGTTCACCGCCGCTGCAAGGCGGCGTCGCGGAGGACAGCGCCGCCCCGGCGCACGCCAACATCAGCGAGCGCTACAGACTTTGGCTCAAGGAATGGCTCTCAGGAGCAGCTCCCGGAAGCATAACGTCGAGGTCCAGACAGAGAAAAAAAAATCTCGTGGATGCCTCTTGTTAGCATACGTACGCTGAAAAAGTGAGCGAAGTCGGAAACAAATCTGTATTGCTGTAAGGGCCTCAACCAACCGTTGAGCAAGACAAACAAGTGCCAGGCCAGCGCTATAAGCATCCAAACTGGCAGCTGAGGGCTGCATGTGCTCTACTTACTCCAAGTGAGTGACAAACTGCTTTGCTGAACAAGACAGCACTTGAGAACATTCAGAATACAATTCACCTATCAGAAGCATGCATGCGCGCCGCTAACAACACGCCGCCAAAGCAGCCCATGAACAAGAAGCCTTCCTGGATGAGCAGTGTTTCATACGAAGGCCGTACATGATTAAAACGGGAGGCAATCTTCCTGCGAGTGTTACCATTGCCTAATTACACTTTTTTTGGCCAATAGGCTAGCCCGGGTCGGTTAACACCGCAATCGTTTTCGTTTATTATACGCCACATCCCGTTATCTCTATTACCCGCGCTTGTTTTGCTTCGCTTGCTGTTTTCGTCACTGAAACAAACTCAATTACCTATTCCGCGCAGCCCATGTTTATAGACGGACTCAAGATGGTTACCCGTCGGCTAGCAGGCAACACCCATTTTTTCCTGTAATAGTCGAGTCGGTACGTGTTTTACGCATTTGCGCATATGACCTGCTTACCAACTCAACTCATTTCTCTTGTTATAGAACCCCAGGTGGTCGAAATTTCCGGAGCCCTCCACTACGGCGTCTTTCATAATCATATCGCGTGATTTTGGAATGTTAAACCCCACAAATCAATCAATCAACTCATTTCTCTTAATCTACAACCCTAACTTTCAACTATACGTACCTGCATAATATACACATTCGTTTTCCCATATCTTAACGTTACGTCATTGTCACGGTGGTTCGCGCAATATAAGGTTTGCATGCCTGGCATGGATTGCATTGTGATTTGGAGGTCTCTGCGGTGGGCTTAAATGATGGATGGTTCATGGATGATAACGATGAAATATAGAAGCCCGCGGCGTCGGTTATATGGGATCACAATAACCGCATAGCTGCCGCTGCAATATATAGTTCCCGAGAGTCGAGAAAAATCGTAATGCCTTTTGCGTACGATCTCTGAATCTGACAGGGCTGCTGATCGTCGAAACCGTTGCGAACGAGTTTAAGATACGCATACAAACAAACGAAAAAAAAAAGAGAGAACGCATTCGAAATTGACCAAGCACGTTTTATCGATGCGTTGCTTCGGCCAGAAGGATTTCTCTCTTCAAGACGGAGCTGCTACGTATCTCAATATGCGCATCTCTCAGCATACCCTGATGCGTGTGTCTGTAAAAAAATGAAATTAGAAAGAAAGTGGACAATCATGGAGTTCTTTCGCATGCAGCAGATTGAAAAAGAAAAAAAAAGGCAGAAAACGAAGCGCATGTCATATGCACACAAGAAGAGCAACGCGTTAAGGAACTCCGATACGATAACGACAGGGCGGAAGGAAGAAACAACCGAAAAAGCGGCCGGTGAAGAACAGGGCACCGCCCTTTCAAAATTTACGAGCCGAAAATTGCCCTCATATTAGAGCGTCGATTTAGTCCCGGGGGACTCTGTCCCTCGAACAGGAAAAAACCGGCGATGTCCTTGGAATACCCTGTCGCCATTTTCTTCTTATTATTATCGTTCGTGTCTAGAAAGCGTACGTTAGGTTCTTACTGCTTGACGTCTCCACTGCGCTGGAAACTATAGCCTCAAACTCTACAGCTTTTCGGATATCAGTTGAGATATCAGACGCACGTGAAGGGTTTGCGATTATCAAGCCTTGGCAGCAGCCCTTTCTTCTAAATATTACGGCATTTGAAATATGAGCGCGTTAACGAAAACCGGGACAAAAGCAGACTAGGACCAGCGCCGGTCCTTGTCTGCTTATATCTGTTTTTGCGCTATTATTACAATTATCGTGGTTCAATTATCGTATTGAATTATCACGAACCTCCAACTCGTCCGATCAACCATTTTCACAAATTACAGTACAGGCTCAGTCTTTAAAAAAGAAATACTCGGTAAGCGTTCCGCAATTGATTACGACCGACCTATGACAAGAAGGTTTATAGATTAGTTTTTTTCCTGTGCATATATTTAAGGTCCACCGCTCTAGTGTACTACATTTTTCACGTCAAGTTTTGGAAATATTCGCAGGACAGAAATACCACCTTCGACATCAACCCCGTGACTCAAAAAAGTACTTCATTAGCAAGGTGTGTTATGCTAATGCGCCACATCAGCAGCCGTTCCTCAATAAATTTTGAAATGGTCGCAACCTCTAAAGAAAAGTGCCATTCTATGCACATATACTTGCACTACATAAATTAATATAACATCATAGACTGCCCCACCGCGGTGGTCTAGTGGCTAAGGTACTCGGCTGCTGAGCCGCAAGTCGCGGGATCGAATCCCGGCTGCGGCGGCTGCATTTTCTATCGAGGCGGAAATGTTGTATGCCCGTGTGCTCAGATTTGGGTGCATGTTAAAGAACCCCAGGTGGTCGAAATTTCCGGAGCCCTCCACTACGGCGCCTTTCATAATCATATGGTGGCTTTGGGACGTTAAACTCCACATATCAATCAATCATCAACATCATAGACCGATTAGATGGTATCCACCCAGAATTTAGTGAGAATGTGGAATCGTAGTGGGCTGATATATGTGCACTAAATAATGATATCAATTCACTCACGATCTCCAGAGTAGTGGTACGTTGAGCGAGTTGGAACTGGTTCGTAGTGTAATTGCGCAAGAAACGAACGGGGACACAAAAGAAGAGCACTGCGCCTGTCTGCACGTCCCTCTTCTTTTTTGCTCCCATCCGTTTCTTGCGCAGTTGACCATGATCTTACTGCAAGCTGTCTTGTCCCGGCACGTTCAACACCAGCTTGCACCACGTTGAAAGTAAACGAGAAGCA
Source organism: Rhipicephalus microplus (assembly GCF_043290135.1). Lineage (NCBI taxonomy): Eukaryota > Metazoa > Arthropoda > Arachnida > Ixodida > Ixodidae > Rhipicephalus > Rhipicephalus microplus. The sequence goes on from NC_134700.1 coordinate 287,369,081, forward strand.
CCATCCACGCCTGTCGTGCTATGACGGCGCTGACGTCAGCATTGATGTAACTAAACAGATCAAGTGGCATCAAGTGGTCTTGAAACGCCAGTATTGTATACAGTGACGCCGGTGAAAGCCGTCAGCTTGCAAAGTGTCAGGGATTGTCGGCGTGACAAGGTATCTGGACAATCGCAGGTTTTACTGGGACCTGTGCATGTTACTGCTTCTGGTGGCGAATCTGATCGTCCTGCCAGTGGCAATCTCGTTCTTCAACGACGACCTGTCGATCCGGTGGATAGCCTTCAACTGCCTCTCGGACACCATCTTCCTGCTCGACATCGTCGTCAACTTCCGAACGGGTAAGCCTTCGCCGCTCAGCGAACGCGCGAGCGCCTGTACATAAGCGCATGCATGTCCTCCTTGCGCAGGAATCATGCACCAGGATAACTCGGAGCAGGTGATCCTGGATCCCAAGCTGATCGCGCACCACTACATCCGCACCTGGTTCTTCCTGGACCTGATCAGCTCGATCCCCCTGGACTACATATTCCTCATCTTCATTCAGGACTACAGCGACAGCTTCCAGCTGTTGCACGCAGGTCGCGCTCTGCGAATCCTGCGCTTCGCCAAGATGCTCAGCCTACTAAGGCTACTCAGGCTGTCGAGGCTCGTCCGATACGTCAGCCAATGGGAAGAGGTTTACGTAAGTGGCCCTTCGCGATTTCCTTGTCCTAAATGGCGACCTTACGTGGCCGTTGAGCTTCTCGAATCGAGAGTGTTTGTTAAAAGCACGATTTCCCATTCAGAAGCAGCTGTTTAGTGTTGTTCCTTACGGGTATTCATCCAAACAGACTATCACTGAAGCGCTCTGCACGCGTGGACAGCAATTGCGACTTCGTAACGGTTATCTTTCTTCGGTCCATTCTATCGTCTGAAGCCTAGAGCTGAAAATGGGAGCACGCAAGATGTTCCTGCGTATATCCCCATAGCTATTTAATAAAGATGTTCCAAGTTACAGTGCAGATTTTGTTACTTTCCGTTAGTACCGCTTCACAAACAATTTTAATGGTATAGCTGTTGTTTATTTGCCCTTTCTATGTCTATGAAAATATAAAAATGGTAGCACAGTAGGTCCGCCAGCAGACTACTGTAAAATGGGGCATTTGAGTGACATACCGCGAGAAACAAGACGAAAGCACCGTAGGGGGAAAGAAAGCCGCTACAAAAATAAGAAAGCTTGAAAAGCTTTTTTTTTTCAAGTTGTGCGACTACAGTTTCATTCGCTGTACATTTGACTAATGAAAAATATATTCGAATTCAAGAAACCAATCATTAAGTTACACGGCAATATTAAGATTCGATTTCTCGAGCTGGTTGTTAACGAACGTTGCTTCGGACATTTCATTGGTCACTGATTTAGTGCTTTTAACTAGCCTGCCACGTCATATTTTGTGCTACTAATAAAGAGAGAAGGTCTTTCTACTATACTTTTGGTTTCTATTAAGCAAAAAATCAACCAACGCATTTGTTTGGCCAACGTATTGGTTCTCAGCAAGTGGTTTATTTCGGGATGTCTATTCTCGTCCAGCAGTTCAACGATGAAAAGGAGCTTAAGTAAGTCTGACAGCCTCAAATCCATGACAGAGTACGAAATATCGGCATCATTATATTCGATCGGCATAGGATGGTTCTCTCATAGTAGCTCTCTTGTGGCTTCATATCACTCACGACATAGCGTTGGACGCTTTTCGAAGATACCACACAGAAAACCGTGTTCCGGCCAAGAAAATTGATTGACATTCCGCCTTCATTATATCTGCCTAAACGCTAGAATAACTACACGACCGTTTGGCAAACCATTTTCACCCATTCTTTCCTGCAAGTCTGCAGCTGTAGTGTTCGCTCAAGAAACACGTGAATTGAATTGAAACATTTGCTAATATGTCCGAAATCAAACCAGCTTGCTTTCTCATTTCGTTCACAACAGCAAAGAAACTGTACAGAGTTTGAAGCACGAAATTGTAACCTTTACTAGGTTGCGATATGAGAATTTTCTCAAAATGAGACAAAAATAATAATAAACTGCTTAGTTGCGCCCCGACGACACTCGTCTGACGCCGTTAAAATCGACGCTCGGATTCCAAACGTCGATGGGCGTAAAACATTCGCTAAAAAAATACGGCGCACTTGAAGCTCTTAAAATTCGAAGCAGGGGTAAGCGGCTTCAAAGCGACCATCCACAGTGTAGGTTGACGATATGGAAGTTCACTCCACTGCCTGCGTCTTCAGCAACTGCTCGCATGCATCAAGGAAAATAGGAGCTTCTACACATTTCGCTTCTTGCATCGCTGTGCTGTGTGAGAATCACAGTTATCGCCAGTGGTTCGAATGAAGCTGCTTGCAGGTGTCATCTTCATGTGTTCGATTCACGGAGTAGATATTCCAGTGGTGAAATATCTACTCCGCAGCCACCTATTGGCTCAAGTCAATTATGCCATTCATGTTAACCGCACGCGGCACGAGTCAATAGTGTTAAATTCAGACTACCATGATGTTTCAGCAATATCAATTCCCCACTTAGGACAGGTAGTAACCGCGGAGCGAAAACATGAAAGTGAAATAACCAGAAGTATAAGGATGGGGTAGATCACATTCACCAAGCGTTTATCAAATCATGAATGGTAATCAACCACTAACCCGAAAGAGTAAGGTATACAACAGCTGCATGCATCTTGCCGGTACTTATCATATAGACGGAGCAAAAAACCTGGAGTCTTATAAAGAGGGTTCAGCTTGAAGTGAGGACGACGCAGCGAGCGATGGAAGGGAAGACCACAGTGGGTCAGGGATCAAACCGGGGTTAAGGGTATCATAGTTGAAATCAAAGAAGAAGAAATGGACATGGGCCGGGCACGTAGCGCTTAGGCAGGATAACCGATAACTGATATGACTCCAAGAGAAGGAAAGAGGGTGAGGAGAAGACAAAGTTAGGTGGACCGATGGGATTAAGAAGGTCTCAGGTATAACGTGGCAGGAGAAGGCACAAGACCAGGTTGATTGGCGTATCATGGGAGAGGCATTTGCCTAGCAGTGGCCATAGTCGGAATAATGACGATAATAAATTCCCCGCAACGGCTTAGAAGAAGCCTACAATATGTGACTCACCTAAATGCCGATGTATCTGGCTTCTGACTACACCGTTAAAAACAGACGAAACATGCCCGATTTGATCACCGTGTTCGTGAAGCATAGCAATGTGATTCAGTTCTCCCGCACGATGCATGTATGGTAAGTAAATGAAGCGTATTTTTAAGATTGGTTGAGTGTTACGTCGCACGTTCCGAAGCGTTGTGTCGTTTGTGGAAGACAATGTTGCAAACCGAACGAGTGGTGTTTCGTCTTCCTGCAGTCGGCAACATTATCCCAGCCCGTGGTATGACATGTGTTTCCCCTTTCGTAGAAGTGTGACGTTGTACTCGATGCTGCTTGAGTGCTGTGTTTGTGTATTTCTCAGCTGCTTTGGCCGAAATATCCAACGCGACGGAGAGCTGGAAAGATCATTCAGGGACTGCGGTTATAGAGCAGAACATTTATTTACCCTGTATGTTTTGACGGCCCAGACACTAATTACAGGCAGGGTGCTAGCGAAAAAACGCGTGCTTCTTTGGGGCCATTGCATGGGGTAGCACGTTTGCTAAAGACTTTTCACACAAATATCGCTTTAATTTCGTCTGGTGAGGGCATTTAAAGCGACCGAGATGGCTGCGAGATGCTTCTATTCGAAACAAACTATTGCAGCAGCAACTTGTACCTGCAGAATGGAAGTTACCTGCGTCATACCTCCTTGACATGCTTGAATGCAGAACCTGCGCACTTCAGGCCCAGTGATTAAGTTTTACAATGCTGCATTCGCTGCGTAAAGAAGACATTTTTTTAGCAGCTTCACGTTCTCGGTGTGGTGGTTTGTTGGAGAGAACTTTTCAAAATTTTTCCGAGAGTAAACACTTGTTCAGTTGGCTTTAAGTAACGCGCGAGACGGGCGACTAAAATATGTGGTCGCTGCATCAACTTTCCAGCAAAAAGCGTGCAACTCAGCTACAGAACACGCTCTTAGAGCAAAGTGCACGCTCAGGGTGGCTAGGCGACAAACAGTTGCCAGCTGCGTGTAGTATAAGTGGCTGCCACGCCTTTCAAAGAAAAAAAAATACCCAGCCGATCATGAACAAACACCTCGGTTCCTAGCGCAGGAGCTGAAGAAATTTGTGACAAACATTGACAATGCAATGCGAGGAAATATTGACTCATCTTAAAGCCTAACGTTCCGCTCAAAGTAATGGCGGCATCATTTTTTGCACTAGCACTGACTGACGACACGTTCAATTGCCACGCCGTAAACAAACACACAGCTTTATGCACATATGGTCAAAACTGCGCGACTGGGGCGAAGAAAGGGAATCACATTTCTTGGTCTTGGTAGCGCGTTTCCTATTCACCGAACTTTAAATCAACGTTGGCAAAACCTTAATCGTACATACTGGAAAAGAAACCTTCGACATTTTACCAGACTTGGCTTCAACATTCGTTTATTGTGTGAGATAAGAATAGAGCGCGTTCGTCGACCATAGCTCCCGTTTAGAATTCAAAAAGAGAAAGAACGATTCAGCTGGGCTGCGACATTAACTAAACGAACGAAACGGAGCATTAGCTCAATACTGTGCTACGTCCTGTATTTGAACGTGTGTACATGTGTCCTATGTATATACATATGCTCCCATACATGTTGGTGTTGAAGAACGAGAGCTCAGTATTGTGTGTATTGAACTGTTGTTGTTTACACACAGAGCAAACATCCTGCGCCTCGTTCACATCCCCGTCGCCCTCCATTCTGAATGCCCAAATACCGGCACGTTTGTTGGTACCCCGCCCAGCATGTGAAACGTCATTGCCGCATTGCATGACATATACCGCTAGCGGGTACCTGTTTGTTCCCACCTCCTCCCGTACGCGTACGTTATAAACCACAAACAAATTGATTCGTTCCTTTTTATTTAGTAACTGGTTAGAATATCAGGTTCGCGATTACAATGAGCCGCTTCCCGTTGGGGCAGACGGGAAGTGCAGACGCTACGAATGGAACATGCGTTCACTCGCTGTACGTAACTCTGCTTTCCTCTTTCACTGAAGCTGCCCGCCTCAGCCTACGAGTGCGGGTCTACCTGCCATCAATCAGAACACGAAAGTTGGGCTAGTCGGATATGCATGGTATAACTGTCGCTGTGCGCTTGAACTGACTATACCAAACACGAGTGTCGCATGGCGCTTTGAGGAAGGAGAATGCAAGAAAGCTTAGCAGATCACAATATCCAGTTCACAACCTGCGCTTGGAAGAAAAAAAAATAGAGGGATAAATGATGAAGGTGCGCGAAGAAAGAGACAGTGTAAGATCACCAGGAAGATCACAACACGTGAGCGAAATCGGCAATACGCACTATAGGTGCATGGACGGCTGATCGGGCAGTTAATCGAAGGAAGCTGGCGATATGTTGTGCCAGCACTCGGTGATGTCGCATTTTTATTTCTAGAGCACGACATGATGGTACCTTGTAGGTACCTTGCAGGTACGCCAGCAGTGAACTCGGTGTACTTAGTCCATACGTCGCATTTTGAGGTATGAGTACAGTGGCTGGCTGCTTAAGACGTGGTCACATTTTGCGACAGGGTAGGATGCCGCTTTGCTTATGAGGGCGTCAATGTTACATATCTATAAAATAGTATGTCTATCTATACAAAGACTACGTGAGCTAAATAATATATTATTAGCAATTCAAGACCGCAAACGCTGAAACGTGATTCTACCACAAAAACAAAGACGGCACATAAAAAGATACACTACGTTGCCTTTTGCAAAGAGGGCTGCCGATCAGCTGAATACCCAATCGAGTACGCTGGGTCGCTACAAAAATTACAAAACAAGATGACCTGCTCAATAAAGTTTCACAAAAACAATTAAGTTTCACCACCACCAAGATGACCTGCTTTCTAAGTCTGTGCCAGAGAACTACGCGCATTTTCAAGCTATACTTGATTTGATTTGGTGGAGGCGCCACTCAACGTCTTTTAAGCAGTATAGAACAAACACATACCTATCTCCTTCAGGTAATCTGTCAACCTTTATAAAAAAAACACCGCACATAAGCTCATATTGTCACGTGTTTGTGGCAAGAAAGACGATTATACTTATGCATGTGCTATGAATCACTATAGAAAGGATGGAGAAAACTCGCTGGCACGTTCTAATAAACAGGAGACCGACCTGCTTGTAGAATCTCCATCTTTGCGGCGAGATCTTTGTTTTGACGTCACGACAATATGCCATCTTTTAGATGCGAAGCAGCTCTTTGACTAGCCTGTGTAACGCTGTCCCTCTGTCCGCACCGCTCCCCTAGCCGCAGGTGTTGGAGCGCTGCCAAGTAGCTAACGCCCTCCTCTCTAACATCTCTCTTCCTCGCCTGCTACGCGCTCACCGCGTGTCAGCTCCCTCTCGCTTCACCCTCTCCACCGCTCGCAACGCCCGAGCCTTCTTCTCACGTGGGCATCATCTCACCCACGCCACCTCTCTCCATTTTGCCGACGGGCGCAACGCCGGCGCGGCATGCTTGCCACTAGCGTGCGCGTACCTTTCCCGGCTGTCACCGGCGTTGCGAGGATTGGCGAAGCCAATCGCGTTCGCGAATGGCGACGTGAACACCGACGAGGCGTGAGCCAGGGAAGCCAAACGCAAACGAGGCAGAGGAAGACCAGCGACACCGACGAAGTGCGAGTCAAGAACACCGATCGCGTTCGAGAATACAGACGGCACACGGGTAACACCGACGAGACGCGAGCCAAGAAAGCCGAGCGCAAGCGTCTTAATGCGTCCCGCTTCCAGTGTCTGTGTTTCAAACAAACGTTTATTCGAGTAAACGCTACACCGTGGTTCACTTCAAACCGTTCTTCCAGCACCCGCGTCAACGCCTGTTTCAACCGGGTCAACGCCGTGCGCACCACTGCTGCTTCGCATCCCATCAGGGTTCCCTTCAGGCAGATGGCCCATAGTTTTTTTTTCTTTTTTTTCGCAATGCTAAGTGCACTACGAACGATTGACTGTACCACAAATGCACGGTTGTAAGAATGAACGTGTGATTGTTGCATGGAGTCTTGCCATGTCTACGATTTTGTTGTTAGAGCCTTCTTTTTTGTAACCTATGCATGATTGCCTTTTTATTCAACCAGTAGTCCGAAACATTAATATAACCCAAAATATTGTTAAAATATATACTTATGTAAACTTTACGCCAATCCATGAGCTTAGTGCCACTACAACTTCCAAATAACTTTTATATCACTCTGATTATATTTACTTCGCAATCGGTATTCTCCTGAACAATTAGCTTCTGGTAGTTCTAAACGACTAAGCAGTGCCGAGCCCGTGTTCAAAACTAATAAAATCGTTGATTAATTCAAAAAACAGATGCTGCAAGGTGACTAAACCAACATAAGCTGAAGCAAGAAGCAAAACAAGAAATAGCAAGCAATAGACGAGTAGAAAGTATTGAGAGGACTGCTGTCTGCTTTCTGTGCTAGATACAAACTAGTACCCGAAAATTCGCTTAGATGTGTCAAGACAGAAATATATTTTTTCAGCAACAAGGAACTGTGTTTGCTTTGATATCATCAGTGGAACAAAAATAAACTGGACAATCTGCCCTGTTTTAGACAAAAATGAGGTTATTTTTACCGGCTGTCGCACTGTTCTTGTAAACAACGATGAATTCACACTGCAAATGGCTTAATTCAATAGGAAAGCACACACATTGTTATGCACATTGTTTTTAAAGTAAGGCACGAAAGCACATAAGACTCCCATCCCTCACTCAACATTCTTCACAATATTGTATTATAAAAGGCACTACTATGATTCGATCAATACGAATGATCAGGAACGCTTATCGACAATAACGTGAATAATGGAGAATAGAAAACTGGTGGGATACCATCTGATTGTACTTCAAGGTTCCTTCCTCTCAACTTTTTTTTTTACTTAAATCCACAAGACCGCGTTGAACGAGAGCATTGCGTCATGTTCACTTCGTTTTTAAGAGTAGAAAAGGTACTTGAACAAGATTCGTTCCAGTCTTATATTCGCCGTCCTCAAGCGAAACGACGGAGGTACCTGAATGCAGCCACACTCTGGAGACACACCGTGAAATCTACACTAAGCAAAGACAACGAGTAACCAAGCGCTACCAAACAACGCTCACTTACAAACCTACGTCGCATGGGAGCCAATTTGTTCAACGTAGTCTTCTTTATATAGTGTACTTCATTTGTCTCTCTCTCACCACATTATCCTCCGCACTGAGACCATCTATTTTTGGGTTGCTGCTTGGTCCTGAAGATGGCCCTCCCAACCTCCACAGGATGAGAACTCCTCGAATGCGACCCCGTAGGCACCACCGAGACAACACCACGTTCACCTTCGGAAAAAGAAAAGTCCCGCTTGGCACCACTATACTTGTGGTGCCAAGCGGGACATGTGACGCGACTGCCCTCGTGCGGTCGGTGGCTACATTTAGGGTTGCCTCCTTGCTTTCCCCCTTGCAGATGCATAGCTTGGCGACGCTATCCAACAGTTCGGGGCTCTCGACCTGTTTGTTGAAAAGTTGTGGAGAGGGCTGTGCCATCCAGGTCAGTGCTGCAGCGCTCGCCTCCAGTACTACCCGTCTCTGTGCCACTCGTGCCCGTGGCGCTGCCGTCCCATCACTTGCCTGACTGGTGACGGCAATCGTGTAGGGCCGCTTGTGCCGCTGCCAATCCGCAGTCAAAGCCAATGATGTGTCTCGTCTCTGTACGTGCTGCTGCCGAATGTGCTACTGCTGCCGTCGATGCTGCCTGCAGCGCACTGGCGGAAAGCGCTTTGTGATGGACCATCGCCGCTCTGTCTGCCGGCTATCGCTGCGTGTCGCATGCAAAGTTATTTCAAGAGTACGGAACCTAAACGTTCCACGCTCTTCTTTCATCAAACATGGCTAAAGAGCGAGCAATCCAGGAAGAAACTCCCTCTTGGGGTAAAATTTTGCCTTTAGCAGGTAGATGCTTGTGTCAAGTTTGAGATGTTATCGCATGTAATTTTACTGGGTCGTTGAAATTCGTAATAAACCATGCATGACTGTGTAATATTTATATCACTCTTAACGTTGCAATTTAATGAGTTGTTCTAAAAAATATACTGTAACTTATTCTAACACTTCCACTTCGGAATCAAATTTGGTCTCCGGAACACTGTAATCAAATTACGTAATATTTCACGGATTCGTATACAATCATAACGCGTGTAGCAAAGGGTGAAAATCGCCTTCGTGCGAAAAGGCACGAGCTCGTGTTTCGGCAATAACGTTAGCTTAAAGCAGAGCATACGATCTGACTTTTTTTCATTGTACTTTTTTTTTCTGAATGAAGCCGCACGGGAAAACCCGCTCAAAGCGATACCAGTAGTACGAAACTAAATGGCCTTGGAGCCTGCTATTGCATCGGAAAATGCATGTACAAGTGTACAAATTTATAACAATATACAATGAAGAATGTCTAGTAGGCATTGGCATGCTAACTAATATTATTAGGCCCGTACAATTCAGTGCAGTGTCGTGACACATTGAGTCGTCTATGAACATGTGTGTTTTTGTTCTGCGCATATCACAATTTGTATAAACTAAGATAAATCAATTTCGACGCACGGATTTGCCCACAAATTGAACTATTCGCGAATGTGAATGTCTCATTCAGATATCAATTTTTTTAGTACTTGCACAAACTGTTGGTTCCTTTAGAAGCCGACTGTGCGAACAACAAATCGACAAAGCATGATTAAGGTAACGAAGTGCTCCGACCAAACAAAAGCTTGAAAGAAAACGACGTTTCGGCTTCCATAGGCAAACCTTGTTACCGCAGAACACATTGTGACTAAGACTTCCGTATGAAAGTCAAAACGTCGTTTCCATTCAAGCTTTTTTTTTTTTCATTTGGTCGGTGTACTTGATTTCCTTCATGTTTCATTCCGCCCATACGGGTTTCCGTAAAAAGTCTTGATTTCAATACCAGCACTTTCACTGTCACTTCCTGTTGGCGCTGCCTACGTTCTTCTAATTGTGTGCGCCAACTTGCTAAAATCGTACCAACTTGTACCAATTAGCCCAACTTCAATTGCGCAGTGTGATCGCCAGCGTGCCAATTAAACTCAAATAATGTTTTTGCCATAAATTTGGTAGACTTTCAAGGCTTGTCCTAGTTTAAACAACGTGTTTTAAGGGACACCTGAGTAATCTACCATAATATCAAAGTTTTCTTGTTTATTTTTACTTTTTATTATGTCTGGTCAAGTTCCAAAAAACATTCGCTGGTGTCGCAGCGAGCCTGGGGTCCGTATTCACGAAAGCTTTCTTTCTTTACACTAAACTTGTTCTTAAGGCAGTATCTATAGCAAATCCAGGAGCTATAGGCATATCATTTGTGAAGGCGGTACACGACCAACGGCAATAAAGCGCTTACGAGCGCAGAGCTACGTGAACTTGGCCCCTGATACACGGAGTTCTGTTTCTTTCTGGTCTCGAAGCAGAACGACTTTGAACGCACAGCGGCTGTCTTGCGCTCAAAGAGTACCATTACTTGCAACACGAGCTTTTAGTAGCAGCTGCAAGCGCTCAGCGCAAACGGATTCATTAGCGTTGCTTACCGGTCGGCAAACTACTCCCAGATCAAGCCACAAGAGCACAACGAGCCTGACTAGTACATTTCTCGGGACAGTCGCTGTCGGAGCTTGTTCAGGCTGGCCACGCTAGTCGCACTCACCATACCATCTGCTAAGCAGACCTCTCCAGTTATAACAAACCCGAGAAAATGTTAAATACGGCCTTGAACTGTGTCATAGACGTGCCATAGACCTCGGCGCGAGATGCAACATGTCTTCTCTGTTCACAGTCACATCATTTTCTTCCACCTCAAGGTCAAAGAGGAAAGGCGCAATCTGTTTATAGCGTGCACGCACGCGCCCTACCCCACATCGTATAACACAACTAGTAAGTCAGGTGACATATTTCAGCTGTCCGAAGACCCGGATGACACACCACAAAAGCAAAGACATATCAATAATGCCACCCTTAAGAAACTTAACGGCAAAACACCCATTGCCACCTTTGTCACCACAGGGTAACTAAGTACAGAAGCAAACAAAACTAAATATGATGTCTAACAAAACTTACCTTCCGACAATCTCACCTCGTCTTTTTTTTTTTTTCTACAGAGCTACAATGCTCATGCATGCAATAAGTCTACTGTAACAAATCGCAGTTGTTTACTTGTCTTCAGTGACTCAGAGGCATGTATAGATATAAAACTAGGGTTATGGATTCCCCGCTGCCTAATAGTTAAATACGGACATAAATTATCAAACACCTGCTCGGCCAACAGCGGTGCGACTGTCTTTTTTTTTCCTCTCTTAAAGAATTTGCCTGTGTGCCTGGAGAACGTACATTGTAACAGTGCCGGCTCGGTACCTTACTGTCCCTTTTCTTCTCTCGATTTCTTTCCTCCTCTCCTGGTTGCAGTTCCTGAACATGGCGAGCGTGTTCATGAAAATCTTCAACCTGATCTGCATGATGCTTCTTATTGGTCACTGGAGCGGGTGCCTTCAGTTTCTCGTCCCCATGCTGCAGGGGTTTCCTTCCAATTCCTGGGTCGCCATCAACGAACTTGAGGTGAGAACGTTGGTAATAGAATCAAAATGAAAAATGAAAAAGCTCCACTATAGACCACCGCGGCGGAGCTCGCTGTCTGTTACGTTGATGCGGGTGGAACACAACGCATTCCGAGCACTGACGTGATGTTTCCTTGGGGGGGCTTCTGTCGGTGCAGACGAAGTACTGGTTCGAGCAGTACTCGTGGGCCCTGTTCAAGGCCATGTCCCACATGCTGTGCATAGGCTACGGCCGCTTCCCGCCCCAGAGCCTCACTGATATGTGGCTCACGCTGCTCAGCATGATCAGCGGGGCCACCTGCTACGCACTGTTCCTCGGACACACCACAAACCTCATACAGTCGCTGGACTCTTCGCGACGACAGTACCGAGAAAAGGTGAGACGGCCGCGTTGTTACCGCGATACAAAAGAAGGCATGGCGCTTGTCGCAGATAGAGCAGAGAATCAAGAGGTGGCCATGTGACTCTTGGAACCCTCACACAGCCGCCTAGAAAATAAGCGATAAGCGAAGTCCAGGTCTTACACACAGATTGGCACATTGTTACTTCAACAGTCGACTTCTATTCCTACCAAACTTTTATTTCGATTTCCTCTTCCCCAGTGCCATGTAGCCAACCGGACTGAGACCTCGTTAACCTTCCTCTCTCAAGTATATCCTACCCTTCTGCATCCACTGTCATAGGATTTTCCACGTTTCTTAATTACACAATCTATACAATGCTGTTCAGTCAGAAAACTGCTACGCCTATCGCAACACCTCGATAAGCCGGTAAACATGACGTCTCTAGAGTATTCATTACTTCTCTTGACGGCGCTGTCTTTTATGCGCAGTTAAAACAAGTAGAAGAGTACATGGCGTACCGAAAGCTTCCAAGAGACTTGCGACAAGGGATTACCGACTACTTCGAGCACCGGTATCAAGGAAAATTCTTCGACGAAGAAGCCATACTCGGGGAACTCTCCGAGAGGCTAAGAGAGGTGAGCATTTACAGCACGATATCATTGCAACAACAAGATTATATCGTCTTGAGTACGTAGAAATGGCATCTCACTATTTAAAACTGCCATGCCGCGGAGTAAAAAAAAAATGAAACCAGGCCACGTAGTATGCTGTTGATTCATTGCTGTGGAAATTCCTCCGTGATAACAACAATAAAACAAGCCTGCGTTGATTCGTAATTGCAAACAAGTAACGGTAACTCGCCGTGACGTCTTGCAGTAACAGCATATACGTTTCCTAGTGGGTGATTAACGTGTGGATATAAGGTCTTCAAAATCTTACGTTGAGATAGTGAATTACGTTGTCATCCGGATAAGAAGAGGTGTCATAACGTTCCGCTAAGTGAGAACTGGTCACTGCATCGTTTAAAGGTTAGCGCAAGTGAAAAATATCATCAAAGGAAGTGACGAGCATGTCCGAATCCACCGACTCGGTTAGTGTAGAAATGGGGGTTGGGGGTTCCAGCTGCCCTAGATCTCAGTTTCTCGGGACTCAAATAAAGTTCTTGCCATGGTGTCATGTTAAGGTCTCAACCAGCGTCTGCCGAACCCGAGACACATTTCTTCTCGTTGCGAAAGCAAAAAGTGGGGCACAGTACGTAAGAGTGACTGAAGATAAGGCCAATGAGGGTGGCGATTTGGGCTTGTTGGTATGGTTGCATGATGATGGATGGTAGCGCAGACAACGAACACGGACAAGAGAAGGCACATAGACACAACACAGCGCTAACTTTCAACAACAGTTTATTACACGCAGATCTCCGTGGTGTATGCGATCCACCACGCCAACGTCGCACGTGCGTAGCTCTAAAAACCATCAAATATAACCAACGCGCGTGTTCCAATACTTTACAATTTTATATTTTTCAATCTTTTTTTACTTTTTCTTTCTTCCTTTTATCCCATGTTACCACAAACCCTATCGCGAATACATGTAATCAAGTTCCTTATCTGTCAACACCACTGATGGGCTGCTCACACACGTGTCACCTAGCTCTGCAATTCTGCCGGCCTCCAATACCAACCGCGTCATCTCGTGCCTACTTCTATTGATTATAACCGTTTCCTTGAATTTCGGTGTGCACTTACATCTCTGGCAATGAAGGGAAAGAAAACCATCAGGAACAACACTATTTACTTTGTTATTGTGCTCGCGCAAGCGATCGTTTATGCATCTACTGGTCTGACCGATATAACACTTTCCACAAGTAAGTGGAATGAGGTATACAACACACATGATGCACTCCACAAATAGGTTTCTATGTTTCTTTTGGCATACATTTGATTTTCCCTTGTCTGGTCTTGTGCTTCTGCAAAGACTCACCAACTTATTGGGTGCCGAGAAAACTACGTTAGTGCCACATTTTTCCGCAATCTTTTTTATCCTGTGAGAAACCTTATGCATGTATGGAATTACGGCAAAACTTTCCTTTCTTGAGCTCACCCTATCCATCCCTTCACATCTTTTCTCCAGCACTTTTCTGTGCAATCCTTCAGCAACGGACACGACGAGGCTCTTGGGGTACCCGGCATTGCTTAGCCTCGAGACCTGTTGTCTGAAGCTTTCATTCATGAGGCACCGGCAGGACTTCTTTAGTGCCTCACTCAAGCACATCTTCGCAATGCCTCGTTTTACCAGTTTAGTATGCGCTGAGTGAAACTGTAGTAAAGGCTTACTTGCTCTGGGCTCGTAACACCAGCATGTCTTTTCATCTGAGAATTGAAAGTTAATGTCAAGAAATCTGAGCCTTCCGTCACATGGCATTTCAAAAGTCACTTCAAGTGGGTTAAGCCCCTCACGAAAAACGCTACACACGCTATTACATTGAGTAGCAAAATCTGCAGTTCTGTCATTGATAAACACTAAAAAGTCATCGACGTACCTAAATACGTGCACAACATTGTATTCATTTAGGCGTCCTGATAGCCTCCTGTCCATTTCAGCCAAAAACAAATTACTTAAAACTGGTGCTAAGCACGAGCCAATGCATACTCCTTGTTTTTGCAGATACAGGGTACCATTGTTTTCAATAAACGTTGACGACAAGTAAAACCTAAGTAATTCTAAGAAATTGTCGACGGACGTACCTGCTTGTGAGCTAAATCTAACGGCACCGTACTCATCGATGCATTCGCCAACA